>NW_027361696.1:100745000-101345000 GCF_039654945.1 Dendrobates tinctorius
AGTGAACCTAACAAAAAAGCCAAACAAAAAACAAGTGTGGGATTGCACTTTTTTTTTTTTTTTTGCAATTTCACCGCACTTGGAATTTTTTTCCTGCTTTCCAGTACACAACATGGTAAAACGAATGGTGTCGTTCAAAAGTACAACTCGTCCCGCAAAAAATAAGCCCTCACATGGCCATATTGATGGAAAAATAAAAAAAAGTTATGGCTCTGGGAAGAAGGGAAGTGAAAAACAAAAATGCAAAACTGAAAAAAACTCCGGTCATGAAGGTGTTAAAAGGGGTATAACAAAGTTATTCAATTGCTGTAATGCGTTACATAAAATAAGAAAGCTTAGAATGAGCAATTCCATTCTCTCTCTTGCTGAGAGAGCTTATTTCTCACATTGTGTAGGGCTTGTTTCCATGGAGCTTGGCCACCAGTACCTTGCCCAGACCCAGGGTGCACAGTAGCTCCATTCAAGGAGAGGAGTTAATGCCTAATATTTCAGGCAGCTCTCTAGCACAGTGATTTCTATACAGTAGTTATCTGCTCAACTTCCCTCCCTCTCGGCTTCTGACAAAATGGGGTTATAAATTTTGCAAAAATAACCAACTGCTTTCAGTGCAGTTCTTAGTAATCACAGCGCTCACTATCCAGAGTTCTGAGATTCTTCAAATTCCCTGTTATCGATGTGTAAATTTAGTGATAACAGTGTAGACTCAGAACAAGTTACTGATAGAACTTGTGTTAAGCTTTTATTTCTACTAATACTAAAGCATTGCTGTTCACCAAAATGATCACGCATGGAGGAATGCCCTCCCATTAGAAACTAGAAAGCAAGGAGACTGCAGAGCTGTGACCTGCTCAAGAGACAACTTGAGAATAACCCGTTAAAGTCTTAACTAGGTGGTACCCAATACCAGCTTGCATGGACAAGAAAATCCCTGGGTATTCTTCGAATTGCTTTATTTACCCCAGGTTGCCCCACTACAGGAGATATGCTTCAAATATGATGGATGGCCTGAAGGTCAAAAGATTGTGGATCAGAACCTACTCCTTAACAGATTATAATACTCCCAAAAAGAAATAGAAGCATCGTTTCCTTAAATATTTACTTTTGTGGCAGTTAAGCAGACAATTGCTCATGGTTAGAAGAGCATGTGCTTCCATCTGCAGAGGTCAAAAGAAGCCTCTCTAGGTATAAAATAAGTGAAAAACTAACATTATTCTCCTAAATCAGCGTTTTCCAAACTTCAGTCCTCAACGGCACACGTTTTCAGGATTCCATTAGCATTGTAGAGAGGACAGAACCTGTGGCGTTGTGTTTTTTTATTTTTTCTTTCATGTGTCATGAATGCCTCATGATATTGCATTTATGTATGCTCTGTTAAAAAATGTTAATAAAATTGTTTGGAAAAGAACCGGTGGCAATTTCTTATGCCTTGCTAATAATTGCATCACCTGTGTATTTGTAAAGAAATCCTGAAAACATGATGTGTTGGGGGCCCTGAGGTCTGGAGTTTGGGAAAAAACTATTCTAGATAGACAGGATAAGTTACAGCATACATGGTCGTGCTATGAAGTTGGGAAGATAAGTGTATGATACACTGCCAATTTTGCAAGTTTTACCACTCACAAAGAATGAAGGGGAACTGTAATGTTCATTGTAGGTAGACTTCAACTGTGAAACACAATGTTTAAACAAAAAAAAAAAAAAAAAAAAATACAGAAAGTCACATTGTATGGTTTTTACATAATTTGCATTCATTTTATTGCATGAAATAACTATTTGATGCTTAATATTTGGTAGAGAAATCAACTCCTCCACTCAGATCTTCTGAAAGATCTGGAGTGCTGTTACTAGACAACACTGAGATCAGCATTCTCTAAAGATTGACTATTGGGTTCAGGTCTGGAGACTGGATAGGCTGCTCCAGAGCCTTAAAATGCTTCTTACGGAGAAACTCATTAGTTGCCATTCAGGAGCCACAGCTGGCACCTGCCTGCAGAAGTATTTTTTTTCTTGTTCATCATATACAAGTATTGATTATGAAAACTAGGGGGCAGGTCAATGAGGGATCAGTGACCTGTCAGCAGTCTGCATTATGAATACCTAATCAGAGCAGCACATGAAGACCCCTCCTCCAGGCCCGCCCCTGGGCACAAGCATATCCTTAACACAAAACTGAAAATAAAGATTAAAAAACAATCACAAAACGGATTTCGGCAACCAAGGTATTTTACTCAGTATAATAGTGCCGACCTGACACTGTCTGTAGGATACTGTGCACAATCCTGCTGACATGTTCCCTTTAAGTGGTGGATCTTGACTTTCCTAATTTTGGTCTTTTTTCTGATTACTTCAACCTAACAGTTTTTAAACCAAGGTTTCCTTTGCAGCTTTACTGTAAGGGTGTGTGCACACGCTGCGTATTGTGCTGCAGAATTTTCCACGCGGATTTGTGTAAATCCGCTGGTAAAACCGCAGGTTAAAAGACCTGCGGTTTATCTGCAGATTTTCTGCGGTTTAGCCTGTGGGTTTCCTCTGCGGTTTGACACCTGCCATGGGGCAGGTGCCAAACCGCAGCGGAATCCACACAAAGAATTGACAAGCTGCGGATTTGAAACCGCAGTAAATCCAAGCTGAAAATTCCGCACCGTGTGCGCTGCGGATTTCATTTTCCATTGAATATAATGGTATTGTACACCACAGCAGAAACTGCTGCGGATCCGCAGGACCAAATCAGCTGCGGATGCGCAGCAGAATACGCAGCGTGTGCACACACCCTTACAGTTTAATCAGTCCCCATGTCACATTGAATTCCCTATCAATTGCTACAACACACATACTAGGAATTGGGGCCTTAAATCATTCTTCCAAACAAAAATGGGAAGAATAAAAAAATCCCCGTTTTCTCTGTAAGAATTCTCAGAGATAGTTTTAGAACACAGGTGGGAAACCTCAAGGCTCTGGGCCGACGTCATTTGGCTCAGACTTCAGGCTGATCCCTGGTGAGACACAGGGCTTATGCCACAGAACTCCATGACCATTAGAAGTTTAATTCTTCTGCAGACTGCGGGTACATGAATCGGTCACTACTGAACACCACTGCTGCGCAAACACTGCATTACTTCCGATGCAGTTCACTGCCAGGACGTTCATTGTGGGCAAAGTCAGCTCGCTTTGCTCTCCTGTCCCACACTTGCTTCTGTGGCGCCCCTGAGGGTTCAGTCGCCACAGAGGTACTGCACCTCCTCCTGAGGTGTGGTGCCCCACTATCCAGGTAAGGTGGAGACACCTGACCACACTCCAACACCTGCATCCCACACAACATTGTAGTGTAGCAAAGCACCCTTTGGTGGCTCCCTGCTTGGAACACGAAGCGTGCTGGGAGGCTGGTGGAGTTTAGCTTGCACTAAAAGAGAGGGAAGAGGATAGGATTTAGTCAGTTAGTCACAGGAGTCTGACGAGGTCAGTCTGTGAGAGGAGATCCCCTGAGTGGGATGGATGAAGGAAGTGCTGCAGCCGACCTCAGTGATCTGGGTCCGCTTGCACAAGAAAGGAACATTGATAGAAAGCCTGACTCTCCATAAGAAGGAAAGGATTAGTACGGAACGTGAGGAGAAGAAGAGAACTAAGGATTAGGGTTAGAGGAGAACCCTTCCCAAGTTCTAAGCACAAGGCCGGGGTCCGGTCCCCGAGGTTGTACGGATACTAATGGTCCTGCAGCAGACACCGGAGGAATAGAAGTTGTCACCACTTTATTCCCACACCAGACTTGGGGGCACAACAGCAACATAAGAGAGAGACGGGACTTAGTAGCAAGGAGTCCCCGAAGCAGGCTACAGCTGTCTGCCGTACAAGTAGGATTCTTAGGAACATCTGACAGGAGGAACTCCAGTGTAACTCAGTACTGTGAGTACTTCACTAAAAGGCGCTAAGAGGAAGACGTTCAGAAAAGGCACATATGTTGGCAGAGTGTTGAAAAGGAGTACTTCATCTTGCCTGGAAGTTGGCTGAGCTCCTGACCCGGAGGACACGGCACGGATGCGGGCACCTGTACCACAATAGACTGAGTAAAGCTTTGGAACTACATGCCCTGGTGTCCTCCACTTATTCCTGCACCAACCTGCTTGACACTGCTACATCCCTCCTGCGCCCGACACTACACCATCTAAGTGTCACTTCACCTACACTGCCCTGGGACTACAGCCCTGCCTGTGGAGGACTATAACATCATTGCTGCACCACACCATCTGTCCCAGAGGATCTGTCTGCAGCGTCGGCTTAACATCTTCCTTGCCAAACACCACAGGTGGCGTCACGAATCACTTATAAACTTTCACCACCATAAGCACACTGAAACTCCCCCTTTTGCAATGGAGCCCCAGGGCCACGGACCGGGTCACTGCTGCCGTGACAACCCCCGTTGAGAAGATCAACCGGCCCGGTACCGAGTACCCCACGGCCCTGGCGAGTGAGGGCGCTCCACTTCTTAGGCAGCAGTCTCAGTGCCGCCTACGCGGTGAACACACGCAGCAGTGCCGCCTACGCGGTGAACACACGCAGCAGTGCCGCCTACGCGGTGAACACACGCAGCAGTGCCGCCTACGCGGTGAACACACGCAGCAGTGCCGCCTACGCGGTGAACACACGCAGCAGTGCCGCCTTCGCGGTGAACACACGCAGCAGTGCCTCCTACGCGGTGAACACACGCAGCAGTGCCGCCTACGCGGTGAACACACGCAGCAGTGCCGCCTACGCGGTGAACACACGCAGCAGTGCCGCCTACGCGGTGAACACACGCAGCAGTGCCGCCTACGCGGTGAACACACGCAGCAGTGCCGCCTACGCGGTGAACACACGCAGCAGTGCCGCCTACGCGGTGAACACACGCAGCAGTGCCGCCTACGCGGTGAACACACGCAGCAGTGCCGCCTACGCGGTGAACACACGCAGCAGTGCCGCCTACGTAGTGAATACCCAGCAGTGTCAGTGTGGCCTACGTGGTGTAAAGACAGCAGTGTTGGTGACACCTAGGTGGCGAATACACACAGCAGTGTCTGTGTCGTCCACGTGGTAAATATACAGCAGCCATTAACAGACTTTTCCAAAAGAATGACAGATATGTAGTTTAATAGTTAAAGCATTTAGGTACATTGCAGGTTTACCTTTTCAGGAAAAGTAAGTATTCTGGCCACATGTACGGGAACAGCAACTTCATCTATACGAAGATTTGGATCAGGAGAAATGACTGTGCGACCAGAAAAATCTACTCTCTTGCCAGAAAGATTCCCTCTGAACCGACCTGTAAAATATAAAAATATAATAAGGTTAAATAAAGTAAAATACAGGCATGCAATAAAGAGACATTTTTATCAGATAAATGCAGTCACCCCCCCGCCCAAAAAAAGCCAGGTGTGGTTTACTTTGAAATGCTCTAGTGCATCAGGAAAAAGTGTTTAAAAAGCTGTCCGAGGACTGACCTAATCTGAAAGACCTGACAAGTCCTATAAGGTCCGCGGCAGGCATCTCACCGCATCTCTTCAGTTGATTCGACAGGTTCCCTTTAAAAAGGAGCTGTCGCCAGGTCAAAAGTGGCCAGATATTGCTCTTATTTTATTTGTGGTGCTGCTCCGAGTTTACAAATGTATTTATTTTCAGTCCACCATACTTTTATTTAACCTTAATTTTTATGTTCTTATCAAGAGAGCGCTTCTCAAAAAGTACGGTATGTAGAGCAGTCTAAAGGTACTGTCACACTTAGTGATGTACCAGCGATCCCGACCAGCGATATGACGCTGTCAGGATCGTTGGTACATCGCTAAGTGGTCGCTAGTGAGCTGCCACACAGGCAGATCTCACCAGCGACATCGCTGGGGACGGGGGTCGCTACTTACCTGTCACACTAAGCGATCCTGCGTCCTCCCGCCCGGCTCCACGCTCGCCTCTCCACCGGAAGCGCCGCAGGAAGCTTACGACGAGAAGTGATCCTGAACGATCTCGCGCGATCAGCGATAACCAGCGGGGGAGCGGGTCGTAGGTAAGTATCAGACACCGCGATGTCGCTAGCAATAATCGATATAACGTCACAAGTTCTAGCGATATTGCTAGCGATATCACTTAGTGTGACAGTACCTTAAGGCTATGTGCACACGTTGCGGATTCGGCTGCGTTTCCGCAGCGTTTTTGGCCCTGCGGAAACGCAGCAGTTCCGCAGACATGGTACAGTACCATGTTAGCCTATGGCATTTCAAAACCGCTGTGCTCACGCTGCGGTTTTTTCCGCGCAGCTTTGCTGCAGTTTACAAACCGCAGCATGTCAATTGTTTGTGTGGAATCCGCAGCGGTTTCACACCTTTAACATAGTAGAGGTGTGAAACCGCAGGGCAAAACTGCAGGCTAATCCGCAGGTCACTTTACCTGCGGTTTTACCTGCGGATCCAAGCGGAAACACCCGCAGGTGAATCCGCAGCGTGTGCACACAGCCTAAAGACCTTTCCCCAGGGAATCCCGTGAAACACGCCACCTTGTAAAGACCATAAACATTAGCACTGATTGAAAGGGCTCAAATCTCTGAATAGTATAGAAACTAGCTTGGCCCGTGCGAAATTTTCGCACATTGGTCGTCGGGGGCGCAGGCAATTTCAGAAAAGGCAAGCTGGTCAAATGTAAATGTATTTCATGAGCTGATGAACACAGACAGGTATTTATATACAGTGGGGCAAAAAAGTATTTAGTCAGTCAGCAATAGTGCAAGTTCCACCACTTAAAAAGATGAGAGGCGTCTGTAATTTACATCATAGGTAGACCTCAACTATGGGAGACAAACTGAGAAAAAAAAATCCAGAAAATCACATTGTCTGTTTTTTTTTCATTTTATTTGCATATTATGGTGGAAAATAAGTATTTGGTCAGAAACAAGCAATCAAGATTTCTGGCTCTCACAGACCTGTAACTTCTTCTTTAAGAGTCTCCTCTTTCCTCCACTCATTACCTGTAGTAATGGTACCTGTTTAAACTTGTTATCAGTATAAAAAGACACCTGTGCACACCCTCAAACAGTCTGACTCCAAACTCCACTATGGTGAAGACCAAAGAGCTGTCAAAGGACACCAGAAACAAAATTGTAGCCCTGCACCAGGCTGGGAAGACTGAATCTGCAATAGCCAACCAGCTTGGAGTGAAGAAATCAACTGTGGGAGCAATAATTAGAAAATGGAAGACATACAAGACCACTGATAATCTCCCTCGATCTGGTGCTCCACGCAAAATCCCACCCCGTGGGGTCAGAATGATCACAAGAACGGTGAGCAAAAATCCCAGAACCACGCGGGGGGACCTAGTGAATGAACTGCAGAGAGCTGGGACCAATGTAACAAGGCCTACCATAAGTAACACACTACGCCACCATGGACTCAGATCCTGCAGTGCCAGACGTGTCCCACTGCTTAAGCCTGTACATGTCCGGGCCCGTCTGAAGTTTACTAGAGAGCATTTGGATGATCCAGAGGAGTTTTGGGAGAATGTCCTATGGTCTGATGAAACCAAACTGGAACTGTTTGGTAGAAACACAACTTGTCGTGTTTGGAGGAAAAAGAATACTGAGTTGCATCCATCAAACACCATACCTACTGTAAAGCATGGTGGTGGAAACATCATGCTTTGTGGCTGTTTCTCTGCAAAGGGGCCAGGACGACTGATCCGGGTACATGAAAGAATGAATGGGGCCATGTATCGTGAGATTTTGAGTGCAAACCTCCTTCCATCAGCAAGGGCATTGCAGATGAAACGTGGCTGGGTCTTTCAACATGACAATGATCCAAAGCACACCGCCAGAGCAACGAAGGAGTGGCTTCGTAAGAAGCATTTCAAGGTCCTGGAGTGGCCTAGCCAGTCTCCAGATCTCAACCCTATAGAAAACCTTTGGAGGGAGTTGAAAGTCCGTGTTGCCAAGCGAAAAGCCAAAAACATCACTGCTCTAGAGGAGATCTGCATGGAGGAATGGGCCAACATACCAACAACAGTGTGTGGCAACCTTGTGAAGACTTAGGCCGGTTTCACACTAGCGCATTTTCAACGCGCGCACGGCCGGGGGTAGCTCCGCCCCCGATCCGGCTCTCTGCCCGGCGTGCCCGCCCCTTCCTTGTAGCGCCGCCTCCTAGCGGACAGCGGCGCCTGCGATCGGCGCACCCTATCTTTAGCATAGGGTGCGCCGATCGTGCGCAGGCCGTGCGCTAGTTGCGCTTTGACCTGCGCTGCGCACTTTTGACGGTGCGCCGTGCGCGCCAAAATCAAACTTTTCGGATTTTGGCGCGCACGGCGCACCGTCAAAAGTGCGCAGCGCAGGTCAAAGCGCAACTAGCGCACGGCCTGCGCACGATCGGCGCACCCTATGCTAAAGATAGGGTGCGCCGATCGCAGGCGCCGCTGTCCGCTAGGAGGCGGCGCTACAAGGAAGGGGCGGGCACGCCGGGCAGAGAGCCGGATCGGGGGCGGAGCTACCCCCGGCCGTGCGCGCGTTGAAAATGCGCTAGTGTGAAACCGGCCTTACAGAAAACGTTTGACCTCTGTCATTGCCAACAAAGGATATATCACAAAGTATTGAGATGAAATTTTGTTTCTGACCAAATACTTATTTTCCACCATAATATGTAAATAAAATGAAAAAAAAACAGACAATGTGATTTTCTGGATTTTTTTCTCTCAGTTTGTCTCCCATAGTTGAGGTCTACCTATGATGTAAATTACAGACGCCTCTCATCTTTTTAAGTGGTGGAACTTGCACTATTGCTGACTGACTAAATACTTTTTTGCCCCACTGTATGTAGATTGGTAATACAATAAATTGGTTTGATAAGTAGAGGCCAAAAAATGTCTTCCAGTTGATGTGCCATCTGCAGGTCATTGCTTCTTTCTGCAGGTTTAGGAAAATGAATGTTTAAACTGTATTTAGTGATAAAATCGTGGATGTGTGGTTTGTTTGGCTCTTTACTTGCTGAAGGGAGAAAGTTTACCTTTCAAATGGTGTATCATGTGCGTGTGTGGGGCGAAGTAATCAGCGAAAAAGCAGTGCATGCTTACAAATGTGTTTGCATATGTGACGGCTATTTTCTTGCTAAAGGGGGAAAGTTTACCTTTCAAATGGTGTATCATTTATGTGTGTGGGTGCAGTATGAACAGCGATACAAAGTAATCACCGAAAAACAGTGTTTAGAAATAATAGAATAGATTGAACAAAAAAAAAAAAATACAGCACTCACTGGAGCTGTGGGAATAAAATAAAAGCAAACATTGGCCACTTTCACCTGGTGATAGGTCCTCTTTTAAGTTAGGAATTAGATTTTTTTTTTTTCCAAAACTATGAAATTGATAGCCTATAGTTATGACTGGTCATCAATATAAGATCGAAGAGAATTTGGCACTTGGTACCACAACTAGTGTTGAGCGATACCATCCGATATTGAGAAATATCGGATCGGATTGGATCGGCCAATATCCAAAAAGTATCGGGTATCGCCGATTCCGATACCGGAAGTCCCATTCAAGTCAATGGGACAGAAATATCGGAATTAAAAAAAACCCTTTCTTTCCTTGTAGGTTAATTCTACATGAAGAAAAACAACTAAGAATAATGTAGAATGTATTGGGGGAGGTGGAGGAGACATTAAAGGCATAGAGGTTTAGCCCAATCAAATGGAATAGCAGGAATTAAAAAAAAAAAAAAAAAAAATTAAGACGTTCGGAGTTACAAAGATAATGACAATGTTAACCTTTTTTATATTTTGTCGGATATGTTTCACTACTTCCATGCTCTTCACCTTCTTTTTTACTTCTCCTTCATGATCCTCAGCAGCATCTTTTTCATCAACTTCTTCACCTTATTCATCATCTTCTTCACCTTCTTCCTATTCTTTTTTTTTTACATTCTTCATATTCTTCTTATTCAACTATTATTCTTCTTCATATTCTACTTCATCTTCTTCCTATTCTTCTTCTTCATCATATTCTTATTTGTGTCAGGCATTCGTGTAGTTGCAATCTATAAAAGTTTGAAGATTACACCTTCCGTTCTGCCTGTCTCAAAAGATTTACAACAGGATTTGTCCGTGTTCAGTTTGGCCTGCAGCAGCAGGCATTTTCCAGGGGCACCACGAGGAGGAACGGACTCACCCCCATACACTGCATAGTCTTCTTCTGCTTATACTTTAGATAATATCTTTTGCTCTGATTTTTAGTCTTATGCTTAAATGTTTTTTTCTTTTTGTTCTGCAGCTTCTTAGTCTTCTGTCTCTTGTTGTTCTGTATCTTGGTGGTTGTCTTCATGTTCTTTGTCCTCTTGGTCATCTTCTTCAGGGTCATCTTTTTGGTCTTCTTCGGGGTGGTCTTCAGGGTTGTCGTCAGGGAGATCCAGAGTGATAATAAACAAAAAACATATCCAAAAGCTTGAACTTGGAAATGAAGCAGAAGGTACAACAAGGCAGAGGAACTGCTGAGAACCAGCTGACAGTGCTGGAACTCGGATGGTTAGCCGAAGCTGCAAGAGCCAATGGAACTAGCGAGGACCAGCTGACGGTGCTGGAACCCGGAAGGGCAGCAGAAGGAACAAGAGCCAATGGCACTACCGAGGACCAGCTGACGGTGCTGGAACCCGGTTACTAAGCAGGAGGTACCTGTGCTAGAAAGCACTACCGAGAAGGAGGCACCTAGGCCAAAGGCACTGCCAAGAACCAGCTGACGGTGCTGGAACCCGGATGGGTAGCAGAAGGTACCCATGAAAAACAAGTGGGAAACTAGTAGTGGGAATGTGGACAGAGCAGGAGACATTGCCGGACACACATCAGGGGATCAACTGACGTTACTGAGCCCAAGTAACACAGGAACAAGTGTTGATTGTGCAGACGGCACTTCTGAGCAGCAACCGCCGGTGTTGGAGGACAGAGTAAATACTAGAGACAGTGGAGCCAGAGGCCTAATTGGAGTACGGTTAAAAATCAGTAGTAGTGTGAATGTGGAGGCAGCAGTAGACATTGCCGTACACACAGCAGGGGAGCAGCTGGCATTACTGAACCCTACCAACACTGGAGCATGTGTTTTTCTCTGTGCAGACGGCACTTCCGACCAACAACTGGTGATGTTGGAGCCCAGGATCAATCATGGTGTAGGCTGAGGCCTACTTGGAGCGAGTGTAATATCTGAGGTAGTTTGAATGTGGAGGCAGCAGGAGACATTGCCGTACACACAGCAGGGGAGCTGCTGGCATTACTGAACCCCACTAATGTGTGACACTTACCACCGACCGGCTCCCCGCTGGTTATCGCTGATCGCGCGAGAACGTCCTGGACCGTTTCTCGTCGTCAGCTTCCAACTGGGCTTCCTGTGGCGCCGACGAGCGACGCGTGGACGCGGGCGGGAGGACGTCAGGATCGCCTCGTTTGACAGGTAAGTAGTGACCCCCGACCCCTGCTATGTCGCTGGTGAGATCTGCCTGTGTGGCAGCTCACTAACGACCACTTAGCGATGCACCAGTGATCCTGACCGCATCATATCGCTGGTCGGGATCTCTGGTGCATCGCTAAGTGTGACAGCACCTTAACACTGGAGCATGTGTTTTTCTCTGTGCAGACGGCACTTCAGAGCAACAACTGGCGATGTTGGAGCCCAGGGTCAATCATGGAGCAGGCTGAGGCCTAATTGCAGCAAGTTTTATATCTGTTGTAGACTACTACTGACCGTCCTCCAATTAGGCCTCTGGCTCCACTGTCTCTAGTATTTACCCTGTCCTCCAACACCGGCAGTTGCTGCTCAGAAGTGTCGTCTTCACAATCAACACTTGATCCTGTGTTACTGGGGCTCAGTAACGTCAGTTGATCCCCTGATGTGTGTCTGGCAATGTCTCCTGCTCTGTCCACATTCCCACTACGGAGGCAGCAGGAGACTTTGCTGAACACACAGCAGGGGAGCAGCTGGCGTTATTGAACCCCACTAACACAGGAGCTAGTGTTGTTTTCTGTGCGGACGGCACTTCCGAGCAACAACTGGCGATGTTGGAGCCCAGGGTCAATCAGGGTGTAGGCTGAAGCCTAATTTCATCAAGTTTAATATCTGTTGTAGACTACTGATTTTAAACGTGCTCCAGTTAGGCCTCTGGCTCCACTCTGTCTCCAGTATTTCCCCTGGCCTCCAACACCGCCAGTTGCTGCTCAGAAGTGCCGTCTGCACAATCAACACTTGTTCCTGTGTTACTGGGGTTCAGTAACGTCAGCTGATCCCCTGATGTGTGTCCGGCAATGTCTCCTGCTCTGTCCACAGTAGCAGCTGGCGGTTTTGGAGGCCAGGGGAAATACTGGAGACAGAGTGGAGCCAGAGGCCTAATTGGAGCAAGTTTGAAATCAGTAGTTGTGTGAATGTGGAGGCAGCAGTAGACATTGCTGGACACACAGCAGGGGAGCAGCTAGCGTTACTGACCCCCACTAACACTGGAGCATGTGTTTTTCTCTGTGCAGACGGCAGTTCTGAGCAACAACTGGCGGTGTTGGAGCCCAGGGATTACAGTTCAGGTGGTAGAAACATGAACACAACAGGAGACCTGGATATTATTGCCAACCAATTATTTATTCTGGAAGAGGACTGGCAAATTCTGGCGAGATCCAGGCCTTGTTCATTTTCAGAAAAGTAAGCAGGTCAACATTATCGGAGGATAGTCGCGTGCGACAGTCTGTTAGTACACCACCTGCGGCACTTAAGACGCGTTCCGATAATACACTAGCAGCAGGGCAAGCCAGCACCTCCAATGCATACTGGCTAAGCTCTGGCCATGTATCCAGCTTAGAAACCCAAAACTTGAAGGGGGAAGAGCCATCTGGGAGTACACTGACAGGGAAAGACAAATTCTAACAGTCTATTCAGTAGGACTATCACCTGTGTATCCACCAGACTTCTGCACAACACAACTGATGGTCCCAACCTCATTTATAAGGCAAGAAATCCCACTTATTAAACCTGACAGGGCACAGCTGTGAAGTGAAAACCATTTCCGGTGACTACCTCTTGAAGCTCATCAAGAGAATGCAAAGAGTGTGCAAAGCAGAAATCAAAGCAAAAGGTGGCTACTTTGAAGAACCTAGAATATAAGACATACAGTATTTTCAGTTGTTTCACACTTTTTTGTTAATTATATAATTCCACATGTGTTAATTCATAGTTTTGATGCCTTCAGAGTGAATCTACAATTTTGGGCGTAGCCAGGCTCAAACCTAGAATCTCATACTGTTCCGCAGAATTTCATACTGCACACCTCAGCTGCTGCAGAACCTCATACTTCACACCCCTACACTTGAAAATAAAGCCTGCACCTTAAGAAGATGTGGTGATGAATGTAGTCTATTTATTCCAACTATCAGTTGATGTTACTGAAGACGAGCAATGCATGTCCTGGGCGTCCTTTTGGGCAGCTATGAGGTGTACCTGACTGGTGCTAAAAAAAAGGAGTGTTAAGGCCCTTTTACATTTAGCGATGCACCAGCGATCCAACCAGCGATCCGACACGGTCAGGATCGCTGGTGCATCGCTAAATGATCGCTAGTGAGCTTTCATACAGAAAGATCTCACAGCGATGCAGCAGCGACGCAGCGCACGATACTCACCTTTCACACACAGCGATCCTGCGTCCTCCCGCCCGCCTCCACGCGTCGCTGGACGTCACAGCAGGAAGTCTCAGCAGGAAGCGCCCGACGAGAAATGGAGCCGGACATTCTCGCGCGATCAGCGATGGACAGCGGGGGAGCCGGTCGGAGGTAAGTATCACACATAGCGATATCGCTAGCAATATCGCTATAACGTCACAAAACCGGTGACGTTTTAGCGATATTGCTAGCGATATTGCTTAGTGTAAAACCCCCTTTAGTCTGTGTGCTATCCGGCTTTCATTCTTTTTGGTATAGATATGATATGGATAGACAGATATGGATATATAGATAGAGCGAGCAGATTTCTAATCTGCTTTTGCTATTGAAAACATTATCTATGAGCTCAAAAACCTTTCAGGTGATGTGTTTTTTTTAAAAAGCTGATCTGCTTTTGCAACTGAAAAACGTATCCTCAAAAAACGCAGGAAAAAAGCTGTGTGTGAATGTAGCCTTAGATCAGGAATAGAACAGTCATTTATAGGACATTTCATAACTTTCCCAAATTCCTATGAAAAAATATTCAGCATATTCTGCATTGAACTACTGTACCCAATTTATTATATATATTTTAGGAGTCGGTCCATTTTATACCGACTCCGACTCCACCAAAATGAGCACCGACTCCACAGCCCTGGGTCTTAGTGCATCGGTTATCAAAACCATAACCTGGTTTGTAAACAGTTAGTGCTTATTAATATTAATGCACATTCTAAATCAAACTGAGACATCAAGGAAGCAAACCTCTGTGTGTCATACTCTCCTTATCAAAAGGCCACAGTATGCACAAAGATGGGATTCCTGGCACTTCCCAGCCATGTGTCCCTTTAAGAACATTATTTGCAGCAAATTACAAAATATACTGGCAATGTTGACACATACAATTCTTGAGTCAAATTTGCACTGCTCAATGTTTGCAGCCATTTATAAAGTGCATAATCAACCATTGACCCATATCAAATTCAGTCAAAAATAGCACTTAATTGGAACGCTCTCATCGGGTACTTGAGGGGGGATTCAATTATTCCAATACCACTTCCTCTTTCATGATCCGGTGGGCGTCCTAATCTTGGCCTCCCTTCCTGACGCATTTCATCACACTTGACTCATCAGGGGAGGCGCATCCAGGCCCACATGAAAATGTGCTGCTACACTGCTGCATCTAGCTGCCTCCATCTTATAGTGCCCTTCCTCAATTAAAATATCCATCGCACTTCCGGTGAGTGGAGCACACGCAAGGGATTATGGTCAACTTCCGGTTTCAGGAATGTAAATCCAGGCCCATGATTTTTGTTTGTATTTTAAGAGCACGTGAGTACTTTTTATAAGAGGTTGGCCCTCCTGGATAGGTTTTCTGGGGGACGGGATCAATTTGCTATGCTCTGTGAAGCCTGCAAGCTTTACTTTAGGCTTCATCCTCGTTAATCTGGGAGGAGCAACTGGTTGGGATTGTTATTTTCCTCCTTCAAGGAGATCCTTAATACTGGGCCTTTTCATTTCCATCAGACTCGCTAGCTCTCAGATTGGTTGATGGTTTTTCTTTGGCACTAGGCCTCATGTATGATGATCCATATCATGTCTACCTTGCTAAGTCTAAGCTCCAGAAGCTCCAGCAGAGAGACTGGCTGGCAGAAGAATTTTGCTCACAGTTCCATGGATCGGCTACTGACACCCGGTGGACTGATCCTGCTTTTAGGAGTCAGTTTTGTCAGAGCATGTCTGAAAGACTAGAAGACGCATTTGTGCTTTACAAAACTCTTGAGTCGTTGAAGACCGCCATGGCTCTGGCCATACTCTAGGTCCTTCTTGATGGAGCCATATTGTCCAGGTAGAGTTTTTTTATGGAGTCATGGTGCCCTAGCTGCTTTTCTGTCAAATCACACTTGATACACAGGCATATCCCCCTTATACAGACCTGTCCTACAAGCCACCATCCACAGGTCAAGGAGGGGAGGTGAGATGAGTTTAACTTTCATTGAGTAAACAATTTTCACAGTTCGTCCTTCTCCGTTTTGCAGGTCAACAAACTAGCTGGCCTGGTACAATGTTAAATCAACATATTAAACATCTATTGTTCAATTACCTTATGTCCCTGTCCCTCAAAAATATCAGACAATGAGTAGCAGTAAACAACAGCAAGCCAACAGTCAACATCCAGCTTATATGAACAATTGTCTGTCCTTCTTGACTAACCCAAGCAAAACATTTAATTTTAACTAAATTGTATGTGTCATCACCGTGGGGTACGGTCTCAAGGGTGTCACGTACCTCTGGGAGACCTTGAGTTAGAAGGTCACAACAGGTAATGGATTGCAGGTCCTGTTTAGAGATGGTGTGATTCTTGTTCTATTTTAAATGGATTTCCTTTCTTTCAGCATTGAAGGGGTTAAGGACTCTTTCCATGCTGGCTGGGAACATTCTTCTGCTGCTAATCATCTACTCTCTACATATACTAGCTGTGGGCATTTCTTCCTTGCTGGTGAAAGAATTTTCTTCCTGTGCTAAGTGCTAAGCTGTGTAGCTGGAGTAGTAGTTGTAGTGATCTGTAGTTTGCTGTAGAACGTGAGTGTTGATCTCCTTGTCTTTATTACTATTCAATTTATTCCTCCCTGTCCCTATCCTCATGCCCCAGGGATAGTTAAGGTCCAAGTTTCAGGAACGGTTTGAGGACCTCTACCCTCACAGTGCAACATGAACACTGCCATATCTTAGAGTGTGGTGTGAAGAAATGGCTTTGAACAAGCCTTTCCTTCAAAGATTTATGCTTTCTATAAGTGACACAAAGGATCTTTTCCAAATGTCCCCTAATTTTGCAGTGGGAAATAAGTATTTGATCCCTCTGGCAAACAAGACCTAATACTTGTTGGCAAACCCTTGCTGGCAAGCACAGCAGTCAGACATTGTTTGTAGTTGATGATGAGGTTGGCACGCATGTCAGGAGGAATTTTGGTCCACTCCTCTTCACAGATCATCCCTAAATTATTAAGACTGAGCCAGAACTCTTAATGGTTGGTAGGGGATTAAATACTTATTTCTCATTGCATAATGCAAATAAATTTAAATATTTTAGGCCGGTTTCGCATTTGCGTTCAAGGCCGCAGCGTCGGCCTGCGCACGGTCGCTGCTAAGCCCCGCCCCCTGCCGCCGGTAGCTCCGCCTCCTGGCGCATGACGCTGCATGCGTCCCCTATCTTTATCACTGAGGACGCAGGCCGTGCGCAGTATGCGTTTTGGCGGCACCTGCGTCCTTTTGACGGTGTGCCGACCAGCACCAAACGCAACCTGTTGCAATTTGGTTGCGCTCGGCGCACCGTCAAAAGGACGCAGGCACCGCCAAACGCATACTGCGCACGGCCTGCGTCCTCAGTGATAAAGACAGGGGATGCATGACGCATGCAGCGTCATGCACACGGAGGCGGAGCTACCGGCGGAGGCGCGCCAGGGGGTGGGGCTTAGCAGCGGCCGTGCACAGGCCAACGCTGCGGCCTTTAACGCAAATGTGAAACCGGCCTTATACAATGGAATTTTCTGGATTTTATTTTTGACATTCTCTCAATGTTATAATTAACCTACTGTAGTCATAATTGGGAGGGGATAACCTTTTTTTTGGGAAGTAAAGGAAATCCTCTGTTACCATGTTTACAAAACATCTATGGCACACATTTATGGCTAAAACATCATTTAAACTTGGAGGCATCTTATTTTTTTTGAGATCTGAAAACAGGCCCTTAGCAGTCAACTCTGTCACATAGCGTTTAGGGGGTGCGTTTAACGCTTCCGTTCCATAACGCATCCATTACATAGCGTTAATGCCGCTAACGCACCCATACACTGCTGTAGATGAGCGTATTGCTAACGCATGCCATAATCCTCATGCGTTAGCAATGTGCAGTTAATTCTGTGACGGACCCTCGGACATGGGCTGCAGAGTCAGAGGGAAAGTCACTGCTAGCGCAGATGAAGTATCTGTGCTAGCGGGATCACATAACGCAATCGCGTTGTGGGAGTAGCGTTAATGCAGTCCGTCAATGCTATGCGTTGAACGGACTGCATTAACGCTATGTGAACCTGGCCTTAGGAGGAATACCCAAATATCTACACAGGTCTTTATTCTGTCTTGCAAAATATTTCTTCCATTTAAGTTTTCGAGCAAATAAGTTAAACTCCTTCACAATATTAAAACAGGTCAAAGTCTAATGTAGGGACAAAAGAAAGGCCTTTTCTTAAAACCATTATTTAGTACCCGAGAGGATAGATTGATGACCTGAAGGTCAAACTTTAATTGTGAGTGTTCTGGGAGGCTAAATCGGTTTCTTAAAGGGTAATGTCTAGAAAATGAGCCCCAGTACCATATATTTCCCTCCCCTTTTGGTATTCATGTCCCTGTCCTCTTCTCCGACTTTTCCCACGTTGACCTTTATTTTTAGTCTCGTTATCTTTAGCCTCGGTGTCAGTGGACGAGTGGGCGGTTTCTAACACTGGTGCTGTATATTGTTAAGGAATAAATAGGCCCTGAAGGTATATGGTTTAATTATGCGGTTCACTATGAATGATGCGCTCAGTCGCATGGCAACACTATGCTGCTAATCATGTGACCCTGCAATGACGGGCCAGGAGGCGTGTATTATTTTGAACGAGGTATGCGAGTCACGACCTCCGGCGTGCGTGCCAAGAGGATCTGCAGCATTATGAACAGCTGAGAACATGTCATATGGTATTTCTGACCCAGTATTTAAATGAAGGACTTGAGTTTGCTCTCTGAGACACCATTCTGACAGAAAGCAGGGTTGATACTGGGCAGTGGACACATAGCCTTTGATTTTATATGATGCTTGAAGACCTATTACAGGAGAAACACAAGGCTATTTCAGGTCAACGCCAGCTGAGGGCAAGCTGTGGACTGCCCTTGTCATGGGGCATATAGAGGAACTGTATTTCCTATAGGGCATACTAAAGCTAATGATCCTGACTCTGCTCATCCCAGATATGATGAGGATTCCCTCCATGGTTTATCGGATTAAGTATTTTCTACTTACCCTGTGGAGAACCTACATCGGGTGAGAGATTTCCATATTTTTTGTCACTCGATTTCAGGAGACACTATTGACTTCTCATTGTCTAATATGCATCATTTTGACCACAGTCTTATATAGGCATGTGTATTTTTTTTCTGGATCTTTCAGACAGATTGTCCACCACTGTGGCTGTCTGATTTACTGTATATATACACATAAATACACACACAAACACACACATATGGGAAAGTTTATACTACCCTAGTTGGTTTGTATACATGTTTTATTATTCTCAAATTGCTGCTTTTTACTCTAGCAAACCCTAGATCAAGACTAGGTCATAATATGTCAGTCTTTATCAATTCCCCCCAATGTGACAAGTCCACCAGAAAAAAAAAAAAGAAAAAGATATTCCATTTGAACAGGCAAAATAGTGATTCATTTGCCGCCAATCTGCTCTGCAGTTCCCCGTGTGGAGGCCTTTGCTTACATGCTTTTCTACTGATTCATTCCCTTCTAAGAGACAAATAGCAGTTCTGTTAGTCTCATAGACAAAGATGGAATAGGAGCACTACTATTCCTTTAAATCAAGAGACTTCTGGGATTGATGGGATTCCCAGCAGTGACACCCGAATTATATTGATCACCTATCGTTAAAAGTTTAATTAAAGGGAAAACCACCAAATTCAGTATCTCTAAGGATTAGTGTACATTTGAACTAAAAATTCTAATTAAAAATCCTTTCCATTTTCAAAAAGAGGGATTTTGAATTGTATAGTTTATAGCTTGGCGCCTCGGGATACCAGCTACCTAAAAAATGGCTGGACAAGTAAGGCACACTTGTCATTTTCTATACAGTTTGCAAATGCTGCTCTGAAAGTGGCCAGTGTCAGAGCACCTATGCTTCTCTGATGATGGAGAGACAACATAGCCTTTGCTAGTATTGGAGAGCATGCAGTTCGGAACAGTGGCCAGACTGAACTGTCAATCTTAGGGAACAGTGTTCTCAGTAAAAAGGAAGCCAGGAGGCAGGGGAGCGGTGCAAGGCTGCAGATCAAACATGAGACCATCTATTTAATAAACTGACATTTAACAGTTGAGTGACCGACATCAGGGAAGGTTAGATGTTAAGGAACATTTGTTTGCAATAGACTGTACCTTGCTTCCCCTTTAGTCTTTGAACAAAGCCACGTGTCCATTTTTTAGGGGCCATATTTAAAGGAATTCCAGATAGTTCACTATTTATGTAAAGCGCACACTGCAACTGAAGGAAATCCCAATCTTCAATGATCATCTGAGTTTTGGCTCCAGAGATTCTATGCTTTAAAAAAAACAAAAAACAAACGATTACATCATTATAACCTATTCAGGAAATTATAGTCTAGCTATAAAAAAAGAGAGCCTGACACATCCAGAAAAGCTACTTACCTGTAGATATAGGGATAATCTGTTGGTATATAGTGTTTAAACCCTGTGTAGTCAGCTTAATATAGCATTGTATACACAGATTACATGACGCGAGTCACTGGTGTGCGTATTTCCGGCCCAATGGCCAAAGGCACCATTGAAATGCCACTGTCAGCGTTTGAAAGCGGCATTTAACTAGTTAATAGCCACGGATGGATCGATATTCTACCCGCGGCTATTGCGGGCAGATGTCAGCTGTTTAAAACAACTGACATTTCCCAGGAAAGATGTGGGCTCACCGCCAGAGACCCCATCAAAGGCAGGGATACAGACATCGGCGTAATAACACGTACAATGTCGGTAAGGTGTTAATCCATATTGTCTCATGACAATCCTGATGACTTTGAGAACAGTCAAAGTAACTGCTTTCAAGGAAAGCCAGCTACACGCTGACAGGAGCATGTAATCACTCCTACAGTGTCTAGCGCTGAGAGAGTTCACTGAAGTCAATCAGCTGATGAGCCCCGGTGATCTCAATTAAGAAACAACCACTGCGTGAGAAAGCTCTCACGCAGCAGTGGTTCTGTACGCGACATCACCTGAGCTCATCAGCTGATGAACTCGTGTGACCTCCCTCACGGCAGCTCAGCGCTATACACTGCGGGAGCGATGATGCTCTTGTTAGTGTGTAGCCGGAGGCCGGTTAGAGCAGTCACATCTCCCAATATGACTGTTCTAAAAGTGAGATCGCCACGGGACACTCTGAATTATGTGGACTTCGGCAGACAGGAGAGTATATGGTTGTTCATTATTTTTGATTGTTTACAAAGCACATGGGCATCAGGGATTTGGTGCAAGGAGAGTATTATGTCCTATCTTTTTTTATTTTAATATGTATTTAAATTTAACTTTTTTTTTTGCTTTTTTAAGTTCGAGCACAGACGCTGGCTGACTAGAGACTACTTCTCCCATCATGGGCGCCTGCTATCACTGTTTTCAGTGACAGAAGACATAGCCTCATGGTAGTAGTAGACTCATCAGCCGACGCCTGCTGACCTGCGGTAAAGCTTTATCCTGCAAGTCACAGTATCGCTGCGGGGTCACGCTGACATCAAGACCCCGCAGCGCTCTGACCGCAGTATGGTTACAGGTGGTAGCATTACCGCCGATCACATGACAACGTGGGAAACACCATAGGAAGTCCGGAAAAACTCAGGAAATACACAAATATTTTTAGGCTGAGTGCAGACAGAGTTTTGAGCCCTGCGGATTTTTCCGTGCAGAATGGAAGAAAACCGCAGGTCAAATGACCTGCATTTTTCCTGCGGATTTCTTCCATTTTTCACGTGGTTTTCATGCGGTTTTTGTGCGGTTTTCCATTGCGGTCTTCCCCCTGCGGATTTGGTGACAGGGGAGATAGAAAACCGCACAAAAGAAGTAACATGCTGCGGATTTTGTACCGCAGGAAAAATCCGCAGCGTCTGCACAGCGGTTTTTTTTTTCATTCATTTTAAAGGTACTGTACATCACAATGCGGATATGCAACGTTTCTGCGCGGTAAAATCCGCTGCGGAAACGCTGCAAATCTGTATCGTGTGCACATGGCCTTATACCTGCGTTTTTGCTGCAGATTTGACTAAGTGAATTAAAGTCAATGGGTGAAAAACCACTAAAAATACGCATTGACACAGAAAAAAAAACGCACTGCAAATACTCAAAGGAAATTTCTGATCAGAAAAGTAAACTACAGGTAAAAACAGTCACCTCACCTTCTTAATTACGTCATTTAGGAAAATTATTTCTGTCAACTTCATAGTAAGGTCATCTTCATTGGTGCCAGATTTCAGGTCGCTCACTACTGAAGGCCGGATACAGAGGGGAGGCACGAGAAGTCTGGTGAGGATAAGGTCACAAGGCTTAGCAGCTTCTGGATTCATGAGTAATAAAGGCACATCTTCAGCTGGGATCCGTCTCAGAATATTTAACACAACTAATGGGTTTAAATTTTCCTGGAAAGAATCGGATATCAAGACATTAGGCAGAATTTTCTCAAGCATGATCACCAACATTTATGGTATAAGATTTGGATGAGCCGTAACCATTTTTAGTGGCAAAAACTCACACCTTTACTGAAATATGACGTACCGTTAAAGTCATATGTCAGGTTCCCTTCTTTTGATGCACGGTCCGGAGCCAAGCCTGCTAGCAGACACTGGCTGTGTTACACAGCCATCACCGGACTCTAACAGCAAATATACAGTGACTTGCAAAAGTATTCACACCCCCAAGACCATTGACATTTGTGTTTTGGTACGTCACAACCTGGAATTTCACTTTTTTTGAGGGTTTGGACTAGTTCATGTAAAGAACATGCCTACAACTGTGAACTTTGTGGTTTTCTTCACAACAACAAAAATTGGGACAAATTAACTGAAAACTTCAGTGTGAAAAACCATTCACTCCCTAAAGTCAGTACTCTGTAGAGCCTTCTTTTGTGGCAATTACAGCTGCAAGTTGCTTTGGTTAAGTCTCTATGAGCTTTCCACATCTTGCCACTGGGATTTTTACCATTCCTCATGGCAAAACTGTTCCAGTTCATTCATGTTAGATGGTTTCCACTGGTGAACAGCAATCTTCAAGTCTGACCACACAGTCTCAATTTGATAAGATCTGGGCTATGACTAGCTGACTCCAAAACATTTACAAGTTTTCCCTTCAAAAAAACTAGAATGATGATTTAGCAGTATGCTTTGGGTCCATCCCAGTCTCAAATCAAAGACAGACTGAAACAAGTCTTGCTCAAGAATCTCTCTGCTTTTCGCACCATCCATCTTGCCCTCGACTTGGATCTTTGTCCCTGTCCTTGCTCCTGAAAAACACCCCCAAAGCATGATGCTGCCACCATGTTTCACTATGGGAATGGTGTTCTTGGGGTGTTGATTTGGCGCCAGACATAACATTTATCTTGGTGGCCAAAAATTCAGTTTTGGTCTCATCTGACCACAGGACCTTCCTCCATAAATTTGGGGAGTCTCCAACATATCTTTTGGTAAACTCAAAACGAGACTTACACATTAATTGTAAGTAGATGCTTTTTTTATGCCCACTCTTCCATAAAAGTCACCCCTATAGAGTGTACGAGTTATTGTGTTCGTATGGACAGATACTCCAGTCTCTGCTTGAGAACTCTGCAGCAAATTCAGGGTTACCTTTGCTCTGTGCTGCCTCTTTGATTAATGCCCTCCTTACCTGAGCTGAAAGTTTTAGTGTGCAGCCCTCTCGACAGGTTTGTTGTGATATCAAGTTCTTTGCATTTGATGATAAAGGCTTTGATGATTTGCTAGTGCTCCAGGGATCATCAGAGACTGAGTTTTTTTTTTGTTTTTTTAAAAACCCCTTTCTGACATTAAATGTAATAATCTGTCCATTTGACCTGGGTCTATCTGACCAGGGACGGATTATTACATCTGCGATCGCCCATATACCGCATGTGGGTGATCGCGGCCGGATGTCATCTGATTCTGACAGCTGACACTCGGCACTAAGTGCCAGGAGTGGTCACACACGGCTCCCGGCACTTAAACCCCCAAAATGCTGCGATCGAACGAGACAGCAGCATTCCGAGAGCAGGCAAAGGGCTGATAGCCCATCTGCCTTAGGATCGGAGACCCCGCAGGGAGAAGTGGTGTCCCGATCGTTGCCATGGTGACCCGATGTCATGACGACATCCGGGTCACCAGAGCTAGGAAACTTGCTGATCATGCGCAGTGCATCAGCAACTTTCTCTGTCAGTGCAGAGTTGAGTTTATACAGCATGGGGATGCTGCTGCATCCCCATGCTGTACAAGCGATCAGCCTGCAAAAAATGATAGTCCCATAGTGCAACTAAGTAAAATAGTTAAAAGTACTAAGTTAAAAGAATTAAAATTTAAAAGAACTAATTAAAAAAAAAAAAAAAAAAAAAAGTGAAAACTTTTTATAAATAACTAAAAATATTTAAAAAAAATAAACAAAAAGGAAAACATTGCTCATATATTTTTTTCATTCAAATATTGATTTATAGATACAATAGAAGTACACATATTGGGTATTGCTGTCTGCAACGAACCGACCTATAAAGCTGTCCCACTAGTTAACCCCTTTAGTGTACACCATAAAAATAAAAAACAAGGCAAAAAAATGCTTTATCATCATACTGCAGAACAAAAAGTGGAATAAGGCTAGTTTCACATTAGCGTTTACGGCCGCCGCTAAGCCCCGCCCCTGCAGCACCTCCGCCGGTAGCTCCGCCTATGGGCGCATGACGCTGCATGCGTCCCCTATCTTTATCACTGGGGACGCAGGCCGTGCGTAGTATGCGTTTGGCGGCGCATGCGTCCTTTTGACGGTGCGCCGAGCGCAACCAAATTGCAACAGGTTGCGTTTGGCGCTGGTCGGCGCACCGTCAAAAGGACGCATGCGCCGCCAAATGCATACTGCGCACGGCCTGCGTCCCCAGTGATAAAGATAGGGGACGCATGCAGCGTCATGCTCCCGTAGGCGGAGCTACCGGCGGAGGCACGGTAGGGGGCGGGGCTTAGCGGCGGCCGTGCGCAGCCCAACGCTGCGGCCGTAAACTCTAATGTGAAACTAGCCTAACACGCGATCAAAAAAACTGATATAAATAAAGTACTGCTGAAAATGTCATCTTGTCCCGCAAAAAACAAGTGATGGGTGTCTCAATGTGGAAACTGATGCTGGTACCAACCTATTGCGAGGTACCAGTAGCAGAACACCGTCGCACCACACTCACACTGTCTCTTGCGCGGTACCACCAGTGAAAGACCGTCACACCTCGCTTGCACAAATTCCGTGCAGGCGCAGAAAATCATTCGGCTGATCCCGGCGGCAGATGCGCGACGTGTCTGCAAGCAGAGGAAACCGGTCACATTAAAGGGGTTTTCCCATGAACGAAAGTTAATTGCAAAAGACAATACTGACATTACAGCAGGGGGTCACAGAGGATTCAGAGGATCCACCTAAGTGCATCCTTCTGTGAATTAAAGAATGTGGTAGTGCCAAGTGCTACCACCCTAAGCTTGGCTAGCTATATAATTGAGTACTGCAGGCCCAGTGTCCTCATTCTTTTTATGTCCAAAAACAGGGATCTTCTCCTCTGGACTTCGGCAGAAAAATCCAGGAAGAAAAACTCTGTCCCCCCAGCTTTATATCCTGTTTCTCCCTTGCTTTTCTCAGGATAATGTCCTGGTCTTTATAGTGTAATATTTTTTATCAGTATGGCCTAGGGGAACTGCCCACCAGTCTCGGTCTTGTGGGCACTCTATGAACTCTTTTAATAGCAAATAATGGAGCAAGAGTGTCCCTTCCAAAAGTCTCCAGCAACCATTTTTCAAAGAAGCTGTCTGGCTCTTTCCCCTCCCTTATCTCAGGGACCCCCATCAGCCTGATGTTATTTCTTTGCGACCGATTCTCCAAATCATCCACTTTTTCCATCAGTGCATTAATCGCCTGTGTATGATTCTGCACTTCCCTGCACACTGGGGCAAATGCATCTTCCAACACACTCATTCTGCCCTCCTCTGCTTTTGTGCATTCTGCCCCTTTCTGCACATCATGACATATGGTAGAAATCGAATCCTGTATTTGGCACAGCAGTTTATTAATACCAGGACTTCTTGTATTCACAGCATTAAGGACATCTTGCAGAGAAGGGGAGTCTATTGAAGCCTCTGCAGCATTATCTCCTACCTCAAAACTCCCTTCCCCCACCTCTGCACTCTGTGCCAGCAGCATCTCCATATCTGAGGAATCTGTGTCTCTGTCTACCTCCAGATGCAATGCTCTATATATCTGGATCCTCCTCCAGCTGCTGACCCCAGTTCTTGTACTGACCTTTTTGCTGTCATGCTAGTGGAAGCAGACCTGCTAGCAAACTTTTGGAGTTTTGCAGCTGCCTCCTCTCTCCTGCTGTGCGGGGGCCATCTTGGATTCCAGCCTGTACTCCTTCCTTCTCTCTCCCTTGTCTTTTTGATCTCGTCTTTGCACCTCCAGCCCCAGATTTCACACCTCAGGACTCCAGGCAGTCTGTGGCAGCAATGAGTCTGGTTTCTATCACTCACCCACAGCTCTAATGGCTTTTACAGGATGTATATGGCAGGAGCTTCAAGCAAACATGTCCTACTGCATTCACCTCTTGGCCATGCCCCACTCACAAGATTTAGATGGAAACCTCGAAGTAAGTAGTCAGTGAAGGAGTGCCGGATAACTATGATCAAAAACGTTATGCAAAACGTTCCCAATAAAAGCTTCAACTCAATCCACAAAAAAAGCAAGTCCCCACTCAGGTTTGTCATCTGTTAACGAATATATAGGGGGATACCACATTATAGGTAGTACAAAGGCTCTGGAAAGGCGACATGGCTCCTCATTCAGCAAATTCTACGCTCTCAAATCCAAATACCCCCCTCCCTTCTGAGCACCACAGTGTACCTAAACCACATATTGCTTCCACGTTTGGCATTTCTGAAGTGATGAGAGCACGCCTAACTTAAGGGTGCATGCCTCCAGAAGCATGGGCTGGGCATAACATACTGGTGGCTGCAACGTACTGGTCACTACAGCGGCACTTGGCAATTTTCACTCTGCAACATTCATTGCTGCTTGTTTCTGGAAAATACCCATGGAGTCAAAATAGTCACTACACCTGTGAACACATTCCCCAAGGGGTATTGTTTCAAAGATGGGGTCACTTTAGAGGGGATCCTGATCTTCTAGGATGAAAATGTATAATGTAGGGTTTGAAACAAGATTTTGGTGGTAAAAATTCTTATTTTTTCTTCATTGCCCAATGGTTTTAATTTCTGTGACACACTCGTGGTATCAATATGATCACTGTACCCCTAGATAAACTCAAATTCGTTGAGAGGTGTAGTTGATAAAATGGGGTCACTTATGGGGAGCTCTGCTGTTCTGGCTCCTCATGCGCTCTTTCAGTGGATCATGGCACCTGCAAGCCATAACAGTAAAATCTGGGGCTCCTTGCCTTCGGAGCTTACACTGTGCCTGAAACATATTTCCCGATTACATGCAGGATGCTGTCAGGTAAAATAAATCTCAGTTTGTTGCTAAAAAAAAAAAAAATAACTAAAAAAAATCCTATTAGCCTGTAGAAAAATAAACTTGGGGCTAAAACAACATTTTAAATGGTAAAAAATGTAATTTATTCTTTCACCTCTCAGTGGTACAAAATTCTGTGAGGCACATGTGGTGTCAATTACTGCACCACTAGATGAATTCATTGAGGAGGGTAGTTTGTAAAATGAGTTCACATATAGGGGGGTTTCTGTTGTTCTGGTACCTCAGGGGCTCTGACAATGTGACATGGCACCCTCAAACCATTCCAGCAAAATCTCAACTCCAATATGGCACCTCTTCCCTTCTGAGCCTCCAAAGTATTCCCCACATATGGGGTATTGGGAGTACTCACGAGAAATTGAACAACAAATTGTATGGTGCAATTCCTCCTGTTACCCTTACAAAAATCCAATATTTGGGTCCAAAATAACATTTTTGTGGTGAAAATGTGATTTTTTTTTTTTTTACAGCTCAATGTTATAAACTTATGTGAAGCACCTGGAGGTTCAAGGTGCTCACCACGCATCCAAGTACATTCCTTGAGGGGTCTAGTTTCCAAAATGGTGTCACTTGTGGTGGGTTTCCACTGTTTAGGCACACCATGGGCTCTCCAAATAGGACACGTCCGGTAATGTCCCTCATAGCGCGTCGGTGTCCCCGCCTGCTCAGGACACCGGCACTTGGCCCCCAGCGACGAGAGGTGAGCATGTCTTTTTTTTTTTTTTTTTTTTTTTAATTGCAGCAGCAATATATGGGCCGTATGCATCTATGGAGCATCTTCTTGGGCCACCATTAACCCTTGTGCAGCATTTTATGGGGGGTATTTATCAATGGAGCATCTTTTTGATCCACCATTAACCCTTGTGCAGCACCAACCTCGGCTTATATAAGTTTTCCCAGCTTTCTGTGGCAAAATTAGGGGGCTCGGCTTATATTCGGGTCGGCTTATACTTGAGTATATACGGGTTTTTATTTTTGTTTTTTTTTTTCCTTAAAATGAAATGTGTCATCTTTAACTTTAGCCCTTTTAGAGATCCTTTAATCTTCAACTTGCTTAACTGTTGACAACAGTAACTTTGGCCCTGGGTTCCCTAACTTTTATATGTCACTGTGTATCTGGTGTCACCTTGTCTGTAAAAGACTGATCAAAACATAAAACGAACTAACGCTATTGGTAAATGCTGTAAAGAGAAAAAAAAAAAAAAAAAAGAAAAAAAAATTCTCAAAACACCAGAATTGAGATTTTTGGTAGACAAAACACTCCAAAAACTTCAAGAAGCAGGGATCAAAACATTGTAGCTATCCAAAAATGGCATCACTAAAAACTTCAGCTCAACACACAAGAACCAACCCCTCAAGCATCTCCAATGACAAACCAAAACGTTTTTTTTTCCACTACTAAAATAAACACAAAAACCCCCAGAGTTTGGTATCCGCATAATCGTACTAACCTAGAGAATCATATTGCCTGGTGATTTGTGCTGCACAATGGCATAAAAAAAAAAAAAAAAAAAAAAAAAGAATTGCAGAACTGTTTTTAGGGCAATTTCACAGCATTTTGGAGCTTTTCAACAGTTTAGCAGTACATTGAATGAAGTCCATCAAAAATACAATTCATCCTGTAAAAAAAACAAGCCTTTATACGGCTATGTGGAATGGAAAATAAAATACGGATCTTGGAAGGCGGGGAAAAAAAATGGAAGCAAAATAATGGGGGGGGGGAAAAAAAAGAAAAAAAAAAAAAAAAAAAATCGCCATGTCAGGAAGAGGTGAATAGGTTAAAATAAAAGAGGGACAGTATATAGTTCTAATACTTAAACGGAATTTATCATAATGTAGAGACAGAGACCTTAATTTCAGCATGAGTCACTTCACGCTGTCCTGTAGAACGCCATACTCATGAGCTCCGTATAACCCAACCACCATCACTGATTGGCAGCTTTCTCTGTGCACTGTGCATAGGCAAAAAGCTGCCAATCAGTGGTGTGGGTGGATTATTCAGAGCTCAGCATTCAGAGAACTGGTGAATCTGCAGCAGAGAAAACAGGGATTTTAGCAAACTAACAGCAATCGGCTCAGTAAGTGATACATTGCTGTTATCAGGGTCTCTGCCCTTACTCTGCTCTAAGATTACATACCAAAAACCTGGTGAGAGTCCCTTTATAGAGAACCTATCATGCGGGTAAATGTATCCAGTTTCTGCTCTTATTCTCACTGCTCCCTTCCATCTTTGTTTTCTTTTAAATCTGTGAGATGTATGGGCCTTTAACTGACAATTTCTATGGTCCTTATCAAGGGGCAACAAATGAGAAATCTAAACCTATCTATGCATGCATAACCCAATCCACTGACTGCATTTTTAGAGCATCATTTTAAGTACACAGTCATCTTGTCTGCATAAAACCATAGAAACCAGTCCTTGGTGACATTCCCTGTTTAATCGTAACTAGCCAAGAGGTACGCAGAAGCAGCAGTAATAATGTAGAATGTAGCAAATATACAATATTAGGTTTCACAAAGATGCTCTCACCTGAGCTCGCCCTAAGAGGGCCTCCACCTCCTTGTTGTGCTCTATAGCATTATCAAAAGACTGTAAGAACTGAGACACCATGGGGTCTATCACTTTTTTAGTAGTTTTGTATTTTTCATGAATGATTTTAAGCAATCCACACTTCTTCACAGGGCCTACAATTGCATAAAAATACAAACAATTAATCGGAGAACCTCGAGTTCCATCTGGGACTGTACAGAAATGTTAACCTTTTCTATTTTTGTAGAGGTAATAAATAGTTATATTAGCAGAACTGAGGATATTTTTTTTTTTTTTTCAATTTCGTTTATTGAACTTCAGGACATAAAAAATGCACAACATACAATTGGCCTATGGTAATAAACATTTTCCACAGAGCATACATGTTTCCGTCCATTATAAAATATAGAGCCAAGAAATTACACACTATTTTTTTAAAAAACAAGGTAGCATTGTACATAACCTTCCCAGTATGCGCAAAGGACAGTTGGTTATATATCATAAAACATGTATATCGAGCAAATCTCATAAGCCTTTAACCTATTATTCGGATAAGGAAATCTAATCAGAAATTCCTAAACTAAACTACGACTACCACTACATCAACCTATATCTACTATTTCGCAGCCTAGTATCCTACAGCATACTATCTCGTATGTGATGTCTCAACCCTGCAGGGTAAGATGAGAGGAGTTCCACCTCCCCCAAATCTTTTCAAATTTACCCGGGCATCCCCTATTTTGGTATAACGTGCGCTCGTATGGAACAATCAAATTCATCAAGTCAATCCAAATTCTAAGGGAGGGGGACAAAGTTCCCATCCACCGTAATGCCAGTACCTTCCGTGCCATAAATAACCTCTCACGCAGGAAGACCCCATTATATCGATCCCAGATCTCCTCATACCATACCCCAAACAAGCAGACCAGTGACTCTAGAGGGACCGGGGCTTGTACTAGGGATGACAGTAATGATGTCACCTCTCTCCAGTAATGCAGGACAGTGGGACACTGCCATACCATATGAATAAAATCTGCGTCTGGAGAGTGGCACCGTAAACATTCTGATGATTGGAATCGACCCATCCTAAAAAGTCGTGTTGGAGTCAAGTACGACTGATTATATATAATTCTGTTGTTAATAGATGGTGATACTCCAATCGGAGATTCCAAAATCTCCTCCCACTCCTCGTCCTGCGTATTAGGGATGAATCGTTCCCACTTTCTCTTGACAGAACTTATGGCAGATTCTGCTCCCGCTGACAGCATGTATGTGTATAAAGAGGAGATGAGACCCTGAGGGCCCTGCGATTCAAGGATTCCAATCAGAGGCAGAGATGAAATAGTTCGGCCTACACCCTTACATCTCACATGCGATTGAAAAGCTGATCTCAGTTGTAAATAGCGGAAAAATTGGGATCTTAGGATATCATGCGAGACCTGAAATTGCTCAAAAGACTTTAAAGTCCCCTGACCATATAAGTCTCCCATCGAAGAGAGATCATGCTGAATCCAAAATTCAGTGGACGGGTGGTTTAGCAATTCTGGAAAATAATCATTATTCCACAGGGGCATTTCAGCTATAAAATCTTTAAAACCAGTCACTTTCTTGATTTTCCTCCATGTTAATCGTGCCAATCGGAGCAAGAGCAGCAGACGAGGGGCATTAGTTCTAACTCAAGGAAACCCAGTGGGCAATCAGTCTGTGCAGGATGAAGCAGGTGACTTTCAGAGTTGGGAATGTAGCTACCCAGCATCCAGTTACTTAAAGCTTTTGCTTGCCCAGCCAAATAATACAGGAAAAAAATCTGGTAGCGCCGCTCCACCTCCCGTTTTAGGTCTTTGTAAGGTGGCCAATTTAAGTTTGGGCCTAGTTTTCCCCCATATAAAAGACATGATCTAGGAGTTGAGATTCACAAAGAAAGATTTGGGCACCATCACAGCACTGTGCTGAAGGGAGTAGCTAAGCTTGGGAAGTAATATTTTAATCAAGTTAATGCGTCCGGCTACAGACAACGGAAGTTTGCTCCAGGATGTAAATTTAACTTTAACTAGTTCCAGCAGTGGGTGGATATTAAGTTGTGAATCAACCGCACTATCACAGGATATGTAGACACCCAGATATTTAAAATTAGATACAATAGACAGTGAGGAGAGAGCCTCTAGCTGCGGCATCGGGGCATGAGAAAGGGGTAACAGAGCCGACTTCTCCCAATTTATATATAAGCCTGAATATTTGCTGAATCTATCTAATAGGGCTATCACTTGCGGCAAAGTTTCTTCCCCTTCATCCATGAATACCACCATATCAGCATATAGACCTATAGTGTCCACCCGACCCGCTACATCAATTCCCTTAATGCCAGGGGAAGACCTTATACGTATTGCCAGTGCCTCAATTGCAAGAGCGAAGAGGGCGGGGGAGAGAGGGCAGCCTTGACGAGTCCCCCTATGTAATGGAAGAGACTCAGATATAGAGTTATTTACTATGATACAGGCTTTGGGTTTCATATATAGCATTTTGATCCATTTTATAAATTTATCACCAAAGCCATATCTTTGCAAGCACACGGAGAGAAAAGGCCACTCAAGAGCGTCAAAAGCCTTGGCAGCATCTAACGACGCCAATGCCCATTTGTTGTCGGGTATTAGGGAGCTATATTGGACTATTGACCGAACCCGTCTGATATTAATGGAAGTGCTCTTACCAGGCATGAAACCCGTTTGATCAGGATGTACAAGGTTCAATATAATTGAGTTCAGCCTGGTAGCTAGGATCTTAGTAAAAATTTTATAGTCCACATTCACTAATGAAATAGGACGGTAAGATCCACATTCCAAGGGGTCCTTTCCCTCCTTCCTAAGCATTATGATATTAGCCTCATAAAAAGAATCAGGCATAGACTTCCCTTCCCAAATTCCCCAAAATACCTTCACCAGAAATGGTATCAGTAAATCCTGGTATTTCCTATACAATTCAATGGGGAACCCATCTGGTCCAGGGGCCTTCCCAGAAGCCATGTCCGTTATAGCATTTTCTCTCTCTTCCGCGGTGAATGCAGCGTCCATAAGGGCTCGCTGTTCAGGATCTAATGTAGGGAATGCCACATCTGATAAATAGTCCAGGCATCCCAAATTATCAAAGTCACTTTTAGATTCATATAGTGTCCTGTAATAGTCATAAAAACAACCAAGTATCTCCTCGGTCGAAGACACCAGTAAACCATCTGCCTTACGAATCTGCAGTATTGTATTGGAGGTATTGTGTTGGCGCACCAAATAGGCCAAAAACTTACTCGCCTGGTTTCCCAGTTCAAAATAAGATTGACGGGTGAAGAATAGTTTACGCTTAGATTTAGTGTCTATGTGCTGGGCGTATAACCTCTGGGCAGCCAACCACTCAATCCTATTGCCACTAGTTTGGTTAGTTATATATGTAGCCTCTGAGTCTTTCAATCGTCGCTCCATTTCCTCACCCTCCATTGAGGTTACCCGATTAATATAAGAGATAGTGGAGGACAAGCAACCCCTCAAGTATGCCTTAAGGGCATCCCAAAATAGATTAATGTCTTGAGGTTCCGGATGAGACTCGATGAAACAATGCAATTAATCGATCGTTCTATAGGGGGACACTATTAACTTCAATCAGAAAGGATTCAACTTTCAAACTATCCCGTTGTTTAATTATCCATATTTAAGTTTAAGGATAACCGAGCTATGATCTGAGATCCCCCTAGTGCCATGCTCTATGTCAGGGGTCCCCAACCGCCGGTCCACGGCCCAGCACCGGGCCGCTGCAGTGCCCTTGCCGGTCCGCGGACACAAGGGGAGCCAGTGGCGGTCAGTGCCGTAGCGGGGGCTGGGGCGGCGTGTGTAGCGGCGGCAGGGAGCGATCCAAGCAGCTCCGCTGCCTGCAAGAGGGAATAGCAGGAGCGGAGCTGCAAGGACCCGTCCAGCTTCCTGCCCGCCGCCCGCGCTTCCTGTCTCTGACACAGAGAGGAGCGCGGCCGCTGCTGTGTCAGAGCGAGGAAGCGCGGGCGGCGGGCAGGTGAGAGGAGAGAGGTGGTGTGTGTGTACGTATAATATGTGTGTGTGTGTGTGTGTGTGTGTGTATATATGTGTGTGTTGGTCTGTGTTTGTGTAGCCTGGCCCTGGAGGAGATGGGGACATGAGGTGAAGGCCATGAGGGAAGTGATGGAGAGACAGCAGTGATGGGGTGAAGACAATGATGGGGAGAAGGGAGTGATGGGGTGAAGGCAATGATGGGGAGAAGGGAGTGATGGGGTGAAGGTAATGATGGGGAGAGGGGAGTGATGGGGAGAAGGGAGTGATGGGGAGAAGGGAGTGATGGGGAGAAGGGAGTGATGGGGAGAGGGGAATGATGGGGTGAAGGCAATGATGGGGAGAAGGGAGTGATGGGGTGAAGGCAATGATGGGGAGAGGGGAGTGATGGGCTGAAGGCAATGATGGGGAGAAGGGAGTGATGGGGTGAAGGCAATGATGGGGAGAGGGGAGTGATGGGCTGAAGGCAATGATGGGGAGAAGGGAGTGATGGGGTGAAGGCAATGATGGGGTGAAGGCAATGATGGGGAGAAGGGAGTGATGGGGTGAAGGCAATGATGGGGAGAGGGGAGTGATGGGGTGAAGGCAATGATGGGGAGAAGGGGGTGATGGAGCACTCATTCAAAACCTATGGTGAGTTGAGTCACATTATAAATGTTATTTAATTATAAGTATGCACTGCTACACTACAACCGTGTCCATAGCCCCGCCCCCTTATGACCAAAGCCCCGCCCCTGCCACACCTCCATCCCCGCCCTACCGGGCCATGGAAGAATGGTCTTGCTTGAAACCGGTCCCTGGTGCAAAAAAGGTTGGGGACCACTGCTCTATGTTATCCACCCACATCGCCAGACCGCTGGAACCAAATATGTAATATATGCGCGACAGAGCGTTTAGTGGATGAGTGACAAGTATATTCTTTTAACTCAGGGCAGGGTGGATAAAAATCAATGGTTTTTTTTAAAAAAAAATTAAAAATCGGATTTTTTTGATTTAAATCGGATTTTTTTCAATAAACTGCTTTTTGAGGAAAATATTTTACCATCCAAAGGTTCTTCCATCATGAGATAAAGCGGAGTTGTTTAACTCAGTAGAATAAAGGCTGTATATGTGTAACATTCACAATGCCATGCTCTTCCAGAGGTTTCTGTAGGATTAGTGGGCAGTTTCTCCACTATATTATCACAGACGCTCGCTTTACTTACGCAGTTCTCAAAACTGAATTTGACTCCGCAGAGGTCCCAGCCTCTTCTTCATGGCAAAAATGTTACAACATGAACAGAGTTGAGAAAAAGACCTTAATCCTATTGTTCTACAAACCTATGAATACAGAATCAACCCCTTCAGTGCCAAGTCCAAGAAGTTAGACAATATGTTTCTGATTGTTTGGAGTGGAATAGATCTGCACAACACAAGAAGAATGTGAATCTAAGTGTGAGGAGGAGGAAGGGCAAGCAGACAAGAAAATGAAAGTGAAACTTTGAGCACAATACTGCAGCATAGCCACAGACAGACAAGTCTGGATCTGTTTGTGTGTACGATCTGAGGTTTATTACATTCTTTCCTCATAATGGCAGCAGGCCGTAAAAGAGACCCAGTATGGGAATATTTTAATGATGCTCCTTCGCCTATCGGTAAGGCAGGCATGCGTGCAAAATGCAAACGATGCAACAAAGAGATGCAAGGCCTGGTGGCGCGAATGAGGCAACATCATGAGAAGTGCGGTGATGAAGATGACCAAAGAAACACTTCTGAACAGGCAGGATCTTCAGGTTGGTAAACATTTTTATTGAATCCTATTTCTAAAGACTGAACTGTCATGTGTGAGAAAAATTATATTTCTTATTATTACTGCATGTTACTGTCATTTGGTACAGTTATGAAGAAAAACAAATATTCCTTTTGGGGCAGGGGCAGTGATGTGTTGTGTACAATAAGCAGAAATTGTATAAACAATAAAATAACAGCATTGACTTTTTTTGTTTAGGGGAATTCATGGATTCTGGAAACTATCCACCTCCAAGATCACCATCATCCTGTTCTACAGTTTCAGAGTTATCCATCCAGGATAGTGCTTCATTAGCAGCAGCAGCATCATCAGACACCCACAGCCACATATCACCATCACCCAAAAGGAAGAAAAAACCTTTACCTCCTGGAACCACCATAGATAGGTTTGTGATAAGAACTAGCAGATTAGAAAAAGAGTTGATTGATGAAAAAATTGCCCAGTTTATTTATGCAACGAACTCTTCTTTCCGTCTGACTGAGAACCCACATTTCATTGATATGGTTCAGTCACTGAGACCAGGATACAGTCCACCCAGCAGAGCTGATGTTGCAGGGAAAGTGCTGGATCAAGTGTATGACAGAGAAATGGAGCAATGTGCAACAGCTCTGGAGGGTAAAATTGTTAACCTAAGTATTGATGGGTGGAGTAATGTCCACAATGATCCTATTGTATGTGCTTGTATAACAACAGAAGGTAAAGTCTTCCTTGCACAAACAACTGATACGTCAGGAAATGCACACACAGCAGAATACTTACAAGAAGTGGCAGTAAAAGCTATAATGACATGTGAACAAAAATTCAAATGTCTAGTACGCAGATTGGTCACTGACAAGGCTGCAAACGTATCCAAGATGAGAAGAGATTTAGAAGAGCAGGGAGGGAATACAAAGCTGCTAATAACATATGGTTGCAGTGCTCATTTGCTGCACCTCTTAGACAAAGACTTAAGTGTTCCAGAAATAAAGGCTAATGTTGTTGAAATTGCTAAATACTTCCGTAATAATCATTTTGCTGCAGCAGCTCTGAAAAGGATGGGTGGAACCAAGCTAACGCTCCCACAAGATGTTAGATGGAACTCTGTGGTGGACTGTTTTGAGCAGTATATCAAAAACTGGCCTATTCTGATGACACTTTGTGAAGAAAATCGAGATAAAATAGATGGCACTGTCACGGCCAAAATCCTCAACATTGGGCTTAAGAGAAATGTTGAACATATGCTGAGCTTCCTGAAACCCATCTCTCAAGCTTTAAACAAAATACAGAAAAATAGCTGTTTTATTGCGGATGCTGTTGAAATTTGGAAGGAACTGAGTGAAGACTTAAAAACAGAACTACACATGGACAGAATTAAATTACAAGCAGTAAACAAACCAATGGGACAAGCACTGACTCCAGCTCATTTTTTGGCAAAAATTGTCAATATCCAATATCAGGGTCAAAACCTAAGTGCTGAGGAAGAGGAGTTAGCTATGACATGGGTATCCAGCAATCATCCATCTTTAATGCCAACTATAATAAACTTCAGAGCTAAGGGGGAACCATTCAAGAAATATATGTTTGCTGAAGATATTTTAAGGAAGGTCACACCAGTAAACTGGTGGAAGTCACTTAAGCGCTTGGATTTAGAGACTGTTCAAGTAATGATTTCACTTTTAACAGCAGTAGCTTCTTCTGCAGGCGTTGAAAGAATATTCTCTTCCTTTGGACTCATTCATTCTAAATTGAGAAATCGGTTGGGACCCAATAAAGCAGGAAAGCTTGTTTTTCTTTTCCAGATTATGAATAGGAACAAAGAAGAAGATGATGATGAAGATGACGACAAGTGAGCTACAGAGGACAGCAGGGACAGTAGTATTTAAGTTTTTCATGTGTCGGCTGGGCTGACAGTCTAAGTTTCTTAAAATATATATATATATATATTTTGTTTAGCCAAATTAGTTAACAAACATGGATGTTTGTTTAAGCAAATAACTTATGCTGTAATGTTGTTATTGTTTCAGTTGAATAAATCTATTTAAATTGTTATTAAGGTCAGGATTATTTTTCTCTTTCCTAAGTACAACAGAACAGTGGTGTCCAAATATGAATGATTAACCCATTAAACTGGGGAGAAAAAAGTAATATAAAAAGTGATTCTAAAAATCATCATCTACTTGCATGTTAAAGTAGCAAGTATCTTACTGACTAGTGATTTAAATCGTGATTTAAATCGTGATTTAAATCAAATCCACCCTGACTCAGGGTGACGCATTCTCCACAAATCCAGCCACCCGCCCTCCCCCATAAACAGTGACAGCGAAGTTGTAGTCAGCGAAGAGGCCCCCCCAGTCTTTCCATCATCCAATCTCAATTTATCAAGGCAGTTGTTCATGACCATATTTAAATCTCCCATACAAATAACATCCGCATCTGGATAATCCAGGGCAAAACTCATTGCCCTATGAAGGGACACACTAGCCGGAGGGGGGTTATAGACACATAGGATTACATATTCCCTGGCATTTATCAGTGCATGCACAAAAACAAAGCGACCTTCAGGATCCCTCCGAGTCTCCCTGGCTTCCCATCTATCGTCTCTATGTACCAACAATGAAACCCCTTCTCGAGTAGCTGGTATGGAATGCGTGAACAGACCATTGTACCCAAGGCTTCTGCACACACCAAACTGTATCCCTGGTCAGGTGCGTCTCCACCAAGGCCACAATGTGAAAGTGATAATGTCAGACCTGCGAGAAAACCTTAATCTTTTTCCGGGGAGTTTTTATACCCCTCACATTCCATGTCATACATATCAACTCAGACCCCATGTTTGACTCCGCTGAATATGGGGCACATAATTACCCAGGCAAAATTTAGAGAGACATCACCTAAAGATGAAAATTGTCATTGGCTGCGAATCTTACCTAAAAAAACATATAAAACCACAACAAAGAAAAAACAAAGTAAATAAACAACAAACAGTATGGGAGCAGAGTCCTGTACTCCCGTCATGAAGCAAACAAGGGGATACCATCACTGAGCAGTGTCCGGTATTGTTTGTAATTGGACGCATGCGGATAGAGCTCCAATCAGACCATTGATGCAAAGGTATTGACTAGCAATATATGCACTAGGATTCCTTTGCAGCAGACCCTTTGTGGGACCGTAGCCACTCAGTCGCCTCCACCGGATCCGTGAAAAACAGGGTGGAACCCTCATGAACCACTTGAAGCCGGGCCGGATAAATCATTGAGTACATAACATTCCTCGCCCGGAGGCTCTCTTTTTGACCTCCATGAACTGTGCCCGTTGTTTCTGAAGTTCCATGGAGAAGTCTGGGAAAATTGAGATCGTGGCGTTGTTGAACTTGATGGGGCTTTCTGCCGTGCCAAACGCAGAGCCACATCCCTGTCCCTGCAGTTAAGAAGACGTGCCAGAAAAGGTCTAGGTGGGGCTACAAGAGGAAGAGGCCTAGTGGGGACTCTGTGGGCCCGCTCCACCGCAAATGTTGGAGAGAATTCATCTCCCAAAGTAGTTTTGAGCCAATCTTCCCGAAATTGCTCTGGGGGTTGACCCTCCGAACGTTCCGGGAGCCCAATAATTCGGATATTATTCAGACGCATTCTGTTCTCCAGGTCGTCCGCTTTTTGCCTCCATGCATTCATAGAGCCTGCCACTTTCGTTAACTTGGATTCCATAGGTGTGATGGTATCTTCTACCTGGGACACCCGTGTCTCCACCTCTGTAATGCGGCCCCTCATGGCTTGCATATCTTGTCGGAGGCGTCCCACCTCAGTGTGCACGTCCTCAATCTTCCCAGTCAGAGATGTCCTGGTTAAGGAGATGGCCTGCATCAGTTGTTCAGACGCCCGTTTAAGGGTTAACGCCTCTTGCTCACTCTCCTCGCCTCCAGAAGAGCGGCTTTTACGCTGAGCCTGTGAGGGGTTATTTTTAAGGGGTCTTGAGATGTCAGAATTATCTATTCTAGCATATTCTTTCAGTCTTTCAGCTGCTCCTGACCCTTTAGAGCGGCTCATTTTAACAGCAATATGGCACAGCTGGTTATTAAGAACAGTACACTGGAGACCTCTATTATAGGCGCAGCAGGGCTATCATACAGTGGCAGCAGAGCCCCAAAGGTGACACAGATCTGTAAGGCCACGCAGGGAAACAATGTCCGGCTCCAAGCAGCAAACAAGGGCCCTTATAACCCGGGGGGGGGGGGGGGGGGGGTGGGGAAGAGACCACAGAGCCCCACAAGACAGCAGCCAGGAAGGGACCCAGGCCCTTAAAGCAATAGCACCAGCAGGCTAGGTGATGTAGCGAAGAGGAGGAACGCGGGGCCTAATCTTTCAGGGAACTCACCGCTTGTCCTCCACAGTCCTTGAAGGATATGTGCTCACCCGTCCGTCAGCGCTGCAGCAATGGGGACCAGCACCGCGTCTCACAGGCAGCGCGTGTGCTTCAAAGATGGCCGCTGCCTCTGCAGGCCCCGCCGGCCGCCCCAGCTTTCAACTGCCGCCAGCACACAGGAGCCCAGCAGCGCTCTCCGACGGGGGTCCAGGAGTGCCCGGAATCCAGGGGGGTCCAGAGAGACAGGTAAAGCGCGGTGGTGAGGGTCCACTGACCGGATAATGTCAGGATTCCAGGAGCTCCCTCTCAGCACGTACGTCCGTCCGCCGCCGCTACATAGCCACGCCCCCCAACTGAGGATATTCTTATGCCACGAGGCAGGCAGTTTTAATGTACTGCCTGATTAAAAGGGGATGTCCACTTTCAATAAACTGGTACTCAAAGTGTGTAAAGTACTTAAAATAAACTCACCAGGGTCTTGAGCCTCCTGGGTCCAGCGCAGGCATATCACCGCTGCTCCGTTGTCAGTGTTGTGATCAGTGTGGTAACGTTATCAATCTAGCTTGTCACTGAGTTCAGCATTGCAGGTCATCAACCTTTGCATGAGAGCTGAACTCAGGAATGGTCTAGAGCAGAGACACGGGCGGTCAATGTGACATCACTGCTCTAGCCACCACACTGGGAGCATAAGAGTGGTGAGGAGCCAGTGCAGGACCCAGGGAGGGCGAGTATCTGAGGAATTTGCAATTATATATAAACTTTACAAAATTTTGTAATCACTTTACTGAAATTGGACATTCCCTTTAATGTATCTCCTAATACTGTCCTGGTTCCATCGATGCATCAAAATTGTTTAGTCCTGTAAGCAAAGAGGTGAAGACTCCAGGGATCACAAACTTGTTTTCAACCCTGATTAAGCATTTGTAGGTTGTGTTGGAAACACATGTGACATGCACACATATGAACAAGTCGGTAGGACAATGTTCACACCACCCACTGACTCAAACACAAACAGAGAGCACAGAATGACAATTGTGCAGAAATAGCCTGCAGTAAAACATAACAGTAGTCAGCAAGTGCTGATAAGATAACAAATACAGGGTATTTAGTCGATACTTTTTTTGCAAAACAATGTATACCAAGCTGCTCCACCGCGTCAAGGTAACCCCTAGGTAAGGTAATGCTTAATCAGATTGAGATCTGGTAATTTGGAGGACAGGTAGACATTTAAGAGGTGTCAATTTCCTCCCACAATTACCCTAAATTGGCACTTTGTATTTTTTTTTTAAAGGACATCTGTCACGACATTTGACCTATCTAAACTATTAATATGCAATGAAGGGGCACAGCAGCACTCTGTGAGGATCAAGATATATGTAAACACAAGATCTAGACTACACTGTTGCTTAATAAAATGTACTAACAAAAAGTACTTACAAAAATGCACAGTGCACAAATTGGCCAATTCACATGTGTCATTAACCACAGCAAGGCGACACTTCTTTGATGGGTCCCATCAGGGCTGTGGAGTCGGAGTTAGTTTTGGTTGGAGTCGGAGTCGGTAGAAATGTACCGACTCCAGCTTTAAAAAAAAATGTATTAATATTTCATAATTGAACTTTCATATGAATTTTATAAATGTTACTCAAATATATATGTTCTATCAAACTATGAACAACAGAGATAAGCAGTTCTGCTGGAGATAGAGACATTTCTTACTTCTTGTGTGTCACTGTTCTCCACTGCCCTTATCTAATCTTATACTTGGTTAACCTCATGCTGCCCCAACCCCCCTACTTACAATGTATGAAACTGAAAGTGAAAATGTGTTGCAAATTCTTAGTAGTAAAGCTCCTCCTCTAGACTAGATCATACTAGGTGTGCGTCTTCCAAGCATCTCACAGCTGCCTGCTACTCAGAAGAGGAAGACTGTAAGAAGTATTATCCTTTCAACAAACTTTGCATCAGTTAACTGTGAGTACATGAGGAACAATAACAGTATTACTGACCACTATATCAGTTGTACGACCTGGCAATAATTTTGTACAATTGTTTTTAGGAAAAACAATTGTCATTTGGATTGTGAATGCAGAATTAAAAACCTGAGAATGTCAAAGAAGCATCACATTAAATCAGCTGTATTTGAACATTTCACCATCACTCAAGATAGAAAACATTATGTCTGTCAGTGTATGACAAATGATCCAGACGAAAACAAATGCTGTGAAGCCAAGATGAGTGCCTATTCAGGCAAAGATAAAAATGCTCCTACCAGAGCTTCTAATCTAAAGAGACATTTACAGCGCTTTCATCCAGAAGTACTGAAAGCAGTGGATGAGAAAGACTGCATCCAAACCAATGAACCAGTGCCCAGCTCTTCCAGCCAAACAAAGGAGCAGAGAACTTTGCAGCCATCAGTTGCAAGATATTTTGTCAGTGACAAAGTTACTGTGACAATGACAGTAGATACATTTAAAAAACAGATCATAGAGCTTGTTGTAAAGGATAGTGTGCCTATTTCATTATTTTCACGACCAGCTTTTATGTGTCTGAATGGGGAAATGGCCCGCAAGCTTGGTGTTTCTCTGGAGAGAGAGAGAGAGAGAGAGTATTAGAAAATTAGTAATCGAAGAAGCTTTTAAACAAAAGGAAGAACTTAAAAAAAACTCTCAAGGGACGCTTTCTGTTTCTTAAAATGGATGCCTGCACATGTCACAGAGTGAACTATTTTGCCATCAATGTCCGATTTGTTTGTGACAAAAATGAAATAGTTACCAAGACATTGGCAGTAAAAGACACCAAAGCTCATCACACCAGTGAGTTTCTCCAGGTCTTGGTGGAAAAGGTTCTGCAAGACTATGAACTTAAAAAAGAGCAAGTTCTTTCTGTCGTAACTGACAATGCTTCAAATATGATAAGTACTATTAAGCTAATGAATGAGAGTAATGATGGTGACCAGCAGCTAGAAGAACATTCTGGGTCCACAGACACAGAAATGTATGAAATAGAGGAACACAGTATTGTAACTGAGGAGCAAACTGAAGCTGCTTCAGATGAACAGCAACATGATAGTTTAGATGATCTTGTTGAAACTGTGTCAATATGTTCTTTCATTCATCACATGCGCTGTGTTGTGCATACGCTACAGCTGGCTATAAGAGACAGTCTGCAAGAAGGACATGCTGCTGCACTGATTGGCAAGGTGAGAAAATTGGCTACTGTTGCCAGAACCCCTAAAGTTGACTCAATTTTGAAGAGACGTGCTGGAAAAGGGGCAATTATTGATCAAGCCACACGATGGGGCAGTACTTACTTAATGATTCAGCGCTTGGTTGAACTGAAAACCTTTCTTGTAGACATGGCTAACCCTCAACTGACCTAAATGAAAGTCAGTGGAATCAGGTGACTGAGCTGGAAAAATTGCTAGAGCACCCATTTACAGTGACTAAAAAATTACAAGCAGAGGACTTAACTCCAGGTATTTTCTTAAAGGAGTGGAAGAACCTGATGTTTCGCCTGTCCCAAAGAGGAGGGTTAATTGCAAGTGGCATTGCTACATCAATGAAACGGAGAGAGGAGCTACTATTACAAAATAACATTCTTTTGGCAGCTGTTTATGTAGACCCAATGCATCGGATTCTTCTAGATGATCAACAGCTAAGTAAAGGAAAAGAAGCTCTGTTTGAGATAGCAGTAAGGATGAAAGGGTTGCAGAACAGTCAGGAGGAACAAGAAGAATTTGGTCGTCCTGCCACTTCTTCACCCTCATCAACTGATGAAGAATTTAATTTCGAAAAATATTTGGATCACAAGGACCGTGCAAAGCGTTCCCGCATAGAAGAAGAGTCATCCCCATCAAGGAACACAGCCAGTACATTTCAGCAGAATTTTTCATGTGCACTAAAAGAAATTGAGAAATTTGACCGTTCATCAAAAATAACAGTGCAACAAGCGATTCCTCTGTATCCTGACATTGTCAGAGATGTTGCCTGAGTGGTTACTGCTTTGCCACCAACACAAGTTAGTGTAGAGAGGTTGTTCTCTGCTCTCAAAATAATTAGATCAGATTTGAGGGCATCCATGAAGGAGGATCTGACAGAGGCAATACTTTTTCTGAGGACAAATTTATAGATTTCTTCTTATTAACTGCATAAAAGTGTTTATTGCATATTTACTTACAGTTTAGAAAAGTTTATAAAAAAGTTATTTGCTATATTCTAATTGTATTCTAATAAATGTAGTTTTTGCTCTAAGTGGTCTGATTACTTATATGATGGTGAGAAACTGAATAAGCACGATGTTTAATATTTTACAACAGTAAATTTGTTGTTATGAATTGGCCATTTATGAAGGAGTCGGAGTCGCAACTGTGGCTTACCGACTCCACAGCCCTGGGTCCCATCATCCTAAACATGTCTCTCTTGGGTTATAAACCTACAATTTTAAATGGGCAGGAAGGAACCAGAACTAATTAAAAACACCCATGGGCTGATGGGAGGAGTGCAGAGGCAGTCACAAGAGAGAGGCATGTATAAGATGATAGAAGAGTCACCTTGCCATGGTTGATGGGCTCACATGAATTGGCCAATTTATGCACTAAGTACCTTCATTTTTGTAAGTACATTTTATTCAGCAACAATAGTCTAGATCTTGTGCTTGCATATATCTTGGTCCTTACAAAGTGCTGCTGTGCCCCTTTTTCTTGCATATTATGCAGTCACTGCAGCTTCCACCTGTTCACAGTATATGGAGGTGTTGGTCAGGTTTTTTTGTTTTAAACTATTAATATGGGTATGCAGGTTATAGACTACTGAGGTGAGTGATATCTGCATGACGCATATCAGATGCCTTGCTGTTGAGAAATCATTGTGAAGAATATTGGATACATAAATTCACGTCAATCATTTATATCCTACTTTTGCAGCAGGAACAGGAAACCTGGCTCAGCAGTTTGTCATCATTTTCAAAGCCTCAAGGAGAAAGATGACACCTAGTGAGGCAGGTGGTCAAGCCTCAAAAGGCTGAGACTGACTAATCTGACACCTTAAGCCAGCTAAGCTCAGGACAAAGACTTCCTTGCAATATAGAGCCATGCTGAAGATGCTAAAAGAAACCTTCTAGAACATTCTAGAAAAATAATTTCATAAGGAGTTATGGATATATTATACGTCCTAGCTGTGCATCATGCATATTTCCGAAATCCACAGAACATGGTGAACGCCTTCCAAGGTCTCAATCCGTTCTAGCGCTGCATGGAGGGGAGTTACATAGAATGGCTAGTAGGAGCCAAGTAGAAAAAAGCCATGTTAGGCCTCAATGCGTAGCAGGTGCCCAGCCGGATCTAATGGTGCCAAAACCACCTCTAGGACCGCCCAATAAAGGAGTTATGACCCACTGTAGGTTTGGTGCTTTTAGCTGCTAGATGAAAGGGGAGGGGATATAAAGGGGTTGGACAAAATAATGGAAACACCTGGAAACATCAACAAAAGTTAGTTTAATATGGTGTAGGTCCACCTTTTGCGGCGATTACAGCCTCAATTCTCCGAGGTATGGATTCATACAAGGTGTGAATTGTTTCCAAAGGAATTTTAGCCCATTCTTCAGTTAAAACACCCTCCAGTTCTTTGAGCGACGATGCCGGCGGAAATCGACGTCCAACTTGAATCTCTATAATCGACCATAAATGCTCAATAATGTTGAGGTCTGGGGATTGTGGGGGCCAGATGAGATACTCAACTTCATTAGAGTGTTCCTCGTGCCATGCTTTAACGATTCTAGCTGTATGAATTGGTGTATTATCATCCTGAAAGATGGCGTTCCCCTCCGGGAACAGTGCTTGAACCATAGGATGCACTTGGTCGCCCAAAATGCCTAAATAATCTCAGCTGTTAATTCTTCCATGAAGGGATATCATTGGCCCGGCGCATCGCCACGAAATAGCACCCCACATCATCACAGAACCTCCGCCATGTTTTACGGTTGGAAGAAGGCAGTCTCGATGGAATGCTTCTTTCGGCTATCTCCAAACGTACACTAGGCCGGAGGTCGGAAATAGGGTAAACGATGATTCGTCTGAGAATATCACGTTTCGACTACTCGAGGGACCAATTCTGGAGGTTTCTACACCACTCTAAACGCTTGGAAACATTTGTCATTGAGATAAGTGGTTTTCTAATTACAGCTCTTCCGTGGAATCCAGATTTGTGCAGCTCCCGACGAACAGCTTTTGTGGAAACTGGGTTCTGTAGGTGTTCATTGAGCACAGCAGTGATTTTCGGAGCCGTGATCTTGCGATCCTCTCTCACAATTCGCTTTAGAGTCCGATGGTCTCTCTCAGTCAACTTCGACTTTCAGCCGGACCTGTGCTTTGCTGCGGATGTTTTTCCTTCTCTTTTAAACGCAGTCATTACTTTTGAGACAGTACCTCTTGACACGACAAGCATTCGGGCACTTTCTGTTACACTAGCGCCTGCCATACGAGCACCAACAATTTGGCCTCTTTGAAAATCCGAGAGGTCTGCCATTGGTATCAGGTTCTCATTAATGTTCTTACAATTCTGCAAAACAAACAGTTAATTTGCATACACATATCACATAACACAAATAATCAACTACAAAACATTACCATATGTCACGGTTTGCATGTTTATAACATGTTCGAAGATTACGATGCCAAAACGTTAGGTGTTTCCATTATTTTGTCCAACCCCTGTATGTCCAGTCTAGTTGGCAGGAGGGGAGTGATCTAAAGGGGATAAATGCTCATTTAAAGTATGGCCTATTGCTTTTTTTTCCCGGGGAGGTCACCATGACATATCATGTGGGGATAAGTCAAGGAACAGAGGGGACCCACCAGCCTCCCATATGGCAGCCCCTCCACCACAAGCTAGGTCTTCCATCTGACTGGTGAGTCTTATATTCTGCATAGTTTGTACTATCACTAATTGTATTTGCATATCTGACCATTGTTAATGTATAACCATTTTGTATATAGTGTTATGTCTAGTATGCCCTTAGAGCAATTAAATACAAAATTTAACCTTGGGCTCCCATTTTACCTCGATCCACGAATTCACACGTCCGTGTTCTTGGCTTAATTATCCATGCCACTGGGGCTGGTTTCTGTTAACAGACCAGGCTTATATCTGACAAGGAACTGGTTTCAGTCCTAGCTGGCTGATCAAAAGCTGTTTGACTAGTGCTAGTGAAGGAAGCCTATGAAGGTTGGGAGCGAGTGTGGCGTCAGCAACTGCGTGGGCCACATCCTCTCACTCCCCGTGCCTCCCTCGGCCCATGTGAACAAGAGGCATCTGTGTAAACCTGTGCCAAGCTGACATTACGTGTCCCCAGGGGCTGTGGAATGTCACGTTGGTGCAAGTGAGGAGAGCGTACCATGTGATACCGCGGACGTAACAGTGATATCAAGCGGGGTGGCAAGGTGCGGGTTCTTCACATGTGGTGGCAGCCGTGGGATGCCATGTGATCGCTCTGGTGCAATCCTTTACAATCATCTTTTAGCACTTTATATAAATTATGTCTTCCAGGCTATGGGGAGGGCTCTGCCTGAAAGATAAGCTCTGAAGGAGGAGTTATCTTAAATAAAATGAGAGTTATCAGTGTTAAGACATTTAACTAACACAGAGCAGGAGAAATGAACTTTTCTTCTTACAAAAACATTTTCTGCTTCTCTCTCATCTCTCTTAGCTCTGCTGTATTGTAACAATATTGCAAGCCTGTCTGCCTGCGAGATGAAAGCTGAAGCTGAGAGGAACCTGCAGATGTGTTAGGTATAATCACACACAGCTCTGCAGTGAGATCAGGAGAGCAGAGAGCGGCCATCAGACATCACACCGGTAACTCTCTTTCTTGTAAAATAAGCTCTGGGGACAGAGTTATCTTCCAGGCACCATCCTCTCCACAACCTGGAATTTGTCATTTACATAAAGTGATAAAAGACGATTTTTCAACAAGACATCTGATATATACAGGTATCACTCTCCTCAGCAGTCTATAACCTGTATATTAATAGTTTAGATAGGTCAAATGTGGCGACAGATTCCCTTTAAACTGCACATCCCTGATTAATGTAAATGGTACACAGCTACATGAATGGCAAAACCCAAGTTTCCCAGCAAAATTTTGCCTAGTGTCCACCGGCACTTCTCACAGTGCATTCTGGTGCAAGCTGTGATGCACGGTGTATTGTATTATTACGTCTTCCAGAAATTTGTGCCATAGTACTTTACTTTCTTTAATATCTGACCAGACGGGCTATCCCCCTCTTCCTGACCACAACAGCGAGTCTTGGGCACTTATGATCCTTGACAATACTTCTGTGCACAAGGTTTGCCGAGTACTAACCACTACAAATGCACAAGATCTCTCATATTGGAAATGCTTTGACTCCGTCCTCTTATCAAAATTTGGCCCCAGTCAAACTTGCTTAAATCCTTATTATTGACCCTAACACATTAACTTCAAGGAATGAAAAAAACTTTCTGCCCAATAAATAACATCCTTTGAGAAGTGCCATTGTCACCAGATAAGCAATATTACTTACTTAATCTCTCAGTATTCCTTTGACCCTTTTGCAACACAAGAAAAAAAAAGCCTGAACCACAAAAATATTTGTTTCATAAAAATACAAAATAAATCTGACCGTTAAAGGCGCCACAGTTCAAACAAATTGTCTTTTTGCGACACTTGTCGGAGATTTTCTTTTTTAGTCCTCTTTTCTGCAGGTATGCAAGGCCTGGCCTCTTTAAGAAATCCAAGAACTGTTTCTTTTCTTCGGTGCTCAACATAATATGGGAGCAGGTCTTGCAGATCATCTGGAAGAGGCAATCAAAATGTATTATTAAGTGCATACATAAATGAAACGTATTCTAGTTGTAATACAATTAGAAACATTTTATGAACTTTTTCAAAAGTGCTAAAAAATCCACGTATGAGCAATAAGCCTGCCAAAATGAATAATATATACTAACCCTTTTCACTCCTGCAGCTTTAACACTGCATCAACTATTCTCATGCTGGGCTTCCATATACTGTATGTGACTGATACAGCCAACCACTAATATGAGGCATGAAACATGTGAGGAAGGCAATTGACTGCAGAGGTCATGTGGGGTAATTGGTGTGTCACATATGCATGCAAGATAAACTGCGGACCAGCAAGGAGGATTTAGGTTCAGGAGTGAAGCGGGTGAGTACATGTTACATAATTATTTTAGGTGTGTTGCCATCTGAGCAGATTTTTCAGTAACTTGGGCAACCCCTATAAGGTTATGTGCACACGTTGCAGATTAGTCTGCGGAATTTTCTGCACCAAATCCGCATCTCTTGGCAGAAACTGCAGGTGACAACGCTTGCTGATTTCATGCGCGGATGATGATCATGATTTGCGCAGATTTTTCCGCAGCATGTGCACAGCAATTCTTCATTTACCATAGACTAACACTGCCTGTGCACTACACTGCGGATTTGATGCAAATCCGTGCGGCAATAAACGCTGCGGATCCGCATCAAAATCCGCAACGTGTGCATATAGCCTAAAGATGATTACATTCTTGACAATGGGCTGAGATACAAATAAGGTGGAGTGCAGCAATCAGTCCATGAACAAAAATGGTGAGCTTTTGGATAAAGGATGCATATTTATTGACTATATATACAAGCTCCACCAAACAATTCAGAGACAGAATAACAAGGATCAAAGTTATCCAAAAAGTAGAGAAACTTGACCACCCACAGTCTGGACGAGAACAAAGCCCACATTTATTAAGGTGCCCATGTCTGGTTTTGAGGTGCATTATACTCCGGTCTTACTAGAAGTACCGTAGGTCAAAATGTATTAGCATGTGAGGAAGCATTCATAGCAAATGCAGGGTTAAGTATCTGTGACTTTCTGCTTGTCCAGGATTTAAACATTTATGAGTGAAGTAAATGAACAAAGAAGTCGCATGCAAGAAAAAAAAAAGCCATCTCTACGCCAAACAAACCATAGAAAAAGCGACAATGTTTAGTCACTGTACAAGCTAAAACGGGTTGTCTGGTATACAAAGTTTAAACGCTTACGACCCAGGCTGGTTCTCTAGTCATAAACTAGAAGTCTACAATTACTATGTGACTGCAGACTTGTGAATCCTCACATCAATTTACCTAAAAATGACTGACAAGTTTAAGAAAAAAAAAATATCTACTGGAATACTTTCAAGAAAAAGAAAAATAAATTAAAATGGAACAATGTGTTTAATGCAAAAACAACTGACATAAGCTTGTTTCACTATTAAAGAGGTTGTCTGGGCCAAAAGTTTTGATTACTTATCCTTAAAGGGATAGTTGAGAACTTTAATGATGGCCAATCCTTAGGATAGATCATCGATATCTGATTGGAGAGATGCAAGACCTGGCACCCCCACCCATTAGCTGTTCTCAGGGCAAGTGGCAGTCGGATGTGCTTAGCTGCGGAGCTGGACAGCATAGCTCCATCAACTGCATGGTGGCCGAGGCCGGGTACCACACATCTGACCCCTATTGATTCGACCCCTTTAAGTTAAGTCATAAATATGGTTAGTGTCGATCAAACAATCAGCTGATATCTACTTCACCAGCTTCCAGCTGATCGGAGGAGCCAGGTGTCTTACCAGATGATCTCATATTTGTGACATAACCGAAGGAGAGGTCATCAATATGTTAATGACACTAAACCACTACAAACACATATCTGTTTAGAGAAAATATATTTAAAGGGGTTTTCCCAAGAAGGAAAGTTGATTTTAATCAATAGATCATGGAATTATAATAAGTTCTACCATTTGTTTAAATAAAATGTTCATGTGCTGAGATAATCTTTTAAATGTGTCCCTGCTGTGTACTGTCTGTGTCTGACCGTACAGGAACATGGTCTGATCATAACACAGCTCCTGGGCAGAGGAAAAAAAAAGCTACACAGACATTACAGCAGGAGATCACAAGTGATTATTTCTTTGAGATAAAATATTGTTTAACCCCTTTACCCCCGAGGGTGGTTTGCACATTCATGACCGGGCCAATTTTTACAATTCTGACCACTGTCCCTTTATGAGGTAATAACTCTGGAACGCTTCTATGGATCCTGGTGATTCTGACATTGTTTTCTCGTGACATATTGTACTTCAGGTTAGTGGTAAAAATTTCATTGATAAAACTTGCGTTTATTTGTGAAAAAAACGGAAATTTGGAGAAAATTTTGAAAATTTTGCAATTTTCCAACTTTGAATTCTTATGCCCTTAAATCACAGAGATATGGCACACAAAAAACTTAATAAATAACATTTCCCACATGTTTACTTTACATCAGCACAATTTGGGAACCAAAATTTTTTTGTTAGGAAGTTATAAGGGTTAAAAGTTGACCAACGATTTCTCATTTTCAAAACACCATTTTATTTTTAGGGACCACATTATATTTGAAGTGAATTTGAGGGGTCTATATGATAGAAAATACCCAAAAGTGACACTATTCTAAAAACTGCACCCCTCAAGGTGCTCAAAACCACATTCAAGAAGTTTATTAACCCTTCAGGTGCTTCACGGGAATTTTTTTAATGTTTAAAAAAAAAAAAATGAACATTTAACTTTTTTTCACCAAAAAATTATTTCAGGTCCATTTTTTTTTTTTTTTTTTTTTAATTTTACCAAGGGTTACAGGAGAAGTTGGACTGCAAAAGTTATTGTGCAATTTGTCCTGAGTACGCTGATACCTGATATGTGGGAGGGAACCAATGTTTCGGCGCATGGCAGAGCTCAGAAGAGAAGGAGCGCCGTTTGACTTTTCCAACGCAAAATTGGCTGGAATTCAGATCAGACGCCATGTCACGTTTAGAGAGCCCCTGAGATGACTAAACAGTGGAAACCGCCCCACAAGTGACCCCATTTTGGAATCTAGACCCCCTAAGGAACTTATCTAGATATGTGGTGAGAACTTTGAACCCTCAAGGGCTTCACAGAAGTTTATAACGTACAGCGGTACAATTAAAAAATCATATTTTTTCCACAAAAATGATCTTTACACCCCCAATTTTTATTTTCCCAAGGGTAACAGGACCCTAAAAGTTATTGTGCAATTTGTCCTAAGTATGCTGATACCCCATATGTGGGGGTAAACGACTATTTGGGCGCATGGCAGAGGGCGGAAGGGAAGTAGCGCCAATTGACTTTTTTGGCTGGAATTGAGATCGGACGCCATGTCGCGTTTGGAGAGCCCCTGGTGTACCAAAACAGTGGAAACCCCCCACAAATGACACCATTTTGGAAACTAGACCCCCCAAGGAACTTCTCTAGATATGTGGTGAGCACTTTGAACCCCCCCCAAGTGCTTCACAGAAGTTTATAACACCCGGGAGTGAAAATAAAAAAAAAAAAAAAAAAAAAAAAAAAAATCATGATCTTTTAGTCCCCAATTATTTATTTTCCCAAGGGTAACAGGAGAAATTGGACCACAAAAGTTGTTGTCCAATTTGTCCTGAGTACCCTGACACCCCATATGTGGGAGAAAACTACTGTATGGGCACACGTCGAGGCTCAGAAGGGAAGTAGTGACGTTTTGGAATGCAGACTTTGATGGAATGGTCTGCGGGTGTCATGTTGCCTTTGGAGAGCCCCCGATGTGCCTAAACTGTGGAAACCCCCAACGTGTGACCGCATTTTGGAAACTAGACCCCCCAAGGAACTTATATAGATATGTGGTGAGCACTTTGAACACCCCCAAGTGCTTCACAGGAGTTTATAACGTAGAGCCATAAAAAATAAAAAATCATTTTTTACCACAAAAATGATATTTTTGCCCCCAATTTTTTATTTTCCCAAGGGTAACAGGAGAAATTGGACCCCAAAATTTGTTGTTTGGGCGCATGGCAGAGCTTGGAAGGGAAGGAGCACCGTTTGACTATTTGAACGCAGAATTGGCTGGAATTGAGATCAGACGCCAAGTTGCATTTGGAAAGCCCCTGATGTGCCCAAACAGTGGAAACCCCCCCCAATTCTAACTTCAACCCTAACCCCAACACACTCCTAATCCTAAGGATGTGTGCACACGTTGCGGATTCTGCTGCGGATCCGCAACAAATTTGGCACGGCGGATCCGCAGCAGTTTCTGCTGCGTTGTACAGTATCTTTATATTCAATGGAAAGTTAAAAACGCAGTGCACATGCTGCGGATTTTTCCACGCGGATTTGCTGCGGTTTTAAATCCGCAGCATGTCACTTCTTTGTGCGGAATCCGCAGCGGTTTGACACCTGCTCCATTACCAGGTGTCAAACCGCAGGGGAAAACCGCAGGCCAATCCGCAGTAAATCCACAGGTAAAACGCAGGTCGTTTGACCTGCGGATTTAGCCAAATCTGCGCGGAAACATCTGCAGCAGAATCCGCATCATGTGCACACAGCCTTACCCTAGCCCTAAGCCTAATGTGAAAATGGAAATAAATACATTTCTTTTAATTTTATTATTTTTCCCTAACTTAGGGGGTTTGATTTACTATTTATGGCGGGTTTTTATGTTTGGCAGCTGTCGCACGCATTTTGAGAGCTATAATTTTTCCATATTTTGACCCACTGAGTCATGTGAGGTCTTATTTTATTGTTACCATTTTCGGCACGTGACATTTTTTGATCGCTTTTTATTCCGATTTTTGGGGTGCAGAATGAACAAAAACAAGCATTTCAAGAATTTCTTTTGGGGGGGTGCGTTTACACCGCTCCGCGTGTGGTCAAATTGATAAAGCTGTTTTATTCTTCGGGTCAGTACGATTACAGCGATACTTCATTTATGTCTTTTTTTATGTTTTGGCGCTTTTATGCAATGAAAACAATTTTATATTAAAAAAATAATTATTTTTGCATCGCTTTATTCTGCCAACTTTATTTTTTCGCTGATGACGCTGTGTGGCGGCTCATTTTTTACGGGACAAGATGATGTTTTCAGCGGTACCATGTTTATTTATATCCGTCTTTTTGATCGCGCGTTATTGCACTTTTTGTTCGGCGGTATGATAAAGCATTGTTTTTTGCTTTTTTTTTGAAGGAGTTAACTAAAGGGGTTAACTAGTGAGAGTTTTATAGGGCGAGTCGTTACGGACGCAGCGACACTAAATATGTGCATTTTTATAGGTTTTTTTATTTACAAAAAAAAAAAAAAAAAAAAATTTATTGGGGATTTTTTTTTTATTTGGGGATTTTTTTTATAAATTATTTTTACACTTTTTTCTACTTTACTATATTGTCCCGGGGGGGGGGGGGTGGAAATCACTATAAGGTGTCAGATTGCTGATCTGACAGTTTAGACAGCACTCTGTCAGATCAGCGAACTGACAGGCGCTGCTGCAGGCTTCTTCGTGCCCTCTCTCAGCAGGCACTGTGGAAGCCGCCTCTCTGCCGGCCCCCGCGGCCATATTGGATCCGGGGGCCTGCAGAGAGGAGGACCCTCGGAGCGACGCAGCACATCGCGCTGCTCCGGGGGTCGCAGGGAAGCCCCCTCCCTGTACGCTTCTCTCCTATGCCCCCGGTACACTGCGATCGTGTTTGATCGCAGTGTGCCAGGGGTTAACGTGGCGGAGGTGGTCCGTGACTGCCCCTGACACATAGTGCCGGGTGTCAGCTGTGAATCAGCTGACACCCGGCCGTGATCAGCGGCGCTCCCCCCGGGGGTGCCGCTGATCGCTATGATGACGTACTATCCCGTCCTTGGGAATTAAATCCCAGGGCACATGGACTGGATAGTATGTCATATGTCAGAAAGCGGTTAAGAACAGGCAGGGAAATGTTTTACCTCTCAGGAAAAAAAAAAAAAATCAGCCATGACCCCTGCTGTAATGTCCTGCCCAGGAGCTGTAGTATGATCAGACCATGTTCCTGTACGGTCAGACACAGCCATTGCACAGTACACAGCAGGGGCACATTTATAAGATTACCTCAGCACAAGAACATTATATTTCAAAACATCCAATTGTGGAACGTATTATTATTCAAAAATCTATTGATTAAAATTTTTTGTTTGGTGGAAAAAACCTTTAAAGAACATGCATATAACATCATCTCTTACGCCAATGAAAACCACCCTAATTCTACATAGCATTGCGTCATTCAACTTACCTGTAAAATGCCAATGACAGCCTTGAAATACCCTACGTGAAAACAAGGAAGTTCCAGATCTAGGTATCCATAATGACCTAAGCAATCAGCCAAGTTTTTCCCACAGGTCAGGCAGGGACGATCCTTCTCGCTAGTACCCTGAAAACGAACAGAATTATATTAAAGGGCTTGTTTAGCTTAGAAAATCTTGTTTCACATACACTATTAGGGAACTACTCTTTATAGATGGGCCAATCACACTTTACAGGATTATCACCTCTTGTCCTCTCAAATACATTATATTGCTGGCCAATTTATTTCAATGGACAAGTCTAAATTCACATGCTTATTCTTACAGGTTGTGTTGCTAAAGGGAAACCGAATACAAAAGGGAATTTAAGAAAAAAAAAGGCTAGTATTACTGGTTATTTTTTTGGGGAAAATGCATTTTTTTAATGGTATAAAATTTTGAAAAATAATTTAAAAAGTTTTGATATTTTGAACTTTTAAATACTGGGGGGAGCAGCTGCTGAAATTTGCCAGGAAAATCTAGTGTACTGCTAGCTCGCGTTACGACAGTAAAAGTAGATGGGATCTGCTCCGTGTGTGATGTCCCTCCTTCCCTTCGGGAGGCTTCGGATCACAGTGCAGAGACATTGGGCCCAATTGAGCAAGAGCAGCATTGTTCATGTCGTTCTTGATGAGATGTCCTGGAATCAGAAGTCATAAAGAAGTGCACGCCTCCATGCTCTACACCAGAGAAATCACTCCAGTACCTGACTGGATGCCACAGCGTGGCCATTTTAGTGGAGCTGGGAGAAGCTGGCTTGAAGACGCCAAGTCAAAGCTTGGCAGAAAAAAAGTTTTGATGAATCGAGCCCATTGTGTAGGTGACTGCAATATGACAGAGTCACCGAAAACCACTGGCAGAACCTAATCTGTCTATCCTAAATAGCGGCCCTGCCCACAGCGCAATATGACCATGCAGTGAATACACGCAATTCCTGCATTGTAGCTTGGGTTTAGCTTATGGATTTTGTGTGGTAGAAGTGACCTGGTAACATGATTCTCCAGGTCAGTTTGATGTCAGCGATACCAAACTTGAATAATGACTGCTGTGGTGTTAATACTAAGTTCCTCTTTATTAAGCAATATCATGCTGAATTCATAAAAGGCTTCTTCAAGTCGGGCAGCCTGACATTAGCAGTACAATGGCAGGCTGCCTGACCTGTTCTCACCGGTAGATGAAGTCAAGGGACTTGAAATCAAGGAAATTTTAAGGTATAAAAAAAGTTGAGAAAAAAAATTTCAAGTCAAGTCACTTCCACTTCTAACACAATATAAATAAAGAACTTAAAAATCTAAAAAGAAACAGTCAGTATTTCCTCATTCCTAACAGTCTGGTCTATCTAAATATAAAATGAACCAGTTTAGTAAATTCTATAAAAAGAAAAAAAAAAAATCAAAATTCAAAAAGACCAAAGTTTAGTTTCTTTTTGGTTACCTGTTCTCCCTAAAGAATGCAGTAAGAAACCATCAAAACTTTATATGTACCCAAAAATGGTATCAATTAAAACAGCTCATCATGCATAAAACAAGCTCCACCGATGAAAAATAAAAACGTCTCTGAAAATGGTGCTACGAACCACAAAAGTTTGACTGCTGCGCTCTAAACAGTGTAGCGGTGACAGCGGGTTCAGGCACCAGGGCAGCGATTCTGAGAACATAGCGGACAACTTGGCATTGAACTATTAGTTACAACAAGGACAAGATGATCCAGCTCTATGGACGTGCAAACTTCTATATTGGTAGGTAGATTCAAATCGGATGACAAAAGTTAAAATTTCACGCATGGTTCAAGACATCTACGTGTTTCAGGTGCGTGGCACAAGCGCAGTGCACAGCTGAAGCACTAGCAGCATGAGAGATAGGGTCTCTTAAGGCCTGTGCCTTCCATATTTACTGTGTGTAAGTGTCATGTTTTGACACATTGATCATCAGCAAAAAAAAAAAATAAAATAAAAAAAATGTAGCACCCCAAAGGTAAAAGAATATCAATTTATATCGGTTTCTGTAATACCTATTAAAAATACACATAAAGACAATTAAAATTTATTAGCCCCTTTACACCCAGGGTCGGTCTCTATTTTTTCCTCCCCTCTTCCAAGAGCAACAACTTTTTAATTTTTCCATCCACATAGCAGTAGGGGGGCTTGCTTTCTGAAGGACGAATAGGATTTTTGAATGACTCCATTCATTTTATTATGCAATTCCACTATCTCAATATTCACTATATGGTAAAACTGACTTGGCAACACGATTCCCCAGGCCAGTACGAGTACGCAGTTAACAAACATGCTTAATTTTTTGAAGAGATGAAAAAAAAAAAGTGTGGACATTTTTCTTTTTCTGCCATATTCCTAGACCCATAACATTTTCATTTTTCAGGATCTAGGGCTAGGCGATGGCTTATTTTCTGCACTCTAGCCAGATGTTCATACTGATAAGTCTGATACAATTTTGAAGATACAATGTTTTGGCCGCCTCTTACTGCATTGTATTGCAGTGTTGCGGAAGCCAGAAAACTAATTCTGGGGTTTTGATTTTTTTCTCGTTACGCTGTTTACCAATTGGACTAATTTCATATTTTGATAGATCAGACATTTCTGAACGCAGCAATACCAAATGTGTATATATGTATTTTTTTTATCGATTTATTTTTAAGTGGATAAAAAGGGGGCTTTTTTTTTTAATTTTTTTTACTCCATTTAATAGTTCCTTTAGGGAACTTGAAGTTCCAATCGTCTGATCACTTGTTCTATACATATGTACTGCTATATATCACAGCTAAATGCCGGCTCTCACAGAAGGATCGTCATGACAAGCACAGAGGTCTACAGTAGGCCACCGGCAACTCATCGGCGCCATGCAATCACATCATAGGCACGCTGATTGCCGCATGTAATGGCACACTCCCTGCCGGCGAGTACTATATGCCGCAAAGATTGACAGCAGTATTTAGCAGGTCAGGGAGAAGCCTCTGAGGACCTGTCTGTCCAACCAGCTTCCCTTGCAGCATTGTCCCTGGCAGCTTTTAAAGTACATATTTCTCTCCATCACAGTAGCATTTCAGAGTCAAACATACCTGACTGTAATCATACAGCCAGTGTCCGATACGTGCTGCCCCTGGATTAAGCAGAATGTATCTGCTGTCAGGATCCCTTGAAAAACTAGTTCAATAATGAACAAAATATTAGAAATATGTGCCTGTTATGTCACCTAAAATAAGCAAAGACTCCTGGAAAAACTGATCATCCAATTCTGACTTACAAGAGAGATTTTATGGGAAACAAAGTATCACTTTAAAATAAGTCCAAACCCAAATAGGTGAAGCTGAATGTAAAGCTTTAGTTACCATGCGATGGTCCAAAACCCCAAAAGGAAGAGGTGAATGGTTGTTGTCTTGGCTGTACAGACTCTTGCTCACCACCTGGATGTGAGCCTGCTGCCTCATCTGCTCTGCCGACTTCACACCGAAGCAGATATGGCTTCTAGAGACAAAAAAAGAGCAAAAGAAATCAATTCAGGATTGGTAGTGTGAATATTATTTTCTGGTAGAGGGACGGAAAATATTGGTCTCTCTTTCCCTCCTCAAACACGCCACCATTACCCCTTTACTTATAAACCATTCCTATACTAGAACTGCACTAACTACTAACCGGTCTCTAATCTTCCCTTCATCTCTAAACTCCTGGTCCGCTTTGTCTAATCTGCTATCTCTCAGATCACTGTCTTCTAGACCCTCAATCTGGTTTCCATTCTTCACACCCTACTGAAACTGCCCTCACTAAAAAGTCTCTAATGATCTACTAACAGCTAAATCCAATGGTCACTACTCCCTGCTGATTCTCCTGGATCTCTCTGCAGCATTCTACACTGTGGATCACCAGCTCCTCCTCACTATGCTCCACTCAATTGGCCTCAAGGACTCTGTTCTCTCCTGGTTCTCCTTCTCCCTCTCTGACCGTTCCTTCACTGTATCTTTTGATGGCTTTTACTGCCCTCCGCTTCCTTTTACTAAACAGGGTTCCTCAGGGCTCAGTGCTAGGCCCCCCGCTTCTCTCTACAGAGTGGGCCATTTATATGGATAAACCTAAATAAAATGGGAATGGTTGGTGATATCAACTTCCTGTTTTTGGCACATTAGTATTTGGGAGGGGGAAAACATTTCAAGATGGGTGGTGACCATGGTGGCCATTTTGAAGTCCGCCATATTGGACTTCGACCTTTTCAACTGCTAAAACTCTTACTGCAGCTCTCTACTGATCAATCTCTCTAACCAAACTTTCTCCTTTATAGTCCATCCTGAATGCGGCAACCAGGGTCGTATTTCTGTTCAGCAGCTTCTCTGATGACTCCACCTTAAGCTAGTCATTACAATGATTACCATTCGCTACAGAATACAATATAAACTCATCTCCCTCACCCACAAAGCTCTCCACAGTTCTGGACCATCCTATAGCTCCTCCCTCATCTTTGTCTATCGTACTACATGTGACCTCTTCTCATACTCACCTAAGAGTAACCTCCACCATACTCTGAACCTTGCACCTCCGTCTCCAAAGGCTTCTCTCGTGCTGCGCCAGTTCTCTGAAATGCACTACCCCCAACGATCCTACTTATTTCTAACCCCAATGTTTTTAAGTGTGCTTTAAAAACACATCTCTCAAAACAAGCCTATCACCTCAACTCACTAACCTAACTCTCCTCTGCTCTCACCTTCTAAATATTATTCAGAATCTGCTCCCTCCTATTCATTTGTCTCCACCACCCTCCTCCATTCACTTAACTGCACTTAAGCACACTGGTGAATGACTGGATCATGCAGTTTTATATGAAAATTCCTATTTATTATAATCGCTGGATCTAAAATAGCAAGTACTTTTCACCTACTGTGTCCCCCCATTACCTCTCAGATTGTAAGCTTGCGAGCAGGGTCATCACTCCTAACGTAACTGATTACACTGTCTCGCCTTGTATTGAATTTATTGTCTGTATATGTCACCACTTAACTGTAAAGTGCTGCGGAATATGTTGGTGCTAAAAAGGATTATTATTATAATTAAGGAACTAAATAGAGCCATTTACTTTTTTTTTATTTTGTTGTTTTACCCCAGCAAATAAACGTTACCTATTTAAAGAATAACTGTTAAGCTTGGGTCACACCAAAGTATAAAAAAAAAAAATAAAAATCAGTCCGATGTTGAGCCAGAAAAGTAGCGCAGTGTGCGCTACTGAAGAGCAATGAATACTCACTGCTCTCTGAGCGCACAGTCCCAGCGAGTATTCAGGCAGTAGTGGTCTGCTTGTGAGCAGCGCATGACGTCCCTGCCATGCGCTGCTTACAAGCATAAAGTAGTTGCTGGCACGGGAGCAGGATGCTGCGAGGGAGCGAAGGAAGGTAAGTGTAATGGTTTGTTTTTTTAATGTTTTCTGATGGGACCATGCATACCAGGATGGAGGTGTGGTCCAATCATACCAAGATACTATTATTGACCCCTTTCCTACATTGAACGTAATATTCCGTCCATGTGACCTGGGCCCTAAGTCCCATGGACGGAATATTACATCATAGCGATCAGCGGCGCCCACGTGGTGAGCGCCGCTGATCGCGGCCGGGTGTCAGCTGATTATTACAGCTGACACCCGGCACAATGTGTCAGGGGCGGTCACGAACCGCCCCCAACACGTTAACCCCTTGCACACCGCGATCAAACACGATCGCGGTGTACCGGGGGTAAAGGGAAGCATCGGCAGGGAGTGGGCTCCCTCCGTGCTTCCCTGAGCCCCCCACAGCAGCGCAATGTGCAGCGCTGCTGCGGGGGTCTCTTTTCCTACAGGCCCCCGGATCCAAGATGGCGACGGGGACCTTTGGGGGCCTGTAGAGAGCTGGCTTCCTTAGTGCCTGCAAAGCGCAGGCATGAGGAAGTCTGTGTCTATGCCTGTGATAGACTGCTGAATTGTCACAGTGATCTATGATGTGACAGATCAGCGATCTGTCACAGGACAGTGATGTCCCCCCTGGGACAACCTAATACAGTTAAAAAAAAAAAAAAACAGTGTAAAAATAATTTAAAAAAAGAAAAGGGAAAAAAAAAAAAAACAATAAAAGTACACATATTTGGTATCGCCGCGTCCGTAACGACCTGCCCTATAAAACTGTCCCATTAGTTAACCCCTTTAGCGAACCCCTTAAAATTTAAAAATAAAAAACGAAGCAAAAATAATGATTTATTATCATACCGCCGAACAAAAAGTGCAATAACGCGCGATCAAAAAGACGCATATAAATATCCATGGTACCGCTGAAAATGTCATCTTGTCCCGCAAAAAACGAGCCGCTATACAGCGTCATCAGCGAAAAAATTAAAAAAAAAAGTTATAGCTCACAGAATAAAGCGATGCAAAAATAATTTTTTATATAAAATAGTTTTCATTGCATAAAACCGCCAAAACATAAAAAAACGACATAAATGAGGTATCGCTGTAACCGTACTGACCCGAGGAATAAAACCGTCTTATCAATTTCACCGCACGCAGAACGGTGTAAACGCACCCCCCAAAAGAAATTCATGAAATGCTGGTTTTTGTTCATTCTGCGTCCCAAAAATCGGAATAAAAAGCAATAAAAAAAATGTCACGTGCCCGAAAATGATAACAATAAAAACATCAACTCGTCCCGCAAAAAATAAGACCTCACATGACTCAGTGGGTCAAAATACGGAAAAATTATAACTCTCAATATGTGGTGATGCAAAAACAATTTTTTTTGCAATAAAAAGCGTCTTTTAGCCTATGACAGCTGCCAAACATAAAAGCCGCCATAAATAGTAAATCAAACCCCCCCCTTTATCACCCCCTTAGTTAGGGAAAAATAATAAAATTAAAAGAAAATGTATTTATTTCCATTTTCCCATTAGGGCTAGGGTTAGGGCTGAGATTAGGGTTAGGGGTGTGTTGGGGTTAGGGTTGGAGTTAGAATTGGGGGTTTCCACTGTTTGGGCACATCAGGTGCTCTCCAAATGCAACATGGCGTCGGATCTCAATTCCGGTCAATTCTGCGTTGAAAAAGTCAAATGGTGCTCCTTCCCTTCCAAGCTCTGCCATGCGCCCAAACAGTGTTTTACCCCCATATATAGGGTATCAGCCTACTCAGGACAAATTGCAAAACAACTTTTGGGGTCCAATTTCTCCTGTTACCCTTAGGAAAATAAAAAATTGGTGGCAAAAATATCATTTTTGTGGAAAAAAATGATTTTTTTATTTTCACGCCAGGGCGTTATAAACTTTTGCGAAGCCCTTGGGGGTTCAAAGTGCTCACCGCACATCAAGATAAGTTCCTTAGGGGGTCTAGTTTCCAAAATAGGGTCACTTGTGGGGGGTTTCCACTGTTTAGGTACATCAGGGGCTCTCCAAAAGCAACATGACACCCGCAGACCATTCCATCAAAGTCTGCATTCCAAAACGTCACTACTTCCCTTCCGAGCCCCAACGTGTGCCCATACAGTAGTTTTCTCCCACATATGGGGTATCAGCGTACTCAGGACAAATTGGACAACAACTTTTGGGGTCCAATTTCTCCTGTTACCCTTGGGAAAATAAAAAAAAAAATTGGTGACTAAAAGATCATGTTTGTGGAAAAAATACGATTTTTTTATTTTCACGCCCAGGCATTATAAACTTCTGTGAAGCACTGGGGGGGTTCAAAGTTCTCACCACACATCTAGATAAGTTCCTTGGGGGGGTCTAGTTTCCAAAATGGTGTCATTTGTGGGGGGTTTCCACTGTTTTGGTACATCAGGGGTTTTCCAATCGCGACATGGTGTCTGATCTCAATTCCAGCCAAAAACGTCAAATGGCGCTGCTTCCCTTCCGAGCTCTGCCATGCGCCCAAATAGTGGTTTAGCCCCAAATGTGGGGTATGAGCGTACTCAGGACAAATTGCACAATAACTTTTAGGGTCCTGTTACCCTTGGGAAATTAAAAATTGGGGGTGAAAAGCAGGGCTGTGGAGTCGGAGTCGTGGAGTCGGAGTTAGTTTTGGTTGGAGTCGGAGTCGGTAGAAATGTACCGACTCCAGCTTTAAAAAAAAAATGTATTAATATTTCATAATTGAACTTTCATATGAATTTTATAAATGTTACTCAAATATATATGTTCTATCAAACTATGAACAACAGAGATAAGCAGTTCTGCTGGAGATAGAGACATTTCTTACTTCTTGTGTGTCACTGTTCTCCACTGCCCTTATCTAATCTTATACTTGGTTAACCTCATGCTGCCCCAACCCCCCTACTTACAATGTATGAAACTGAAAGTGAAAATGTGTTGCAAATTCTTAGTAGTAAAGCTCCTCCTCTAGACTAGATCATACTAGGTGTGCGTCTTCCAAGCATCTCACAGCTGCCTGCTACTCAGAAGAGGAAGACTGTAAGAAGTATTATCCTTTCAACAAACTTTGCATCAGTTAACTGTGAGTACATGAGGAACAATAACAGTATTACTGACCACTATATCAGTTGTACGACCTGGCAATAATTTTGTACAATTGTTTTTAGGAAAAACAATTGTCATTTGGATTGTGAATGCAGAATTAAAAACCTGAGAATGTCAAAGAAGCATCACATTAAATCAGCTGTATTTGAACATTTCACCATCACTCAAGATAGAAAACATTATGTCTGTCAGTGTATGACAAATGATCCAGACGAAAACAAATGCTGTGAAGCCAAGATGAGTGCCTATTCAGGCAAAGATAAAAATGCTCCTACCAGAGCTTCTAATCTAAAGAGACATTTACAGCGCTTTCATCCAGAAGTACTGAAAGCAGTGGATGAGAAAGACTGCATCCAAACCAATGAACCAGTGCCCAGCTCTTCCAGCCAAACAAAGGAGCAGAGAACTTTGCAGCCATCAGTTGCAAGATATTTTGTCAGTGACAAAGTTACTGTGACAATGACAGTAGATACATTTAAAAAACAGATCATAGAGCTTGTTGTAAAGGATAGTGTGCCTATTTCATTATTTTCACGACCAGCTTTTATGTGTTTGAATGGGGAAATGGCCCGCAAGCTTGGTGTTTCTCTGGAGAGAGAGAGTATTAGAAAATTAGTAATCGAAGAAGCTTTTAAACAAAAGGAAGAACTTAAAAAAAACTCTCAAGGGACGCTTTCTGTTTCTTAAAATGGATGCCTGCACACGTCACAGAGTGAACTATTTTGCCATCAATGTCCGATTTGTTTGTGACAAAAATGAAATAGTTACCAAGACATTGGCAGTAAAAGACACCAAAGCTCATCACACCAGTGAGTTTCTCCAGGTCTTGGTGGAAAAGGTTCTGCAAGACTATGAACTTAAAAAAGAGCAAGTTCTTTCTGTCGTAACTGACAATGCTTCAAATATGATAAGTACTATTAAGCTAATGAATGAGAGTAATGATGGTGACTAGCAGCTAGAAGAACATTCTGGGTCCACAGACACAGAAATGTTTGAAATAGAGGAACACAGTATTGTAACTGAGGAGAAAACTGAAGTTGCTTCAGATGAACTGCAACATGATAGTTTAGATGATCTTGTTGAAACTGTATCAATATGTTCTTTCATTCATCACATGCGCTGTGTTGTGCATACGCTACAGCTGGCTATAAGAGACAGTCTGCAAGAAGGACATGCTGCTGCACTGATTGGAAAGGTGAGAAAATTGGCTACTGTTGCCAGAACCCCTAAAGTTGACTCAATTTTGAAGAGACGTGCTGGAAAAGGGGCAATTATTGATCAAGCCACACGATGGGGCAGTACTTACTTAATGATTCAGCGCTTGGTTGAACTGAAAACCTTTCTTGTAGACATGGCTAACCCTCAACTGACCTAAATGAAAGTCAGTGGAATCAGGTGACTGAGCTGGAAAAATTGCTAGAGCACCCATTTACAGTGACTAAAAAATTACAAGCAGAGGACTTAACTCCAGGTATTTTCTTAAAGGAGTGGAAGAACCTGATGTTTCGCCTGTCCCAAAGAGGAGGGTTAATTGCAAGTGGCATTGCTACATCAATGAAACGGAGAGAGGAGCTACTATTACAAAATAACATTCTTTTGGCAGCTGTTTATGTAGACCCAATGCATCGGATTCTTCTAGATGATCAACAGCTAAGGAAAAGAAGCTCTGTTTGAAATAGCAGTAAGGATGAAAGGGTTGCAGAACAGTCAGGAGGAACAAGAAGAATTTGGTCGTCCTGCCACATCTTCAACCTTATCATCAACTGATGAAGAATTTAATTTCAAAAAATATTTGGATCACAAGGACCGTGCAAAGCATTCCCGCATAGAAGAGTCATCCCCATCAAGAAACACAGCCAGTACATTTCAGCAGAATTTTTCATGTGCACTAAAAGAAATTGAGAAATTTGACCGTTCATCAAAAATAACAGTGCAACAAGCGATTCCTCTGTATCCTGACATTGTCAGAGATGTTGCCCGAGTGGTTACTGCTTTGCCACCAACACAAGTTAGTGTAGAGACTCTGCTCTCAAAATAATTAGATCAGATTTGAAGGCATCCATGAAGTAGGATCTGACAGAGGCAATACTTTTTCTGAGGACAAATTTATAGATTTCTTCTTATTAACTGCATAAAAGTGTTTATTGCATATTTACTTACAGTTTAGAAAAGTTTATAAAAGTTATTTGCTATATTCTAATTGTATTCTAATAAATGTAGTTTTTGCTCTAAGTGGTCTGATTACTTATATGATGGTGAGAAAATGAATAAGCACGATGTTTAATATTTTACAACAGTAAATTTGTTGTTATGAATTGGCCATTTATGAAGGAGTCGGAGCCGGAGCCGGAGTCGGAGCCTGATAAAATCCAGGAGTCGGAGTCGCAACTGTGGCTTACAGACTCCACAGTCCTGGTGAAAAGATCATTTTTGTGGAAAAAATATGATTTTTTAATTGTACCGCTGTACGTTATAAACTTCTGTGAAGCCCTTGTGGGTTCAAAGTTCTCACCACATATCTAGATAAGTTCCTTGGGGGGTCTAGTTTCCAAAATGGGGTCACTTGGGGGGGTTTCCACTGTTTAGGTACATCAGGGGCTCTCCAAACGCGACATGGCGTCCGATCTGAATTCCAGCCAATTGTGCATTGAAAAAGTCAAACGGCGCTCCTTCCCTTCTGAGCTCAGCCATGCGCCGAAACAGTGGTTCCCCCCCACATATCAGTTATCAGCGTACTCAGGACAAATTGCACAATAACTTTTGCAGTCCAATTTCTCCTGTTATCCTTGGTAAAATAAAAAAAATTGAACCTGAAGTATTTTTTTTGTGAAAAAAAGTTAAATGTTCATTTTTTTTTTTAAATATTCAAAAAATTCCTGTGACAACTAAAGGGTTAATAAACTTCTTGAATGTGGTTTTGAGCACCTTAAGGGGTGCAGTTTTTAGAATGGTGTCACTTTTGGGTATTTTCTAATCATATACACCCTGCAAAGTGGCTTCAAATGTGATGTGGTCCGTAAAAATAAAATGGTGTTGCAAAAATGAGAAATCGCTGGTAAATTTTTAACCCTTATAACTTCCTAACAAAAAAAAAATTTTGGTTCCAAAATTGTGCTAATGTAAAGTAAACATGTGGGAAATGTTACTTATCAAGTTTTTTGTGTGCCGTATCTCTGTGATTTAAGAGCATAAAAATTCAAAGTTGGAAAATTGTGAAATTTTAAAAATTTTCGCCAAATTTCCATTTTTTTCACAAATAAACGCAAGTTATTTGAATGAAATTTTACCACTAACATGAAGTACAATATGTCACGAGAAACCATGTGAGAATCACCGGGATCCATGGAAGCGTTTCAGAGTTATAACCTCATAAAGGGACAGTGGTCAGAATTGTAAGAATTGGTCCGGGAGTTAACGTGCAAACCACCCTTGGTAGTGAAGGGGTTAAAGAGAAATGTATATTCATTACTTTCCACGCCCATGGGCGTGGAATGCAGTGAATATTCATTTTTCTTTAGCAGTGGGAACAGGAGTTAGCCGCAGCCGCCGACTCCTGCCTCTGTGACCCACTTCTCCTCCGATGCTACCCCTCCACCACAGCCAGTACATCCGGACTATAAGACGCACCCCCCATTTTCCTCCACATTTTTGGAGGAAAAAAGTGCGTCTTATAGTCTGAAAAATACGGTAAACAGCCACACAAATTACAGATACATGTTCTGTCCATGAAAACCACTAGTAGAACTCATCCTGAAAAATGGAACTTGAGAATGAGCCCTTAAAGGGATTGTCTGGTCAAAAACAATAAGTCTGCAAGCACTCTGTGTGACTGTAGATTTATGAATCGCCCCAGCGCTCGCTCTGTGTGTTGTGGGGATTGCCGGTTTCAGACCGGAGACTGAAGAGTATGTATGAGTTATTCATACCCCCGGCCAGTGGGTGCGGCCTTGCTCTCCACACAAAGAAATCAATGGGCTACCATATGACATATCATACATGAAGTCTCTCAGCCAAAAATGGGGGCTTCTAACAGTAAATGATCTAATGGTTGGACATATGGACAGAAGTGCCCAGATGAGACGACCACTTCAACGATTGGACATATGGATAGAGAGGTGCCATGATGTGACAGCCCCATTAAAAACAATTCTCTTGGTTATGAAACTTTGGTGACAACCAATATAGTATCAAATATTTATCCCACAATAAGTTGTCAGACACCCTGAGGAAGAAGGACTGCGCTTCCTTTGAAACAATGGTGGTGGCACCGAGGTCCTGTGGCTTCACCAATAGCGACTGCTCATTGTTCACACCCCTGCAGGGGCAGTTGACCCGGGCGCAGCCGGCAGGGGGCACAGTCCGGGCCGCCTAATGCAGCGGTCCGCAGTGTCCTCCCTGGCGACTGCGTTCTGCCGCCCCCCCGGCCTGAGAGTCGGCGGTTCTCTGCGTCAGCTGTCAAGCTGACAGCTGGCGCAGAGAAGATGTGCGTGCTGGCTCCCAGGGAACAATTGTACTGGCGTCTGTATAGACGCCAGTACAATTGCAGCTCTGACCGCCGGCCAGAGCGACGTCAGCAGCGTGACATGTCATGTGATCACGCTGCTGACGTCACTCCCCGGCGCCCAGAGTGAACGCTCAGCGCTGGTGGTAAGTGTGCTCCAATGTGGAGATGAAGAAACCACCGAAGATGGGGGGTGTTAATGTGTGGCGATGGGGGTTAATGAGTGGGGATGGGGTTAATGCGTGGGGGGGGTTAATGCGTGGAGATGAGGTTAATGTGGGGATGGGGATTAATGTGTGGGTGGTTAATGAGTGGGGGTTAATGAGTGGGGATGGGGGTTAATGACTGGGGGGGTTAATGAGTGGGGATGGGGTTAATGTGTAGTGGGGTTAAGTGGGGATGGGGGTTACTGTGTGGGGGGTAAAGAGTGGGGATGGGGTTAATGAGTGGGGATGGGGTTAATGTGTGGGGGGTTAATGAGTGGGGATGGGGGTTAATGAGTGGGGATGGGGGTTAATGTGTGGCGGGTTAATGAGTGGGGATGGGGGTTAATGTGTGGGGGGTTAATGTGTGGGGGATTTGGAGTGGGGGGGTACATAATGTGTTGGGGGATTTGGGAGTATGGACGGGGGGGGGGTTAATGAGTGGGGATGGGGTTTATTGTTTGGGGGGGTTAATGAGTAGGGATGGGGTTAATATGTGGGGGATTTGGAGTGGGGAGTACATAATGTGTGGGGGGGATTTGGGAGTGGGGATGGGGGTTATTTAATGTGTAGGGGATTTGGAGTGGGGGGTACATAATGTATGGGGGGATTTGGGAGTGTGGATGGGGGGTTATTTAATGTGTGTGAGGGATTTGGAGTGTGGATGGGGGGTTATTTAATGTGTGTGAGTGATTTGGAGTGGGGATGGGGGGATTTAGTGTGTGGGGAGATTTGAGGACACAGAGTATGTATGAGGAAACAGTATGGGGGTTGGGTGCAGACAGTATGGGGAGCGAAAAGGTTAATGTATGTGGACACAGTACGGGGAGTCAGGGGTATGTGTGAGCAGGCAGTATAGAGAGTGAGGGGGTAAATATATGAAGAGACAGTATGGTGAACAGAGGGATGTTAGAGGAGACAGTGTGAGGAGAGAGGGGAATAGTGTGAGGCGACAGTATATTGCAGATATTTTTATTTAGGAGCATTATAATGACACTTCTATCTTTAAGGGGATCGTGTGGAGATTTGCTGCAGAAGACCGGAGAAGATGGAAGTCTACAGAGACGGCTGTGGATGAGAAAACTCATCATGGGGTTTGGACAAGAAGAAGAAAAGGAGAACGACTCCAGAGACAACGTCATCTATAAGGTACCTGGATGTAAATGTTATTTGTGATACTGACTTGTTCTCTTGTTTGTATTTGTTAGGAACATTAAAGGGGTTCTCCAGGTTTGTGCTGAGTCTGCAGACATTCTATGTGACTGCAGACTTCTGAATTCTCACAGTGCTCACTGAACGCTGTCAGGATTCTCTCGTGCCAGTAATTTACATACATGCGGTCACATGCTGACTAGACATGTGTGGCCGCACTCAATGAAAATGAACGGAATGAGGCCGGGCACGTCTAGCTGGAATGTGCCCAGAAGTATATAAATCACATACTTGTGCTGACATGACTGTACATCGGCAAGGGAGAATCCTAAAAGTGTGCAGTGCATTAGTTGTGAGAATTCAGAAGCTGCAATGTCAGGATTCAGCTCTGCAGGTTCCAGTGTCATCATACGGACACTTCACTCATATGCGATTTTCATACTTGACAAGGAGCTTCTCTTCCTGCTTTCAGTTTTTTACTGAACATTGAGAGCATTAGGGAGAGCAGCTCGTGGGTACATGGCTGAGTGTGCAAGTCGCATATGTACTTGGGGGGGGGGCGCCGAACCAAATTCTCGCCCCGGGTGCCAGGAAGCCTAGATACGCCTCTGCACCCCTGTTCAAGCCGCCGCTCAGCCACAGCGCTTCTGGCTACAGAATGCCACTGCTTACTACCATTCTGGATGGGCAGACTTGGGAGGATGCTCCCGAGTCGTATGTGCTTCCCTAAGGGACCATGTTACAGCTGCCACCTTGGAGTGGGAGGACTGTAAATCATAGCCATTGAAGAGGAAGTGTCTTATTTATCTGGATAGGTGTAACAACAGTGCTGTCTATACCCAGTGCACGAACCAAGCGAGTCTCACTGCGGTGGATCAGGGGACACCTCGTGAGTTTATTTTACTCACTTATATAGCGCCAATTAATTCCAAAGCACTTTACAGACATCATCATAGTCCCCATCGGGGCTCACAATCTAATTCCCCTATCAGCATGTCTTTGAAGTGTGGGAGGAAACCGGAGAACCTGGAGGAAACCCACACAAAGCAAAAATTCCCCACCAATCCAACTAAGGGAATGTAATATACCCCTGTTTATATGGGATATGTGTTCAGTCCTCTATTATCTACACATATTTCATGCTCATTCCATATCCAAGATGCAGCTGAAATCTATCACATCTCTCCATATTCCTGGACCTACAGGTTAAGTTCATTCTTTTTATCTCTTTTTAGCTCGTCCCCTGGTTTTCAGTAACGTGTGGGCAGCGACAATACATAATTGGTACTACAAGTCCCAGCATGCCCCTTCCACTCCTTACAGCATGCTGGGAGTGTCATCTTACAGCACCTAGAGAGCCGCAGGTCTCAAAACCAAGTGTCCCGAGTGAGAGGCAGCCACGGTCCCTCATGCAGCAGCCCTCTGCCGCCCCCACGTCACACACGGTCACTCACATCTTCTTTGCCACATCGGTTTCCCTGAACTGTTCCTTCATCCTGCCGCTCTCAGTGCTCTCCGCCACGAATGATTTACCACTCAGTCAGTGGTGCTCCATGCAGACTCCACTTCCGGTTAACCTTTCACCTCGCCATAGAGTTAAGTAGTGCGGGATGCGATGTCTCAGGCAGGCGCAGCGCCACCGTCCGGATGGTGTGCAGACTGCAGTTTTACAAAGCTGCTACTTGTTCCTCTGAGCTGTGCGGGCGGGACACGCGGTGGATATGAGGCCTATGTCATGCGCGTATTTCACAGTCCTTACTATACGACATCTGCAGTGGGTTTTTTTTTTCTTTCAATACGGTCCCTTTAAATGGGCGGACTCGGGGGTCGATGATTGACGGCCTTTCCAACCAATGCTTGTCCGTACTCAGGCGCCTGAAACCACGCCCACTTCCTGTGACTTCTACGATAGGATTGGCCGAAGAAATTTCTCTCTTTCTTTCCTTCCTCCCTGCGAGAGACGGTACCAAGATGGTGAGTGGCGGCGTCCCGTATGTGTACAATCCGCGGGATATCCGCGCCATCCTGCCCCCGGGGAGCGCGGCATGCGGGGCTCCCTGGGCAGTAGTGCGGCTGCCGGCGGGGTATTTGTGAGGGCGTGTGCAGAGAGCTCCGGAGGGCCCGTGCGGCTCTGGGTGTGCGGACTGTCCCGGGAGCAGGGCGACTCTGGGCAGTGGCCGCTCGGCTGCCTTCCCCAGGGCCATACCTGTGCGTCCTGCCGAATCCCTGCCTCACAGCCAGTGTGCACGGCGGGGGAGCTGCAGGAGACGGGGCTGCGGCCTGTCCTCCCTGCCGGAGGCCGCATGAGTACGAGGCCGGCCCTCCTCCTGCACGGCCTGGGAAACCTTCACTAAAGGAGCTCCCTGGGATCCGGGGCTTTCCTCCTATGTACGGTCCGGTGCCTCCATTCCTTCCCTATGAGGTTGGTGATAAAGGCCAGTAACTCAGGCAGCCTGTGCCCATCCAGCAATGATCTGCTGATCGGTGTGGACAGGCCATAACTTCTTAACCCCTTGAAGAATACATGTCCTTTGAGGTCTGCCCCATAGTGTGGGCACGGTTCTCATGTTAGAGGGCTGCCGTTACAACCACGGGCAGTATACAGTGCTGCCACCGGCGTTGTTGCACTTAGTGCACCATTTCCATCTGCCTGGTGGTGCAGGTATCATGCGTCCGGCCCCCATGGATCCTTAGGATAGAGGTGGGAGAATGGATTTGCAGGACCCCTGCCCATCTGCCAAGTCTGTGACCGGGAGGACTGCAGGCTGCCAGCGCTCTCATTTGATTCGCTAGGCTGCTGCTGTTTCTGTTGTTTATCATGATGATATTGCACCAGCTTGTTGATCAAGAGTCTGGAGGGAAGTGGATTCAAACACAGTAAAACAAACATATATAAAAATACTCTGCTGTAAAAAAAAAAAGTAACAGTAAGTGCTAGTAAAAGATACGTTTTTGCAAAAAATGTATACTAAGCCGCTCTGCCAAACGTCAATGTAACCCCATCCGAGCAGTCCCTAACTGTTATCTTTTTTACTAGCACTTGCTGTTTACTGTTAATTTTTTACAGTAGAGTAATTTTATACATTTGTTTTACTGTGTTTCCATCTTCTGGTGGTGTGAACACTGTCCCACAGACGTGTTCACTGTGTGCGTGGGCTATGTGTTTGAATTTGAGGTAGGGGAATTCGCAGACCTTCCATCCAGCGGTCACAGATTACTGACCCTGCCGAAGGCCTGCCTATTGATTCTCCCATCTCTATAGGTCATCTATAAGAAAGTACCACAGAGCTGAGGAGAGATGTCAGCAGGGAACAGACTCAACACCTGATGCTCTGTGGTCATCACAGCGAAGGATCACATGGGACCTTTTTGGATTCCTACCCCTTTAATATAGCCTTAGAAGTCAATCATGCAACTTATTGTCATGTTTTCTATTCATTTGTACCTTGGCCTTTGAGACTTAGAAGATGGACACATCAGGATATTTACTAATCATAGCTAGAAAAGAGATGGAAGACAATACAAGTTTACATTTCTTTTTTTTTCTCTTAGAACGACAGCGTCACTATTAGAACTCGGAAGTTCATGACCAACCGGCTGCTTCAGAGGAAGCAAATGGTAAGTTGCTCTGCTCCTACATCCCTGTCTATAGCTGCCTAGAGCTGTCTTATGGTTGTGACTGCATTCTCGTCTGTCTTTGGGAGGATGTATTACCTTAGATTGTTGCATTAGTTGCAAGAATTTTTATTGCTGCCAAGTCTTTATTAAGCTCTGTATGGTGTGCTTCTTGCCTTTAGGTCATAGATGTCCTTCATCCGGGAAAAGCTACTGTCCCCAAGACCGAAATCAGGGAGAAGCTGGCAAAAATGTACAAGACTACCCCAGATGTGATCTTTGTCTTCGGTTTCCGGACTCACTTTGGTGGTGGCAAAACTACCGGCTTTGGCATGATTTACGATTCCCTAGACTACGCTAAGAAGAATGAACCCAAACACAGACTGGCCAGGGTAATTGTCAGGAGTGGTAAAAGTTTTCTCCAAAAATTGTTTACGGATATATTCACAAAGGGTGTGTGCACATGTTCAGTTTTATGCAGCAGAAAACTGCAAATACTGGAGTGTTGGTAGGAAAAACACGGCAGAAAATACCAGAGATTTTGATGCAGTTTTTTTTCCCCCACCAGTTATATAAAGTTTTGAAAAAAAAAAATCTAATTCAGATCTGCTGACCTCTCTGAATGCTGAACTCTGCTTTCCGTGCATAGGCAGAAAGGGGTCAGTCTGTAATGGGGTGGAGTTATACAGAGCTCTGAAAATGGAGTACTACATGGCAACATGTGTAAGGATAAGTGCACACGTACTTTTTTGCCCTGCGGATTTTTCCGCGCAGAATTGAAGAAATCCGCAGGTCAAATGACCTGCTTTTTTCCTGCGGATTTCTTCCATTTTTAATTCGGTTTTTGTGCGATTTTCCACTGCGGTTTTCCCCCTGCGGATTTGGAGACTGGGGAGGTGGAAAACCACACAAAAGAAGTGACGTGCTGTGGATTTTGTACCGCAGAAAAAAACGCAGCGGTTTTTTTTTTTCATTGATTTACATGCTACTGTAAATCACACTGCGGATCCGCAGCGTTTCTGCGCTGTAAAATCCGCTGCGGATCCGCAGGAATTCTGCATCGTGTGCACACAGCCTACTAGTGATAACCTGATAAATTGGTGATTTTAATCACCAGAGGACTAGTAAACCTGGTGCCATGTAGTCTCCATATTCATGATCTGTATAAGGCCGGGGTCACACTTGCGAGTGAAATGCGAGAAACTCGCATCAATACCCGGCACTGCCACCAGCGGTTTGGACCGGAGTGTTCAGATGCATAGAAATACATGCAGCCGCAGACTCCGGTCCCAAGTGCTGGCGGCAGTGCCGGGTATTGAGGCGAGAGACTTGAGCTGCACTCGCAAGTGTGATTCCGGCCTAAACCTGCCCCTACCACTGATTGTATACAAAAAGCTGCTAAGCAGTAGTGTGAGCGGGGTTATGCAAAGCTCTGCATTCAGAGTAATAGTAGATCTGCTGCAGAGATAACAAGGATTTTATCAAAACTGCAGAAAGCAGCCCACTAAGTGACACATGACTGGCAGCAGTAATTCTTCCCCCACATAATGCTAGTCTAGCCAAAACCTGCTGCCAGATCCACTTTAAGGCACAGCTGGTCTGTAACCCTATGTTTTGCTTTTGAGCAGGGTTCCCATCATTCATATGTACTTATATAGATATTTAATTGGTAGAGATGAGCAGAAAGATCCGCACTGCCTAAGGCTGGTTTCACATTAGCGTTGAGACAACGCTGCGCACTGCGTCGGTAAGCCCCGCCCCGATCTGGCTCCTTGCCCGCCCCATCCGGGATCACCACCTACTTTCGCATTTGCACGCATGCGATAGTAGGCGGTGATCCCGGATGGGGCGGGCAGGGAGCCGGATCGGGGTGGGGCTTACCGACGCAGTGCGCAGCGTTGTTTCAACGCTAATGTGAAACCAGCCTAAGATGATGGTATTTGAGTGTTGGCTGATGAAGTTCGCACCGTTAAGTTCGGCAGATAGCATTACACCTTAAATTGCAATTTGTTTACTACCTTCCTTACTCCCCCCACCACCTATACACAGAGGTCTTTTCCCCCAAAAATCATGCCTGCACTTCTCGCATAGGAACCAGGGCATTATACGTATTATAAGATGAGTTGCCCTCATACACTACAGATACTTATTTGCATCTGTGTACATACGTCTTAACAGTTTCGTACAAATTGGATAACTTGATGTACTTCTTATAGCATGGTCTCTATGAGAAGAAAAAGACTTCAAGAAAACAGCGTAAAGAAAGGAAGAACAGAATGAAGAAGGTCAGGGGTACAGCCAAAGCTACAGTGGGTGCTGGTAAAAAGGTAAGTGTAAAGCACAGTAGCTTGTAGTGTCTCTTTAAATGTCATGGGATCACACTTAACTTTTTTTTTTTTTTCAAATTGATCTGGTCTTTATTCTCTCCCCTGATGTACAGAAGGTAACCTTTCCTTAGAGGATTAGTGTGTAGTCTGCCAGATCATAGTATTTTCATTCCTTCATAAAAATGTAGTGAGGAGAACCCATGGAGGTTAATACCAGTATAGTCTATTTGACTCTGAACCTAAAGTGAAATAATTCGAATTGCTGAATCTGTCAATGATTAGACAAATTTCCTCATCTGCCCACTTCTGAATGTCCACTGTCTTTTGACAGGACGCTAAAATGGCTTTCTTCATCCTTGGGGGGGCTACATAGAATACTTGTGCCGGCCCTTCATATCTCGAAACAAGACGTGCTTAATTAGGAGCAATGCTAGGCTACTTGGCTAGAATTAGCGCTTGCAGCGTTTCGCCAATACTCGGCTGTGTGCAGCAATACTAAACCATTCACTGTCGCTTAGTATGCCTTACAGCTCTTGGAGGAATTGTCACAAGTTCTCCATTGCTGAACTCTAATGTAAAGAACCTGCATTCTGTCTTGAACTTAAGTTTCACTTTGTTCACCTTTTCTTTATTCCCCAAGTGATACATTCTTGGTTCTTGCGTGACATCGGGGTACATGTTAGGATAGGATATGGGTTGAACTAGATGGACTTAAAGTCTCCCTTCAACCTTAATAACTATGTTACTATGTTACATTACTGCTTAAAAAAAGTTTCTGCTGCAGATTGCATTACAAAATTTACATTGGTTACTCGCGGATTTCACTTAACATTGCAAAGGGTGAAATCCTTGCTGAAAACGCAACCACGTAAAATTGCCATACTGCAGAAAAATTGTATTGCAGGTCAATTTTCCAACTTCATTCAATTTGCTTCTAATACTCAGCTGATTATTGACTGCAAATCCATTCTGACAATCTGCAGCATCCAGCAATGTGTGACCACGCCCTTATTGGTCCTGCTGGCTCATGTCTTGGCTAAGCCTTCACTGTTATTGTATAGTTGTGTAATATGAAGCAAATGACTTGTGAGGATTCCTTCATATTATTAGCTGCTTTCTTATTTAGACTTAATTTCTGGCTGTAGTTTTGTATGTTGTAAATTGACACTTTCTGCCTCTTTATTCCACGCATTCTACAGAAATGAAGCGATCAGCAGGTATAGTGATTGCATGAGTGTGACTGCTATTCCCACCTCGCACTTCATACGGTCCCATTATAGGTTTGCAGTGCACTACTGGGTCATAATCCCTGAGACTGTTAATATCACAAGCTTTCCATGTCTGTAGTCTTGTAGTGTGTGCAATGGCCCTAAGGTCAGAAGGACATTGTCATTGTACACCACGTACTTTTGGAACGTAACTATGCTTGTGCATGCAATGTTCATAAATCGTTTTAGACCAAATGTGTATATTTTCAGCTTCTCCAAGTTTTATTGTGTGGCCATAAAAAAGTGCTGAGCTTCTGTGATCTTCTAACTGCTTCTTAAACACTTCGAGCTTGTCCTGAAATGCTCCACACTGTAAAGTACAGCATATTTGTAGTCTACTGTCAAAGTTCCTCAGCGTCCCTTTGATCCAACCACGTCTTGGCCGTAGACGTCTTATGTTTCTGTGAAACTCCTAGAATGCATTGGACTTTCACATGGATTGCCGAATGACTTTACTCCTTACGATTTCCCCGTCCCTAAAAATGATTGGCCTCACGGACATCCATTTCAGTGTTTGGCTTCCCTACAGGAGTCCATTAAAGGGGTGGTTCGAAGGTTAAGTCTAAGTTCCTCTCAGTTTAGATTACGGCACCTAAATAATTTTCTCGCATTAAAAATTCCCCACCGTTCTTTAACTCCTTGAGACCTCAGGTTGTCATGCCGAGGCACCAGTGACCCCCGATCACGTGACTGGGTCATCGTTGTGCGTATTTCCGGCATGACTGCCGGAAGCACGCGTTAAATGCCGCTGTCAATTTGATAGCGGCATTTAAATAGTTAATCGCGATTCCACCCGCCGCTACTGCGGGCACATGTCAGCTGACATGTCCCGGCTTTGATGTGGGCTCAGCGCTGGATCCCACATCAAAGGAAGAGATGTTACCTTCGCAGTACTAGTACGGCGGAGGTCGTGAAGGGGTTAATATCCCATGGATATTTGGAATGATACTCAATGCTCAAAACCAAAGTGGAAAATGAAATTACAGGCTGATCTAACTTCATTTGAAATACCTCAAGACAAGGAAATGATACTCGGTAGTGTGTGTGGCTGCCACATGCCTCTATAACCTCCCTTAAAACGCCTGGACATGGTCCTGATGAGGTGGAAGACCTGGATTGAGCAGACACATGGATGTCAGTGGCCTGCTGGAGGTCATTTTGAAGGGCCTTGGCACTGATCCTCCTGGACAAATGAGGAGCTGGCGGTCCAGTTGCTGGACAGCTCCACCATGTCTCCTGGTGTACTGGCCTGCTCCATGCTCTGGACACTGTCACAGCTTGCATTGATGTGCCATCCTGGATGAGCTGCACTACCTGAGCAACATCTGTGGGTTATAGACACGCCCTCATGCTACTGTACAATACTCAGGGCTGTGGAGTCGGTAAGCCAAACCTCCGACTCCGACTCCTCAATTTCCCTTACACCGACTCCCACTCCCACTCCCACACATATTGCTTATATTTAAGTGAAAAATTTATTGTAGTACAATGTGAACCTCAGACATTTAATCATTTTTATGATCCAATAATCAAGATATTTAGATAGAACAGAATATATATTGGTGTACTACCCGGTTTTCATTCTTTTTGGTACAGATACGATATGGATAAATGGATAGAGCAGATTTCTAATCTGCTTTTGCTATTGAGAACATTATCTATGAGCTCAAAAACCTTTCAGGTGATGCAGTTTTTTAAAAAGATGATCAACTTTTGCAGCTGAAAAACGTATCCTCAAAAAACACAGGAAAAACGCTGTGTGTGAATGTAGCCTTAGATCAGGAATATAACAGCCATTTATAGGACATTTCATAACTTTCCCAAACTCCTATGAAAAAATATTCGGCACATCCTGCATTGAATTACTGTACCCAATTTATTATATATTTTAGGAGTCGGTCCATTTTATACCGACTCCAACTCCGACTCCACCAAAATGAGCACCGACTCCGACTCCACAGCCCTGACTACTAGGGGTGAGAGCAATGATGAAATGCAAAAGTGACCATAGCAGCAGCCAAAAAGGATGAGAACAGAGAAGCGGTCTGTTGTCACCCCCTGAAGAATCACTCCTTTATAGGGGTTGTCTTGCTAATTGCCGATCATTTCTACCTGTTTGTTCCATTTGCACAACAGCAGGAGAAATTGATTCACAATCAGTGTTGCTTTATAAGTGGACAGGTTGATTTCACAGACGTGTGATTGACATTGTTACATTGTTTTAAGTGTTCCCTTTGTTTTGTTTGTAAGGTGTGGGTGTGTGCATATTGTAGTAAAATACATACAATATCAAGTTGTGTGGGGTGAAAAGGGGGTGTATATAACTTGCTGTTTTGAATGTAATGGGTAGTACGGGGCTATTTGTAATTTGGTGCTGAGGATGAAGAGGCACTGTAGATTTAATGCATGTTATGTGCCTTTTAATATTCCTGATTCACATAATAGATTGTTGGGTTGTAGTAACTTGTCTCTGTTCCCTAATATGGAAATAAAATCATAAACCCTTTTAAAGGGTACCTGCTATCTGATGCATGCGTCACAAACAGTGGTCAATATGAAATAACATCTGGATCCACTAAGCAAAAAAACAACGTTTTCCATAGACTTCAGTGTTAAAAATAACTGGATCCAGCAGAGATCAGTTACTGTCTGCACAACTTTCTCAATGCATTGCTGCTGGATCCCTTCTAACCGATCCCTACTGGACATGTGAACATAGCCTAACTTGTAAACAAAAAACATTGGTTTTCTCTTATTACCTTTTTCATAACTTTATTTCTTATTTGAGTCTTGATCTACTTTCATAATTTACCCTCTAATTTTCTTTTCTTTTCCTGAAACTTTGCCAGTGAGGTTGAAGCTAGTTTTCACAGGTACTTCAGTTGTGATGTAAAGCATGTTTGCATGGAAAAATACAGCTTTTTATAAGGCATCTGATGCCCTTGTGTAATGACATATTTAAAATGGTGTTCTAGTTTTAACAAGTTATTGCCCATTTATAGTACAGATTGTAACTACTAGGTAAAACTGCTGGGACCTCCACTGATTTCCAACACTGGGGTCCCATGTATCCTGTTGAAATGGAGTGGTCTTCATAAATGTGTGCTGACAATCCATAGTCTATGGGGCTGATGGAGATGGTCACGAGCAGTAGTCTGCAATCTCAGTCCTATAGATGCCCATGTGCAACCATTGCTTTATTAGAACAAGGACATGGGACCTCCTGTTCTTATCACCTGTCCTGTCAATAGGCAATTACTTGTTGAACTCTGAATACCCTTAAGACAGTGTTCCCCCAACTCTGGTCCTCAAGAGTCATTAATAGGTCATGTCTTCAGGATTTCCTTAGTATTGCACAGGTGATTGAATTATCACCTGGGTATTACTAAGAAAATCCTGAAGACTTTACCTGTTAGGTCAAAAAGCTGGTGACAGTTTCTCTTTATCAACTAAAAATATCATCTAATAAAGTGTGAGCTATGCATTCCCCAACTACTTGTGAAACCCCATGAATCCCCCATAAAAAGCCTTTTATATTGTTCCCGCACTGTATGTAAATATCCTTGGTCCGGTCTGAAGGGTGTTGGTTCTGGTCCCTCACTCCATACAGTGTTTTACCGGTCAGGTTAATTACTTTTATATTTTGACCGATCTGACTCTTCTCAATGCTGCAATACCAAATGTTTATTTTGTTAGTCTCCCTAAGGGGGCTTGAAGATGCGATGGTCTGATTGCTTGTGTTATATGCAACGATGCTTCAGCAACGTTGCATATAGAAGAAACCAATTTCTTTTGGAGCTTTGCCACAGTCAGGGTTCTGTATAGACAGTCACGGGGGTCATCAACTGACACATAGTATGTACTCACTCAAAATCCCTCTTGCTCCATATGAGGTTGGTGGTCACGTGCCCACATGTAACTATTTACAAACTTGGTGTCGCTCATGTGCCGATTAGTCTTGCCCAGCTTTTCTCAATATAATAGAATTTCCTCTAGTAGGCACATGTCTGCAAATATGGAGATATTTTACGTATGGTCATGTTACTGTCCCTTTCACGAGGATCATAAGATGGTTATTGCAGATTTTTCTTCTGAGACTAAAGAACCTGTTTAGGAATGTGAGTAGTGCCCCATCATGCATGCAGCCCTATAGCATGTTCACATGTGTTCTCCCACCATCTTAATGCACCATCTTCATTGTAAAAGTTTATTTTTAGTTTAGTAAACTTGTAGTTTGTGCTTGTCTGCAATATGTCAGGTGTTCTTGGATCAATGATGTATAACAGGTTATAGATTTCTTGAAGTTCTAATTTTTCACCAGATTTCCCATATAAACAATCTTAAGCTTAGTTGTTAAAGTGGTTATCAAACCTTATATATTCAAAAGCATGTATTTGTGGCTTAAAATAACAGACAGTTATGTTATGTTATGCTATGTTATGCCTTTTGAAGCCTGTGTGTAAGTAAAAAAAAATGGCACCTAAAGCTGGTCCCATTTAAAATTGGAGTATTGCACTTCTTTACTATTCTGTTGTGAAAGAAGTTTTTGTTTGGTCCTTTTAAAATTTACTTTGATTATAATCATGTTCCTTTTTTTTCTTACAGAAGGATTAAAGGATCCAAAGATTGTCTGTATGAAGATTGTACCTCAGTCCTGGACCTTGTAATAAAATGTATAAAAATCGATGTCCTTGTATGTTTGTTTATTTAGACCAGAGGTGGGGAACCTCAGGCCCCAGGGCCATTTACGGCCCTCAATGACCTTTTATCAGGCCCCCTGAAAGATTCTCAGGGACTGCATTCTTGGGCAGGAGCTGTATTTTGATTGCCGCCAGCTCATTCATTTCTTCTTGCTCTGTTAGTACACACACAGTGTTCACTACTGAACACTAAAGGGCTTGCAATAAAAGGTTTACGTCCTGAACCCAGTGCCAGTCAGGATGTACTTTGTGGGCGCAGTTTGTACGGCCCCCGAAGGATGGTATAAATATCCAAATGGCCCTTTGCAGAAAAAAAGTCCCCATCCCTGATTTAGACCATGCCTGCACAACATGCAGCCCGCAGAGCTTTCCAGTATGTGACAGCTGCTCTTTTCTTTTCGTGTCTTTGGATGCAAATACATTTTGAAAACTTATCACCAGGACTGGGTTAGAGGAGCGTGCAGCGGCGTCATGGTCAACACGCTGTGGGCATCATCACACTGGTCCCGGCACCAAGTCGCTGAAGATTAAATGTTCTATCATTGTGAAGGAGGAGGTTAATGTTATTGAGTGTGCACATAGTGGGGTGGGGGTGTGGAGCAGTGGGGATATTTTGCAGAGAAACATTGTGTGGTATTTTGCAGAGGGTCTGTGTGCATATGTTGCAGTGGGGGGGGGGGATATTTTGTGCAGAAACAGTGACATTTATTTGCAGAGTGTCGTGGCATGTGTTGGGAATTTTGCAGAGGGTCGTGGCACGTGTTGGGAATTTTGCAGAGGGTCGGTGTGTGCATGTTGCATGCTGGGTGAATATTTTGTGCAAGAAGCAGTGTGACATTTGGGGTTCGCTCATACGAGCGTATAATTCGGACAATTACAATGCGACAATACTTTGTGTTGCACTCTTGACTTCTTTATACGATTGTGTGATTACAGCCTTATTCAGGGGCAGAGCCTGGGTGACACTTTAATGGGGAAACAATGATATTTTTAAGGGTGTGAGAAAGTCTGCAGAGACTAGCTCTGGGCATGAAATCTCCGCATGGCATCTGTGCTACATGGAGACAGGGTTGGGAACGATTTCAATCAGAGAAGATGTCAAATATAAGGTACATGAAGGTAAATGTTTTTGTTATACTAAATTCATCAGTGTTGTGGTTCTTGTTAAGTCCACAGTCTCATGATGACTGTTAGCTCCCGGTATTGCCTTAGCATTGTTAGCCCTTTCTGAGGGTGAGTAGGATGTTTTTATTTTTTTGTAATAGCAAGCATGCATACCAAGATGGGACCGGGGGAGCTGTGCATACAACGGGACTGGGGGAGGGGGTGGGGCAAGCATACCCAGCTTATACTCGAGTCAATAAGCTTAGCCAGTTTTCCATGGCAAAATTAGATGCCTCGGCTTTTACTTGGCTTATACTAAAGTATATACGGTGGATATATCTAGCTCACCAGATTATGGCAAGCCCTTTAGACCATGCGCAGTGCATGGTCTTAAGGGGCTTGTCAGTGCAGCACTCAGATATAAAGCATTGCAATGCTTTAACACAGATCGTAAGGAAAATTTAAGTCCTAGAGAAGGGACTAAGTTTAAAAAAAAAAACAAACATTTTTTAAAAACCTAGAGCGGGTGCAGAGAAGAGCGACCAAGGTTATTGGAGCACTGCGGGGTCTGCAATACCAAGGTTCTTTGGGGTTCTTTAGTTTGAAAAAATGAAGGCTTAGGGGTGATCTTATTTTTATGTATAAATATGAGGGAACAGTACAAAGACCTTTCTAATGATCTTTTTACTCTTAGACCTGAGACAGGGACAAGGGAGCATTCTTTACGTCTGGAGGAAAAAAGGTTTAATCATAATCAGACATGGAATCTTTACTGTAAGAGCAGTGAGACTATGGAACTCTGCTGTATGATGTTGTATTGAGTGATTCACTACTAAAATTTAAGAAGGGCCTGGATGCCTTTCTTGAAAAGTATAATATTACAGGTTATATATACTAGATTGCTTGATATTGCGTTGATCCAGGAAAACTAGTCTGATTGCTGTATGTCAAGTCGGGAAGGAATCTTTTTCCCCAGTGTAGAGCTTAGTGGGTTTTTTTTTTTTTTTTGCCTTCCACTGGATCTACATGTTAGACTGTGTTGAACTAGATGGACTTCTTCTTCGACCTTAAATTACATAAAAATTGTTACTATCTGCCGGGTTCTGTAAAATCACTGCAGGAGCCGACAGGATAGAAAAGATTGATTACATACTGCAAATAGCATAGTTAGATATATATATATATGTCAGTGACAAATACAACTAGTACTGTGTGCAAATTACTGTACATGTATTTAATAAAATTATTTTTGGGGAAAAAAATGGTGTGGTCTCCCGTGCAATTTTCATAACCAGCAGAGGGAAATCTCATGACTGGGGGCAAATGTTTTATTGCCTGTGAAGGGGGCAATACCCATGGAACTTCCCAGGCTATTAAGCCACAACTAGGCTTTATGAATCTCCTCTTCCAGCTCCTAGGTTACCATAAACACCACAGTACCCTGAAGAATAATGGAGGTTCTGGAGGAGAAATGGAATCTAGACTACGAGATAAAGCATCAGCTTTCACATTCTTAAACCCTGGCCTGAATGTAATAGAAAAATTAAGTCGTGAGGAAAAACAAGAACCATCTGGCCTGTCTAGGAGTTAACCTTTTAGCCGATTCAATGTAAGCTAAATTCTTGTGATCCGTGTTCACTAACTGATTGAATTGCCCCCTCCAAAAAATGCCTCCATTCCTCAAAGGCCAATTTGACAGCAAGTAACTCCTGATTCCCAACAACATAATTTCTTTATGGTGAAAATATTTTAGTAAAGTACATGGATGCAGGTTAGTCAGAGTTTTGGGACCCTGCGACGAGACTGCCCCCATTCCGATCTCAGAAGCATCAACCTCCACAATGAATGGTTCTTGGAGATTAGGTTGGATCAGAATGGGTGCAGACAAAACACTTTTAATCTTTCAAAGGCCTGATAGCACCCAGGACCAAACCTTGAGATTTGCCTCCTTACGTGTAAGGTCAGTATGTGATTTTGCAATCTGTGAAAACCCCTTAATAGATTTTCTCGTTCGCCTTATTGGGGGACACAGAGACCATGGGTGTATGCTTTGCTGCCACTAGGAGGCTGACACTATGCACAAAAAAATGTTAGCTCCTCCTCCGCAGTATACACCCCACCAACCGGCACCAATTTCCTCAGTTTAGCTTAGTGTCAGTAGGAGGTGGACACGGGTCTTTCATTAGACCCATATCTACCTCGTCGTGCGTCGTTCCTTTACAGGTTCTACGGAGGGATACAGAGTGAAAAGTCACATCTGTACTCCCACATGGAGTCTGCGAGTACGGCGTGTACTGCCACCCCGTATCCTTGCAGTTCTCCGCGGCAGGACCAGCCAGACGGACGCCGACACCAAGACGTGCCAGCGACTCCAGGGGTCCTTGTCGCCAGTCTCCCACTCGCCTACCAGAGCCTGTCGGTTGGATGAGACGCAGGACTTCTTCAGACCCAGGTAACGGATCGGGGATGGGTGAGTATAGATTACCTGGCTGCTCATTCCCGGCGGACAGGGGGCCTCTTCAATGGCACAGGGATGCGGGCGCTCGCAGTCGCCCTACATCTATAGGCACACCATGCTCTTTTTTGCTGGCCCCGCATATTCCCCCTCCCCCTTTCTGGGGACAGGGAGCACAGGGCCTTTTTCCTTTCCTCCCCTTGAGAGCGGCTTGCGGCTGCGGCGTCCCCTTCCGACCTCCGCGCCGACCCCCTGCTGACAGGCGGCCGCCACAACTAATTTAGGCCCCGGCTTCACTTCGGGCCTACCGCTGCGTCGCGGCCACACCCCCCGCCCCTTTCTTCTCTACTGCCCCCCCCTGCACTTTAGTCAAGTTCTTTGCATGTTCTTCGTGCAATCGCAAACTTCCAACAGGCCAGTCCACTCCCCTCTGCCTGGATTGTAGCATCCCAATTCAGCCTGACGCCGTCCAGGAGCCATCTACGGCTCCAGGTGAGAGTGAACCACCCCATGCCTGGCTGGGCCTCCTCGCTATCTCAATCAGTGGCAGACCTCACCAAGGTGTCTCAGTCCCTGGTGGCCGTTCTTGATAAGTTGCCCCTGGACTCTTCAGCAGGGCCAAGCAGGTCCCAAATTGTTCCATCTGAGTCAGCCAGCGTTAGTCGCAAAAGACCCAGGCAAGATGCCCAGCCGGATTCCTCTCCTCGTCCCATCTCACCGCATAGCCCTTCTCAGCAGCCTCCCTCTCGGGCCTCCTCTCCCGAGTCAGGTGAAGCGCTTTCGGACAGGTCATCTGAGGGGATTTTAGAGCTGGATTCAGACCAGGATGCAAACATGAAGGTCACAGTGCAGAACCTCATTGCAGCGATCCATCATACTTTCGATATTGCTGACTCCCCTGCGAAATCCTCAGATCAGGAGGTTTCGTTCAGACGGGCAGAAACTCCCTCCAGGGTTTTTCCTTTCCATTCCGAGTTTGGGAAGATTTTTACCAAGGAAAGAGAGGATCCGACCAGACGCTTTCAAAGAGGAAAACGTCTAGGCGTACTCTACCCATTTGCTAAGGAGCTCACGGACAACTGGTCGGCCTCTCCCTCGGTGGATACGCCTGTGTCCAGGCTTTCCAATAACACGGTTCTCCCGCTTTCAGGCGTGGCGTCCCTAAAGGATTCTAATGACAGGATTATAGAATCCCTGGCGAAGTCTGCCTTTGAAGCGGCTTCAGCGGCTGTGTGCCCAATCTTTGCTTCATCCTGGGCAGCAAAGGCCATAGCCACGTGGGCAGACGACCTTCGTCAAGGCGTCTTAGATAAGGCGCAACCGGAGCGTTTGACCGATCTCGCCAATCAGATCTCCCATGCTGGGGACTATCTTTCCGCTTCCTTGGATGCCGCATCCTGTGCAGTTCAGGCGTCAAGCAACGTAGTTGCAATTCGACGTACAGTTTGGCTAAAGGCCTGGCAAGCGGACTTGTCTTCTAAAAAGTCCCTCACTAACCTGCCTTTTCAGGGGGTGCGCCTCTTTGGGTCCCAATTGGACCAGATTATTAAGGACGCCACCGGAGGCACGAGTTCACTTCTCCCTCAGTCCAATCCTCGCGGACCTCCACTAAGGCGTCAGTTTCGACCCTTTCGGACTTTCCGCCGTTTCAATACGGCGGACAACTCCTCCAGCCAACAGAGACCGCAGGCTCGCCAGGAGAGAGAGAGTTTCCTTCAGACCCACTCCTTCCTGGCGATCCCACTCTTCCCTGGGCAGACCGTCCAGATCTGGATCTGGACGGTCTACTTCAGCATGACTATCGTCGGACACGCGAGGCGCCTTTCCAATTGGGAGGCCGACTTCCTTCAGGGACGTTTGGCTGGCCTCCGTAGAGGACTCTTGGGTCAGGGAGGTCGTATCCTCAGGATACAAGATACAGTTCGTCTCTCCCACGGGATCGTTTCTTTGAATCCCGGCCTCCAAAGGATCCAGCCTTGGTCCCGGGGTTCTCTACGACTATCGCCTCTCTCCCCAGACAGCACCACTACCAGCTCGTCGCATGGCCCTTCGGTCTTGCCACCGCTCCCAGACTCTTCACGAAGATCGTGGCTGCGTTGATGGCTTTGTTGAGAGTCAGAGGTCTCGTTCTTTTCCCGTACCTAAACGATATTCTGATCAGGGCTCCCTCATTTCAACAGGCTCACCAAAGTTTGTCAATCGTCCTGGACACTCTTTCCGATTTCGGGTGGATCGTCAACAGGAAAAAGTCCTGTCTGGTTCCTACCCAACGCCTGGTCTTTCTAGGCCTTCTGTTCGACACTCGTCGGTCAAGGGTCTTTCTCCCACAAGAGAAGATTATCTCTCTCTGCAGCAGGAAGTACGATCGCTGCAGATCTCACGATTCCCGTCCCTCCGTACAGCCAGGAGGGTCCTGGGAAAGATGGTGGCGGCGATAGAGGCAGTTCCCTTTGCCCAATTTCACGCCAGACCTCTCCAGCAGGCCATTCTGTCGAAGTGGAACAGGTCGCCTCGGTCCCTGGATCGCCCTGTTCCTCCTTCTTACCGGATCAAGCGGTCCCTCAACTGGTGGTTGTCGTCACCTCTCATTCTATCGGGTCGATTCTTCCTTCCCATTCGCTGGCAGATAGTAACCACAGATGCCAGTCTCCTCGGTTGGGGTGCAGTGTTCCGCAACCACACTGTTCAGGGTCGATGGTCGGATCGGGAATCAGTACCGATCAACATTCTGGAGATTCGAGCTATCCATCTTGCTCTCGTTCACTGGGAAAGGCTCCTCAAGGGACTGCCGGTACGGATTCAGACAGACATCGCCACAGCGGTGGCATATGTCTACCGCCAAGGGGGAACACTGAGTGTCTCAGCCCTGGCGGAGGGGTCCAAGATTCTTCGTTGGGCGGAGACAACTGGGCCGACGATTTTCTCAGCCGCAAGGGTCTCGCGGCGGGAGAGCGGTCCCTCCATCCGGAGGTGTTTCATCTGCTCTGCCTTCGGTGGGGAACCCCGGATGTAGACCTCATGGCGTCTTGCCTCAACAGGAAAGTCCCACAATTCGTGTCCAGGTCTCGGGACCCTCTGGCAGTGGGCGCCGACGCCCTGGCCGTTCCTTGGTCCCAGTTCGACCTTCCCTACCTGTTCCCTCCTCTGCCTCTTCTTCCCAACCTGTTGAAAAAGATCAAGGCAGAAGGAATTCCAGTCATTCTCATCGCCCCGAATTAGCCCAGAAGGTCTTGGTTCGCGGACATTGTCAACCTTCTCGCGGACGCCCCCTGGAAGCTTCCAGACAGAACAGATCTGCTGTCTCAGGGACCGATTTGCCACCCCAATTCTCGGCCGCTCAATTTAACGGTGTGGCTGTTGAGACCGAGGTTCTGAAACGGGCAGGATTTTCCGACCAGGTAGTTCAGACCATGATCCGAGCCAGAAAGCCATCATCTTCCAAGATCTACTACCGTACTTGGAAGGCCTATTTCACTTGGTGTGAGACCAATGCCATCGCGCCCATGTCCTTTTCGCTCCCTTCAGTCCTAGCGTTTCTTCAGGCAGGATTGGGTGCGGGCCTTGCCCTCAGTTCCCTGAAGGGTCAAGTTTCGGCGCTGTCCATTCTATTTCAGAAAACATTGGCTTCCCGTCCTCAGGTTAAGACCTTTCTTCAGGGCGTGGCTCACACGGTTCCGCCGTACCGGGCGCCCGTGGATCCATGGGATCTTAATCTGGTTCTTGAGGTTCTGCAAGGTCCTCCCTTTGAACCCCTCAGGGATATTTCCCTTTCTCTCCTTTCTTGTAAGGTAGCCTTTCTGGTGGCCATCACCTCCGTCCGGCGTGTGTCGGAATTGGCAGCTCTTTCGCGCCGCTCCCCTTTTCTGGTGCTCCACCAGGATAAGGTAGTTCTGCGGCCTCCGCCCTCTTTCCTGCCGAAGGTGGTGTCCTCGTTTCACCTCAACGAGGATATCGTGCTACCATCCTTTTGTCCGTATCCAACTCATCCCTGAGAGCGGTCCTTGAACAAGCTGGACCTGGTTAGGGCGATAAGAGTCTATCTGTCTAGGACGACTTCCTTGCGAAAGACAGAGTCTCTTTTCATTATCCCTGATGGGGCGCGGAAAGGTCACTCGGCGTCAAAGGCCACTATTGCTCGCTGGATCAGATCGGCAATTTTGGAAGCCTACCGAGTTAAGCGTCGCGGAGCCCCTCCGGGGATCAGGGCCCACTCTACTCGGGCAGTGGGTGCCTCCTGGGCGGTGCGCCACAGAGCTTCCGCGCTGCAGCTTTGCAAAGCTGCAACATGGTCATCGGTTCACACGTTTGTGAAATTCTACAGAGTCCACACCTACGCTTCGGCGGACGCCAGCCTAGGTAGACGGATTCTGCAGGCCGCGGTGGTGAGTCCGCTGGCCTGATGGAAGTTTGTTTCCCACCCCAGGGACTGCTTTGGGACGTCCCATGGTCTCTGTGTCCCCCAATAAGGCGAAAGAGAAAACAGGATTTTTTGGGTTGCTTACCGTAAAATCTGTTTCTCGGAGCCTTCATTAGGGGACACAGCACCCTCCCATGTTTTACAACTCCTGTTCTTATGGTTGTCGGTTGGTTACAGTTGAGTTGTCTGTTCTGTTTTCATTCTGTTTTGTTACTTCTCCTACTGCTTTCTCACTAACTGAGGAAATTGGTGCCGGTCGGTGGGGTGTATACTGCGGAGGAGGAGCTAACATTTTTTTGTGCATAGTGTCAGCCTCCTAGTGGCAGCAAAGCATACACCCATGGTCTCTGTGTCCCCCAATGAAGGCTCCGAGAAACAGATTTTACGGTAAGCAACCCAAAAAATCCTGTTTTCTGCAATAGTTGGCGAATCCCAGAAAACGCTGCAAAGCCTAAAGATCATGAGGTTGAACCCAATCAATTATGGCCTGCACATTCCCAGGGTCCATCGTAAACCCCTCTGCTGCCCAGATAAACCCCAAGAAAGAGATTTTCTGCATAGAAAATTTTTTTATAATTTAGCAGAGTTCTCCCTCAGTCTCTGTAACCCAACACGGACATGTTTCTGGTGAGAAAATTAGAATGTCACAGAGGTATACGTATTACCACAAATTTTCTAATGCAGTCAGAGAAAAAATTCATAAAATTTTGAAACACAGCAGGTGCATTAGATAATCCAAAAGGTATAAGGTTTTCAATTAGACCTGCAGATGTTATAAATGCTGTTACTCCTCACCCTTCTGTATGCATATCAGATTGTGAGTCCAAGTTCAGAAAATACCCTGGCCCCCAGAAGCTGATTATATTGGTCGAGTAGAAAGAAAGATGGGCAACACACTTAATATGACTATAAATTAGCCGGGTGCTACTATGCATCTAAATACACTGCCTGCAGAATTATTAGGCAAGTTGTATTTGAGAGGATTCTTTTTATTATTGAACAACTATGTTCTCAATCAACCCAAAAGACTCATAAATATCAAAGCTTAGTATTTTTGGAAGTTGGAGTGGGTTTTTTTTTTAGATTTGGCTATCTTAGGAGGATATCTGTTTTTTCAGGTAACTATTACTGTGCAGAATTATTAGACAACTTAATAAAAATCAAATACATACCCATCTCACTTGTTTTGTTTTCACCAAACTAATATAACACAAACTTTAGAATAAACATTTCTGAAATTCAAAAACAAAAAAAATCAGTGACCAATATAGCCACCTTTCTTTACGATGACACTCAAAAGCCTTCCATCCATACATTCTGTCAGTTGCTTGATCTGTTTACGGTCAACATTGCGTGCAGCAGCCACCACAGCCTCCCAGACAATGTTCCAAGAGGTGTACTGTTTTGTTTTCTCTCCTTGTAGATCTCACATTTTATGAGGGACCACAGGTTCTCTATGGGGTTCAGATCAGGTAAACAAGGGGGCCATGTCATTAATTTTTCTTTTAGACCTTCACTGGCCAGCCACGCTGTGGAGTATTTGGATGCATGTGATGGAGCATTGTCCTTCATGAAAATCATGTTTTTCTTGAACGATACTGACTTCTTCTTGTACCACTGCTTGAAGAAGGTGTCTTCCAGAAACTGGCAGTAGGTCTGAGAGTTGAGCTTCACTCCATCCTCAACCTGAAAAGGTCCCACAAGTTCATTTTTGATGATACCAGCTCATACCAGTGCCCCACCTCCACCTTGCTGGCGTCTGAGTCGGAGTGGAGCTCTGCCTGTTACTGATCCAGCCTCGGGCCCATCCATCTGGCCCATCAAGAGTCTCATTTCATCAGTCCATAAAACCTTAGAAAAATCAGTCTTAAGATACTTCTTGGCCCAGTCTTGACGTTTTATCTCATGTTTCTCGTTCAAAGGAGGTCATTTTTCAGCCTTCCTTAGCTTGGCCATGTCCCTGAGTATGGCACACCTTGTGCTTTTTGATACTCCAGTAACGTTGCAGCTCTGAAATATGGCAAAACTGGTGGCAAATGGCATCTTGGCAGCTTGATGCTTGATTTTCCTCAATTCATGGGCAGTTATTTTGCGCCATTTTTTATCAACACGCTTCTTGCGACCCTGTTTGCTATTTGTCATAAAACGCTTGATTGTTCGGTGATCACGCTTCAAAAGTTTGGCAATTTAAAGACTGCTGCATCCCTCTGCAAGACATCTCACAGTTTTTTCAGAGTCCATCAAATCTTTCTTGACCCATTTTGCCAAGGGAAAGGAAGTTGCCTAATAATTAAGCACACCTTATATAGGGTGTTGATGTCATTAGACCACACCCCTTCTCATTACAGAGATGCAAATCACCTGATTTACATAATTGGCAGTTGGCTTTCAAGCTTATTCAGCTTTCAGTAGCACAACATGTGTAAAAAGGATGATGTGATCAAAATACTCATTTGCCTAATAATTCTGCACAAAGTGTACTATGGAAAAGGAGACGAGGACAGAAACGCAAGATTATATTGGTCGGGGATGAGTGGAAATGGGTAAGTATTTTTAACAGTGATCTTATTTAGTTCTCAGAAATTAAGGTGAGGACGGAGACACCCATCTTTTAACAAAGAAAAATCCAACCGCTAAAGCGGTCTTTGAGGCTCCAAACTATCCTCTTTTACTGTGGGACTATTGCTACTTGCCCCTGGATCATCTGGGGACCTAAATCCAGACCTTTAGAACCAAGCAAACTGAAGTTTTCCATCATAGAAAGTAACAGGATTACATTGCTTCCCTATCCAAGATGTCTGCCATGGTGTCCTTGTACAGCTAAAGCCAGGAGGAATGTTCCCCACTCCCCTTATGTGGGTGAGTAGCTTAATTTGCCTATATACATCAAAGTACTTTGCATTACCTTTCTGAAGAAAGAGAAGATTTGCATATATAAAGAGAATCCCTGGTTCATAGACTTATCTTGTGGATTCAAAGCAGTCAGATAAATATTCCTGCCTGAGGTGAATGTGCCTCCATCTGCCTAGTTTGCATAAGGAGCTTTGTTTACAGCCAATCTCATCTCAGCAATGTTTTATATTGACCCGGGAAATGACCGCGTTTATATTCTATATAGAAGGATTTCCCTTTTGGACTCACCCCCATGTTTAGGGGAAGTTTTAATGAGTTCTTGACTTGTTCATTTGGGGGGACCCCCTTGGGTGGGGGGGAGTCCTGTTCGGCTTCAGCTTTCTCCCTCCTGGAGTGGTGCAAAGGTAGTAGACTACCAATGCCGGCACCGGTAGTAAACACTGTAAGAAATGTTTATTTCTGTAAACTGCTACTCTCTTTTACTCTCTCTAACTTCTTTTACCTTAATCTATCTTTCTCCTTTCCCTTCCCAATATCCCTTTTTGTTTGACCTTCCCTTTATACTGGGGATACCTATCAAGGGCAGACATTTAGAGGCGGTTGGTGTAGGTGGGAATCTAGACTATGGATAAAATCAAATTTTGTTTCTTTGATGCTAGGGGGGCTCAATGTTCCTGAAAAAAAAGAAGGCAAATATTGTACTCTAACCATAAACAATGAATCTCGGTTCTTTTGCTACAGAAGACCCACTTAAAATCTGGATCTATAGCTCAGTGTTCATCAAAATACTACCCTAAGTGGGTTCATGGTCAGAATCCGCATTCCAAATCCAGGGGGGTCGCTAAAGCTTTCCACAGCTTTTTTATGCCAGATATCGTTGATTCGGTAATAGATTCCGAAGGCAGATTTATCTTCCTGATGATCTCATGGGTATCTTGTAAACTCGTAATAGCCAATATATATTTCCCGAACTAGGGCCAGCAGAAGTTTGGTGCAGAGTACAAAAGATGTCTTGCGAAGTTCGCTGGCTCCTCCTGTGATCCTCGGGGGGGGGGGACTTCAATACTACCATGAACCCCACTGATGATGCTTCCTCGGGTAAGTCTTCCTACTCCTCTTTTTCCATCACCCAAATAAAAAAACAGATGTTTGGCCTGAGGTTGGTAGATGTGTGGAGGGCTCTTCACCCTGACTCTAGAGACGTCAGCTTTTTCTCACGGGTCCACAATACTTATAGTAGAATTGATTAATTTTTTTATATCACAGTTTGCTGGACTCGCCGTTAGACGCTGATATAGGGTCAATATTATGGTCGGATCATGCGCCAATTTACTTCTCGATTGTCCTCCATGCTCCAGTTAAATCCGGTTTCTCCTGGCGTTTGAATGAAAACCTTCTTCGGGACCCTTTATGTAGGTCTGATTAGGAATGTGCAATTATTAACTTCAGCACGGAAAATGCTGCAGACCCCACTTCCCCTTCGGTTAAGTGGGATACATTAAAGAGTGTCCTGAGGGGGGTGCCTATTTCTCATGGGGCGCGTCTTAAGGGATCCAGAGCCACCGAGATAGCTGAATTGTATAGACAAATTAAAAAACTAGAAAGCCAACACAAAAAGATTTAGAAGTCGATACTCTAGCACACCTGTCTACATTAAGGCAAAAATTATTAGCTATAATTGATGAGAAATCACGGCAATTTAGAGAGCGCCTCAAAAATCATTTTTATCCATATGGCAACAAGAGTAGCAAATTACCGGCGAGAATCATCAGTCCCTGATTATCAAGCACTTACATTCCTTACATCAAAAATAAAGAGGGGAAGAAGGTGCATAGCACGAAGGACATATTGTCAAGCTTTAGTGATTATTATAGGGAGCTCTACAACATTGGTGGCCACTACAAAGATCAGCCAATCAATTCACTTCTGGATAAAATTAAACTATATCTGCAACAAACTAATATACCTGTAATTTCTGAGGACAGATTGTTGGACTTAGAAAAAGACTTCTCATTAGAGGAAATTTCTGAGACCATCAAAGAATTGAAACAGGAAGAGCCCAGGTCCCGACGGATATACTGCAGGATTTTATAAACATATCCTTATTAAGCCCAATATTTCTCAGTATGTGCAATTATATTTCATCAGGAGGTTCTTTTCCTCTACACTCCCTTGCTGCTCATATTACTGTTATTCCTAAACCTGGGAAAGACCCATCTATGTGCAGCAGCTACCGACCAATCTCTCTGATAAACCTAGATATTAAACTACGCAAAAATGATTGCAAAAAGATTGTGTCCACTGTTGCCGAGCCTGATCAATCAGGACCAGGTGGGGTTCGTTCCAGGATGAGAAGCCAGGGACAATACCATACGGACTATTTCTCTGATAGATAGGGCCATTAGGGAGGGGACCCCATGTGCATGCTGTCGATTGACGCCGAAAAGGCCATTGACAGGCTGCACTGGGAGTTCATGTTCCAGACATTAGAGGGACTGGGTTTAAAGGAAAACATGCTCCGTAGAATCTCTGCCCTGTATACATCTCCAAGTGCACAAGTTAAAGCCAATGGCGTATTATCAAATATTTTCCCTATTTGGAATGGTACAAGGCAGGGCTGCCCCCTTTTGCCCTTACTCTACATACTAACGATGGAGTATTTAGTGTCATGATCCAGGTTGGATTATGACAGATAAATACACAAGTTACCTTTTTTTTCCTTAAGCTGTGTGCTTAAAGGTAGTTTTGCCCCCGGTGGCCTTTAGAGTCATTGCACTGTGGTGATTTCAGTTCTAGTTTTGCCCCCAGTGGCCGTTAGGGTCATTGCACTCTGGTTACTTTAGTGCATGTGATTATAAAGCAGGTGTGATTGCTGGCTCTTACCTATAAAAGAGTGTCAGGTGGTTGCAATCACTGTTGGTGATATTGGTCTTTTCCAACCATCCTTGGTGAAGGAAGGAACTTGAGGAGTCCCGGGCAGCTCAGTCAGAATCCTGGAGTGGCAGCTATGGTGTCAGCGAGGAGTTCTTGCAAAGCTTGGATGAGTGGCAGCTATGGTGTCAGTGTGGAGTTCTTGCAAAGCTTAGTGGGGTGGCAGCTATGGTGAATGCTGCACTCAGATTCTGGACTCTGTTGCTGGAAGAGAGCTGCACTCAGATGCTGGACTCTGTTGCTGGAAAGCTGCACTCACATTCGGGACTCTGTTGCTGGAAAGCTGCACTCAGGTGTTGGATCCGGTTGGAGGAAAAGATGCACTCAGGTGTCAGACTCTGTTGCTGGGAGCATTAGCAACAGAGCAAAGCTAAGTGGTGTTTCCCTGTTTGTCACTTTCCTCAATGTGTGTTTTAGTGCAGAGGTGGGATTAGTTTCTGCACCGTCCACTTCACTAGTAAGGGATTGGTTCAGGGAGAGCTAGGGATTTCAGGTATCCTGATCGGTGCCCGGTGCGGAACCTGCCTAGGGATCGTTAGGAGTGTAGAGACACTGACTCGGGAGTGCAGGAGGTCTCCACGTCCCCGTTCCCTATCGCAGGGCCACCATTGTAATTGTTTCCCCTTCCCCCGTGTCTTGTTGTTTTAGTTACCGGCCTGCAGGTCGTGTCACACAGGACAGTTACACGTGCCATGTCTTGTTTTAGTTACCGACCTGCGGGTCGTGTCACACAGGACGGGTCCAAGTGACATTTAGCAGCCGCAATTTGTAATAATCCGTCAATTAAAGGTCCAAAATGGCAATCAGGTGAACACAAACTGCACTTTCACAGATGATGTTCTCCTATATATCTCATCCCCGATTACAAGCCTCCCAAATATTATTCAAGAGCTACATAGATCTGGTTGTCTAAGTAACTTTAAAATCAATTCCCATAAATCCGAGATCCTAAACATATCCCTGAAACCACCTATGATAGAGCAGCTGAGTGCCTCATTTCCTTTTCGCTGGCGCTTTGACTCTCTTACTTGGGAGTCAAAATTACAGCCAAGACATAGCAATTATATGATGCCAATTTCAGGGTTGCCTTACACAAAGCTGAGTCAGACTTAGAAAGATGGCATAGATTACAGCTTTCTTGGTTGGGCTGGGTTAATGTGATAAAGATGGACTTATTGCCCTGTCTCCTGTACTATTTCCAAGAAATCCCTATGTACCTACCTGCTTCCTTCTTCTCACGCCTTAAAAGAGCGATCACTAGATTCATATGGTCACATAACCGAGCTTGCATTTCCTATTTTCTGTTAAGCCAGCCAAAAACGAGTTGGGGAGTGGGTCTGCCAGATTTTTCTTTATATAGTCACGCATCGATTGGAGCATGTATTTTGGACCTATTGCATAGTAAAGGACATAAAAAGTGGGTAGGATTGGAAAATGACCTCAATGACCGTGACTCCCAAATAATCATTTGGTCCCCAAGAAAGGATAGTGAGAGCAACATCCTTCTACCCTTTCTTACCAGGAACATGGCGGCTTTTCTCAATTGAGGAGGCCGAACCCTAAAGATCTCTTCATCTCCTGGCCCTTTAACTCCCATCTACGATAATCTGTACTTTCTGGCCAGACTATGTAGGAAACATTTTTTAAATAAAGATAAAAGCTCTCACACTATAGTCTATGACTATGTGACTCGATCAGGAATGAAGTCGTTGCAGGATATTTTCTCAGATGAGGAACCACCGGCGGGTTCCTGGTTCTTTTTTGAACAATTGAGAAGTTTTATAATAAAATTGGCTAATCGGTCCAATTTTTTTAGAGCATTAACACCCTTTGAGACCCTCTGCCTGTCTAAGAGCCCTCCGGATCATGCCGTATCTCTGTTGTATAAACTCTTTCAAGAGGGACAAACCCCTCTCCATGATTTTCCTCCATTCTTCTCTAAATGGGAGACTGACCTGGGAAGATCTTTATCGTCCGAAGACAGATTGAAGATCCTTCTCTTTACGTTTAGATCTTCACTATGTTCTACATCACAGGAGAGGAGCTACAAGATTCTTGCAAGATATCATAGATGCCCTTCAGCTGTCCACTCTATATTACCGGTAGTCCTGGAAACTTGTTGGAGATGCCTAAATGAGGTGGGCACATTTACTCGTATATGGTGGCCCTATCCGCCCATCAAAAACTTGTGGTCAGCAATTTTTGACCTACACAATAGATTGTCTATTATCAATATTAGACCCACAATGGAAGCTGCATTATTGTCCTTGAGTGACATCTCCGTTTGCCAATTCAAAAAAGGTCTTCTTGGACATTTCCTTACAGCTGCCAGAAACTTGATCCCCAGATATTGGAAACAGGTAAAGTCACCGGCTCGTTATGAGTTTGTCGCTGAGCTTAACAATATCTATAGAATGGAGCAAATGATAGGCCAAATACTTGGCAACACACACAGAGTCTATAACACTTGGGCTCCCTGGCTTGTTTTTAGAGAGACTCCTGGGTTGGAGGTATGGGTATCGGGACACTGATGATTCTCTTCAATACACGAACACCCCTTTGATTTGACTGGATGGTATTCTGGGCGCCCCGGGTTCCTGGATGGTCTTTCTGGATCTTGACTCCCATTGAAGTGATTGGAGGATCTATGGCCTTCCAGGTCTAGGGAATTCCTCAATCCCATTTCTAATTTGTAATTCCTATTTTTTACGATCATTTAATCCCCTCACTCTCTTTTCTTCCTTTTTCTTCTTTCCCTCCTGTTTCCTTTCTCCTTTCTCTTCATTTTCTTAAGGTTGCATAAATAACTTTCTTTCACAAACATTCTAAACATGTCAATATCCTTCTATTGACTGCTCTATAAACCCATCAATATATTGATTGTTTTTAGTTTCGCAAGTTTTATTACAATAGAAATGATACAGCTATCATTTATATCCTACAGTTGATAATCTCATGCTGATGTGGATTATATGCTTTCTTCTTTACCTTACAATAAGCCTGGATTCTGTATTGTATAATTATTTCCATAAACTTGATTTACACAAAATCTTTCATGGTGGCCCGTTCAGGCCCAGACAAATTGTATAGGTGAGCTTTTGGCAGCTTGGCACTAGGAACAAGGACAATAGCACAATCATAGGGACGATGGGGTGGTATTATCTCTGCCCCCTTTTCCAAGAACACATCTTCGAAGTCCTTCAGGTACGCTGGAAGAACCTGCAGACTAGTGGAGCATATTTGCACATTCTTTAGACATTTCTTGTAACAATTGGGGCTCCATTTCGCAATCTCCTGACACCAATCATTAACTGGATTGTGAATCTGCAGCCATGGAAACCCTAGTACCAATCCAGCAGGTAAAATATCCAACACAATGCAGGAGATGGATTTATAGTGGAGAGCTGTAACTTGGAAAGTGAAATCCACCGTTGCTCTCTTGACCAAATTGTGAGCTGCCGGTATCTTGTCAAGGGTGATGATTTGAATGGGTCTTTCTAAAATAATTGTCCCTAACCCTAACTTCAGAACTAGTCCTGAATCAATAAAGTTAGCAGCAGACCCACTGTCAATAAACGCCAATGTTGATAACACCTGGTCATTGTATTTATCAGTACTTTATCAGAGGAAGGAAAAGGTACCTGGGAGTCTGGGTGACCTCCTCGGCCGTCACAAAGACTCAGACGTTCAACCAATGGTTCGATAGCTTGAGGACGAATTGGGCATTTGTTACGAAAATATCCAGAGAGACCACAGTATAGACAGAGTCCAAGATCTTGCCTCCGTCTTCTCTCTGCAACATGAAGACTGGCAACACCAACCTCGGATAAATGGACCTGCTCTGGGGAAGTATAACATGTGGCCTGCTGTTCACCATGTCTCACAGATTCTGCAGTCCATTCGTATGGCCTGAGTCATGACTTCCATCAGAGAACAAGGGGCATCACGGAGAACCAGCGCATTCTTGAGTGTCTTGGAAGGGCCTCTTTGGAACTGGAACCTGAGAGCAGCATCGTTCCATAGAACTTCAGTGGACCACTGCCAAAACTCAGCACAGTAGTCCTCAGCTGGGCGACTGCCCTGTGACAGGTTCATGATCTTAGCCTCAGCAACCTGGATTCTGTTTGGTTCGTCATAGATCAGACCTAAACTGTCAAAAAAAGATATTAACAAAAAATCATTCTGGGGCTTGTGGGGACAAAGAAAATGCCCAGGTATGAGGACCCCCTTGCAGTAGGGACATGATTATTTCCACCCGCTTGAACTCCCCTGATGACCGGGAACGCAGGGTAAAAAATAACTTACAGCTTTCCCTGAATACCCTAAACTGATCTTTCTCTCCTGAAATTTTATCAGGGAGGGTATCACAGGTTTGGGAGAGACCAACTGTACTTCAAAGGGTACTGACGTCACAGCCACTGCTGGCAGTGGGGGGCTATGGGGCTCTTCATCAAGTTATTTATCTAACCCTGCAACTGATATTGCGATGACTCCAGACTCTGGTAAAGCCCCCGTTACACACTGCAATATCGCTGTAAAGTCACCGATTTTGTGACGTTGCAGCGATATTGCTAGCGATAACGCTGCATGTGATACTTACCTCCGACCGGCTCCCCCGCTGATTATCGCCGATCGCGCGAGAAGCTCCTGGACCATTCCTCGTCGGCCACTTCCTGCGGCGCTTCCTGCTGTGACGACGAGCGACGCGTGGAGCCGGGCGGGAGGACGTCAGGATCGCCGCGTCTGACAGGTAAGTAGCGATCCCCGTCCCCAGTGATGTCGCTGGTGAGATCTGCCTGTGTGGCAGCTCACTAGCGAACACCTAGCGATGCACCAGCGATCCTGACTGCGTCATATCGCTGGTTGGGATCGCTGGTACATCGCTAGGTGTAACGGTACCCTAATCCTTTGCCAGATCCTGAGTCATCGGTGGTCCTGGCGTCTTTGCAGCATCTCCATGGTTCCTGCTTCCAGCAGCTCTTCTGGGCGATCATGTGGCGCCGCTCATTAAGGTAATGAATATGCGCTCCACGCCTTAGGCTAGTTTCACATTAGCGTTTACGGCCGCAGTATACGTTTGGCGGCGCATGCGTCCTTTTGACGCTGCGCCAACCAGCACCAAACGCAACCTGTTGCATTTTGGTTGCGCTCGGCGCACCATCAAAAGGACGCATGCGCCGCCAAACGCATACTGCGCACGGCCTGCGTCCCCAGTGATAAAGATAGGGGATGCAGGACGCATGCAACGTCATGCGCCCGTAGGCGGAGCTACCGGCGGAGGCGCGTCAGGGGGTGGGGCTTAGCGGCGGCTGTGCGCAGCCCGACTCTGCGGCCTGTAAACGCTAATGTGAAACTAGCCTAAGGGAGTGGAGATGCGTGCATATTTATTACCTTAATGAGCGGTGTCACGTAATCGCCCGGAGAGCTGCTGGAAGCCGGAACCATGGAGATGCTGCAAGGTGCACACTGGTGGGTGAGTAGGATGTCTTCTGGAAGCTGGCGGCTGTCACTCTGCTCTACTATAAGAGAAATTCATTTTCATTTCTCTTTAGCAGCGAGCACAGTTACAGCCACCGGTTCCTGGTCCCTGTCCCTATCGTCCTGGTCTCTTTGCAGAGAAACAGCCCCAAAGCATGATGTTGCTACCCCCATGCTTCACAGTAGGTATGGTGTTCTTTGGATGCAATTCAGCATTCTGTCTCCTCCAAACACGATGAGTTTTGTTTCTACCAAACAGTTCTACTTTTGGTTTCATCAGACCATATATGACATTCTCCCAATACTCTTTTGGATATTCCAAATGCTCTCTAGCAAACTTCAGACGGGCCCAGACATGTACAGTCATGGCCAAAAGTTTTGAGAATGACACAAATATTAATTTTTACAAAGTCTACTGCTTCATTTTTTCTAATGGCAATTTGCATATACTCCAGAATGTTATAAAGAGTGATCAGCTTAACAGCAATTACTTGCAAAGTCAATATTTGCCTAGAAAATGAACTTTATCCCCCAAAACACATTTCAACATCATTGCAGCCCTGCCTTAAAAGGATCAGCTAACATTGTTTCAGTGATTGCTCCATTAACACAGGTGTGGGTGTTGATGAGGACAGGGCTGGAGATCAATCTGTCATGATTAAGTAAGAATGACACCACTGGACACTTTAAAAGGAGGCTGGTGCTTGGCATCATTGTTTCTCTTCAGTTAACCATGGTTATCTCTAAAGAAACACATGCAGTCATCATTGCACTGCACAAAAATGGCCTAACAGGGAAGAGTATCACAGCTAGAAAGATTGCACCTCAGTCAACAATCTATCGCATCATCAAGAACTTCAAGGAGAGAGGTTCCCTTGTTGCCAAAAAGGCTCCAGGGCGCCCAAGAAAGACCAGCAAGCGCCAGGACCGTCTCTTAAAAGTGTTTCAGCTGCGGGATCGGGCTACCAGCAGTGCAGAGCTTGCTCAGGAATGGCAGCAGGCAGGTGTGAGTGGATCTGCACGCACTGTGAGGCGGAGACTCTTGGAGCAAGGCCTGGTCTCAAGGAGGGCAGCAAAGAAGCCACTTCTCTCCAGGAAAAACATCATGGACAGACTGATATTCTGCAAGAGGTACAGGGAGTGGACTGCTGAGGACTGGGGTAAATTCATTTTCTCTGATGAATCCCCTTTTCGATTGTTTGGGACATCTGGAAAACGGCTTATTCGGAGAAGACCAGGTGAGCGCTACCACCAGTCTTGTCTCATGCCAACTGTCAAGCATCCTGAAACCATTCATGTGTGTGGTTGCTTCTCAGCCAAGGGAATGGGCTCTCTCTCAGTCTTGCCTAAAAACACAGCCATGAATAAAGAATGGTACCAGAATGTCCTCCAAGAGCAACTTCTCCCAACCGTCCAAGAGCAGTTTTTGCGATCAACAATGCCTTTTTCAACATGATGGAGCACCTTGCCATAAAGCAAAGGTGATAACTAAATGGCTCAAGGAACAAAACATAGAGATTTTGGGACCATGGCCTGGAAACTCCCCAGATCTTAATCCCATTGAGAACTTGTGGTCAATCATCAAGAGACGGGTGGACAAACAAAAACCTTCAAATTCAGACAAAATAAAAGCATTGATTTTGCAAGAATGGACTGCTATCAGTCAGGATTTGATCCAGAAGTTGATTGAGAGCATGCCAGGGAGAATTGCTGAGGTCCTGAAGAAGAAGGGTCAACACTGCAAATATTGATTGGCTGCATTAACTCATTCTAACTGTCAATATAATCTTTTGCTACTGATAATATGATTGCAATTATATTTCTGTATGTGATAAAAACATCTGACAAACACACATAAAAACCAGAGGCCAGCAGATCATGTGAAAATATAATATTTGTGTCATTCTCAAAACTTTTGGCCATGACTGTACTGGCTTAAGCAGGGGGACATGTCTGGCAAGGCTGGATCTGAGCCCCTGGTGGCATAATCTGTTACTGATGGTAGCATTTGTTACGGTGGTGCCAGCTCTATGTAGGTCATTTACTTGGTGCCTCGTGTGGTTCTGGGATTTTTGTTCACCGTTCTTGTGATCATTTTGACCCCTTGGTGTGAGATATAGCATGGAGCCCCAGATTGAGGCAGATTATCAGTGGTCTTGTATGTCTTCCAATTACTTATTATTGCTCCCACAGTTGATTCCATCACACTAAACTGCTTGCCTATGCAGATTCATTCTTCCCAGCCTGGTGCAGGGCCACAATTTTGCTTCTGGTGTCCTTCGACAGCTCTTTGATCTTAACCATAGTGGAGTTTGGAGTGTGACTGTTTGAGGTTGCGGACAGGTGTCTTTTATACTGATAACAAGTTCAAACAGGTGCTATTACTACAGGTAATGAGTGAAGGACAGAGGAGCCTCTTAGAAAAGTTACAGGTCTGTGAGAGCCAGAAATCTTGCATATTTTTTGGTGCCCAAATACTTATTTTCCACCATAATTTGTAAAATAAATCTTGCCAAATCAGACAATGTGATTTTCTGGATTTGTTTTCTCATGTTGACTCTCATAGTTGTGGTCTACCTATGATGTCAATTACAGGCCTCTCTCATCTTTTTAAGTGGTAGAACTTGCACAACTGGTGGCTAGCTAAATACTTTTTCCCCCCACTGTATAACAGATGTCATGATCCATGCTGGATTATGACAGGTTTTGATTAAGTAACCATTTTTTTTCCTTTGAGCTGGTTGCTTGGAGTTGGTTTTGCCCCCCGGTGGTGGTTAGTGTTATTGCACGGGAATCTCTAACAGGTGTGAGACTCTGGCTCCTAACTATAAAGGTGTGTCAGGTGTTCTCACTCACTGTTGGTGATATTGCTCATTTCCAACCAAGACTGGTGAAGGAAGGAACTACAGAGAGCAGCTCAGGGGAGCTCTGGTGTATAGCCTGGTGAAGGAAGGAATTACAGAGAGGTGTTCCTTGCAGCTCTGACAAAGCTTGGAGAAGTAGCAACTATTCTGGAGGAAAGCTGCATTCTGGTGGTGGACTCTGTTGCTGGGAGCAATATCAACAGAGCAAAGCTAAGTGGTGTTTCCCTGTTGGTATTTTTCCCTGGTGTGTATTAGTACAGCGGTGGGGCCAGTGCCTGCACCACCCAGCTCCCTAGCAAGGGATAGGTGTAGGGTGTGCTAGGGTGACAGGTTCCGGCTCGGCGACAGGTGAGGAGCCTGTATAGGGAACGGTAGGAGTGTGAGGGACACTGACTCAGGGGAGTGCAGGAGGGCTCCACGTCCCCGTTCCCTATCGCAGGGCCCACCGTTGTAACTGTTTCCCCTTCCCCCGTGTCTTGTTGTTTTAGTTACCGGCCTGCGGGTCGTGTCACACAGGACAGTTACACGTGCCGTGTCTTATCTTAGTTACCAGCCTGCGGGTTGTGTCACACAGGACGGGTCCACGTGACAACAGAGGAATGCATCGGGGAGTCGAGGACAGGGTTTGAATCAGGACCCAGATTACAAAGGGGATGCGTGTGGCAAAGCAAGATCAGCTGACAGCTCATACTCCCTAAGTTTCCATCTTGGCTGATTAACCCCTGTTCTGCCAAAAGAAACAAACACCATTTAAAAGAGAAGTGCTTTGTTTCAGTACAGGAGTAGGAGTAATCAGATGCAGCGGTCTTCTGGCTTCTCTCTGTTGCAGTAACCCCATGACTTCCTTGAGTTCAGCTGTTGTATCTCCTAATACTTTGCAGAAAATGCTTGGACTGAGGCGTTGTTCCCGACATATATGAAAGAAGTACTTCGAGAGGTAAACTTAAAGGTAGAAAAGTGACTTTGTCATTTGAGCAGCACATACCAGGTGATTCCAAGTTAAACTTTTTTGCTTGACAATATTCATATATGCATCATTTTGCCTATTATGACTTTCAGAGATGACCTATAGTCCTGAATTGGGTCGTAGTGAATTGCTTCCAAACTCAAGTGAACCTGCCTTCATCTTTGCATAAGTGTATGTCGTATACAGTCATTTTGACGACATTCATCTTTTTTTCAGATGTTTCTGCATCCCTTGATTCATCCTGTCTCATCCGATTCTCCTGAAGATGACATTACTGGTGTTCATATGTTTCACCTTCTCTTGATTCGGTCTGTCTAATCCGTTTCACCTGAAGATGATGATCCTGTTGTTCAGATGTTTCAGCTTCCTTTGATTCAGCCTGTCTCATCCATTTCTTTTCAAGCTGGGACTCAGGTTGTTTACTTGTCTCGGCTGTTTGGGACAGTTTTAGTTTCATAGCTTTTGGATTTACTTGCGCAATTGATGGTCATTTTTGGCAGCATTTCAAAACCAGTCCTTAGTATTATGATCCTTAGTAATCACCTAACACTGATCGGTGATCTAATAAGTTAATCTACATGCCATATTTTTCAGACTATAAGATGCACCGGACCATAAGATGTACCTAGGTTTTAGAGGAGGAAAGAAAAAATTGAAGCAAAAAATGTGGTCATGACAAACTTATTTGGGGGGATCTGCTGCTGACAATATTATAGGGGATAATGTCTTCCAATTCTGTACTAATATCCCCCATCCTGGTATATATATAACCCACCCAGGTATATGTGGACCTCAATCCTGGTATCCATGGCTACCATCCTAATCTTGCTATGCATGGCCACCATCCTCATCCTGGTATCCATGGCCATCATCCCCATCCTGATATGCATGGCCCCCCTCATCACCATCCTGGTAAACATGGTCCCCATCATAGTGCCCACAAACAAAAAAAATTCTACTCGCCTTTTTTCTCCTCCCTCTCAGTTCTGCATCCTTTGCTGATGCCAGTAGCTGATTTGCACCCTCACAAGCCGAGATTAACTGCTGGAATACTCACTGCTCCTCACGCCCGGGACTATGGGTGTGGGTAGCAGTGAAAACTCATTTTGTTTAATAGAGGGCATACTGTTATCTGCAGCTGACGGGTTCCTGCAGCGGCTGGGCGATTACGTGAGACTGCTATTACAAATAATGAATATTCACTGCTCTCCACTCCCATGGGCTTAGGGAGCAGTGAATGTTCATTCTCTTTAATAGAGGGCACATGTAATCACCCAGCCGCTGCAGGAAGCTGGCAGCTGTGGCTAACAGTGTGCCCGCAATTAAACAGAATGAATATTCACTTCTCCCCCACCCATAGTCCCTCCCTCCCACCTGTCGGTGCTGACTTCAGTGCATGGAGGTGGGAGGAACTATGAGCGTGGGGTGCAGTGAATATTAATTTTCTTTAGCAGCGGGCACAGTGTTAGTTGCAGATGACGGTTCCTCCCTTCTGTGACTTGCTGCTCTGCCGCTGCTGTCCCACCCCATCCACAGCCAGACTATAAGATAAGGTACATTCAGACTATAAGACGCACCCACTACTTTCCTCCAAAATTCTGGAGGAAAAAGTACATATTATAGTCCGATAAATACAGTATATGAAGCAGTAAAGGTGTGACTACATCACAGTCAGAATGTTCTGGCTGTCTACAGTAATCAATCAGAGCTCAACTTTCACTTTACCTTAGCAGCAGCAATGCTGAAAGCTGCACTCTAGTTGTTATAGACAACCAGAACAATCTTGCCATGAGGCATAAGTTACTTCTGCAACAGCCAATACTATAATTCCAGACTAATCAGGTTGCCTCGCCATAGAAACTATATGGTTGCTGCCACTTTAAGAGCAACTCTTTGTATGCTGTCACCTTAATTCTTTAAGACCTTTTGGGCAAAAACTGGTTTTACATTCAACACACAGACACCCATTTTCTCCTTTATTTCTGAATAGCCTAAATTGGGGAGGAGGGGGCCAAATCTCGTGAAGGGGGGAGATTTTGAGTTTTAACCCCTTTCTGCCATTAGACGTACTATCCAGTCCATGTGCTCTGGGACTTAATTCCCAAGGACAGGATAGTAAGTCTAATGCGATCAGCGGCGCCCACATGGTGAGCGCCGCTGATCGCGGCCGGGTGTCAGCTGATTATCACAGCTGACACCCGGCACAATGTCACGGACCGCCCCGACACGTTAACCCCTTGTACACCGCGATCAAACACGATCGCGGTGTACCGGGGGTTAAAGGGAAGCATCGGCAGGGAGGGGGCTCCCTCCGTGCTTCCCTGAGCCCCCCACGGCAGCGCAATGTGCAGCGCTGCTGCGGGGGACTCCTTCCCTACAGGCCCCCGGATCCAAGATGGCGACGGGAGCCTTCGGGGGCCTGTAGGGAGCTGACTTCCTCACTGCCTGCAAAGCGCAGGCATGAGGAAGTCTGCAGAACTGCCTGTGACAGATTGCTGATCTGTCACAGTGATCTGTGATGTGACAGATCAGCGATCTGTCACAGGACAGTGATGTCCCACCTGGGACTATGTAATAAAGTAAAAAAAAAAAGTAAAAATAATTTTAAAAAAATCGCTAAATAAATTAGTAAAAAAATATTCCCCAATAAATTCATTTTTTGAAAATAAAAAAAACAAAACAAAAGTACACATATTTGGTATCGCCGCGTCCGTAGCGACCTGCCCTATAAAACTCATGAAAAGGGAAAAGTATATGCACACAAATAGGGATCACCACAAAGATATGAAAAAAGTATCAATTTTATTAATGGACACAACAAACAGACACTTTGTGGTTAAAAACAATTAAAAAGTCTGAACAACCAGACATTGATAACAAAACAAAGACAATGGGTCATTTTAATAAATAGTTAAATGCTATGGGTCCCAAGACCAACCATACAGTATAATGCCAGGTATCTGCTAGTTACCATAACCTAGGGTCTATCAAATCAATTGTTATGACAATCATGACCTCAAATCAAAAAAATACCATATTATCAATAACTACTATGGTTACATAGAAATTCTACATATACCATGGACAGAAAATTGAATGCTTATCATGTTGCCAACACAAATAAACATACATTAATAAGTCCCTTTCCCTAGCATGATATCACCTGGTTTCTGAGGATGAACAAGCTACCGGGTAGGTTACATGGGACCCCCAAACCCACGCGTATAGACACATCACTGTGTCGATACGCGTGGGTTTGGGGGTCCCATGTAACCTACCCGGTAGCTTGTTCATCCTCAGAAACCAGGTGATATCATGCTAGGGAAAGGGACTTATTAATGTATGTTTATTTGTGTTGGCAACATGATAAGCATTCAATTTTCTGTCCATGGTATATGTAGAATTTCTATGTAACCATAGTAGTTATTGATAATATGGTATTTTTTTGATTTGAGGTCATGATTGTCATAACAATTGATTTGATAGACCCTAGGTTATGGTAACTAGCAGATACCTGGCATTATACTGTATGGTTGGTCTTGGGACCCATAGCATTTAACTATTTATTAAAATGACCCATTGTCTTTGTTTTGTTATCAATGTCTGGTTGTTCAGACTTTTTAATTTGTTTTTAACCACAAAGTGTCTGTTTGTTGTGTCCATTAATAAAATTGATACTTTTTTCATATCTTTGTGGTGATCCCTATTTGTGTGCATATACTTTTCCCTTTTCATGTGCTCTAATCCATTTATATGCACCAGGTGATCCCACCTAAACTGATATTGTGGTTGGTGCCCGTTTACTCTATATCGTGTCTGCCCTATAAAACTGTCCCATTAGTTAACCCCTTTAGCGAACCCCTTAAAAAATAAAAAACGAAGCAAAAAATAATTTATCATACCACCGAACAAAAAGTGCAATAACGCGCGATTAAAAAAGACGCATATAAATATCCATGGTACCGCTGAAAATGTCATCTTGTCCCGCAAAAAACGAGTCACAATACAGCGTCATCCGCAAAAAAATTAAAAAGTTATAGCTCGCAGATTAAAGCGATGCAAAAATAATTATTTTTTATATAAAATTGTATTCATTGCAAAAAAAATGACAAAACATAAAAAAACGACCTAAATGAGGTATCGCTGTAACCGTACCGACCCGAAGAATAAAACCGCTTTATCAATTTTACCGCACGCGGAACGGTGTAAACGCACCCCCCCCAAAAGAAATTCATGAAACGCTGGTTTTTGTTCATTCTACGTCCCAAAAATCGGAATAAACAGCAATCAAAAAATGTCACGTGCCCGAAAATGGTATCAATAAAAACATCAACTCGTCCCTCAAAGAATAAGACCTCACATGACTCGGTGGGACAAAATACGGAAAAATTAAAGCTCTCAATATGTGGTGATGCAAAAACTATTTTTACAATAAAAAAGCGTCTTTTAGCGTGTGACAGCTGCCAAACAAAAAAAACCGCCATAAATAGTAAATCAAACCCCCCGTTATCACCCCCTTGGTTAGGGAAAAATAATAAAATAAAAAAAATGTATTTATTTCCATTTTCCCGCTAGGGTTAGGGATAGTGTTAGAGTTAGGGCTAGGGTTAGGGCTCAGATTAGGGTTAGGGGTGTGTTGGGGTTAGGGTTGGAGTTATAATTGGGGGGTTTCCACTGTTTGGGCACATCAGGTGCTCTCCAAATGCAACATGGCGTCTGATCTCAATTCCAGCCAGTTCTGCGTTGAAAAAGTCAAATGGTGCTCCTTCCCTTCCAAGCTCTGCCATGCGCCCAAACAGTGTTTTACCCCCACATATAGGGTATCAGCATACTCAGGACAAATTGCAAAACAACTTTTGGGGTCCAATTTCTCCTGTTACCCTTAGGAAAATAAAAAATTTGGGGCAAAAATATCATTTTTGTGGAAAAAAAATGATTTTTTTATTTTCACGCCCAGGCGTTATAAACTTCTGTGAAGCACTTGGGGGTTCAAAGTGCTCACCACACAACTAGATAAGTTCCATGGGGTGTCTAGTTTCCAAAATGGGGTCACTTGTGGGGAGTTTCAATAGTTTAGGTACATCAGGGGCTCTCCAAACGCACAGACCAATCCATCAAAGTCTGCATTCCAAAACGTCACTACTTCCCTTCCGAGCCCCGACGTGTGCCCATACAGTAGTTTTCTCCCACATATGAGGTATCAGCGTACTAAGGACAAATTGGACAACAACTTTTGGGGTCCAATTTCTCCTTGTACCCTTGGGAAAATGAAAAAATTGATGACTAAAAGATCATGTTTGTGGAAAAAATAAGAATTTTTTATTTTCACGCCGGGGCGTTATAAACTTCTGTGAAGCACTGGGGGTTCAAAGTGCTCATCACACATCTAGATAAGTTCCTCGGGGGGTCTAGTTTCCAAAATTGTGTCATTTGTGGGGGGTTTCTACTGTTTTGGTACATCAGGGGCTTTCCAAACGCGACTTGGTGTCCGATCTCAATTCCAGCCAAAAACGTCAAATGGCGCTGCTTCCCTTCCGAGCTCTGCCATGTGCCCAAATAGTCATTTACACCCACATATGGGGTATCAGCGTACTCAGGACAAATTGCACAATAACTTTTAGGGTCCTGTTACCCTTGGAAAAATAAAAATTGAGGGTGAAAAGATCATTTTTGTGGAAAAAATGATTTTTTAATTGTACCGCTGTACGTTATAAACTTCTGTGAAGCCCTTGTGGGTTCAAAGTTCTCACCACATATCTAGATAAGTTTCTTGGGGGGTCGAGTTTCCAAAATGGGGTCACTTGGGGGGGTTTCCACTGTTTAGGTACATCAGGGGCTCTTCAAACGCGACATGGCGTCCGATCTGAATTCCAGCCAATTTTGCATTGAAAAAGTCAAATGGCGCTCCTTCCCTGCTGAGGTCTGCCATGCGCCGAAACAGTGGTTCCCCCCCACAAATCAGGTATTAGCGTACTCAGGACAAATTGCACAATAAATTTTGCAGTCCAATTTCTCCTGTTACCCTTGGTAAAATAAAAAAAATTGAACCTGAAGTATTTTTTTAGTGAAAATAAGTTAAATGTTCATTTTTTTTTAAATATTCAAAAAATTCCTGTGAAGCACTTGAAGAGTTAATAAACTTCTTGAATGTGGTTTTGAGCACCTTAAGGGGTGCAGTTTTTAGAATGGTGTCACTTTTGGGTATTTTCTATCATATAGACCCCTCAAAGTGGCTTCAAATGTGATGTGGTCCGTAAAAATAAAATTGTGTTGCCAAAATGAGAAATCGCTGGTCAATTTTTAACCCTTATAATTTCCTAACAAAAAAAATTTTGGTTCCAAAATTGTGCTGATGTAAAGTAAACATGTGGGAAATGTTATTTATTAAGTATTTTGTGTGCCGTATCTCTGTGATTTAAGGGCATAAATATTCAAATTTGGAAAATTGCAAAATTTTCGCCAAATTTCCATTTTTTCACAAATAAACGCAAGTTATATGAATGCGATGTGATGCAGCAGCAAAAAAGGCAAATGCAATTCTAGGATGTATTAACAGAAGCATACAGTCTAGATCACGTGAAGTCATTATTTCCCTCTACTCCTCTTTGGTCAGACCTCATCTGGAATATTGTGTCCAGTTTTGGGCACCACATTTTAAAAAAGACATCAACAAACTGGAGCAAGTTCAGAAAAGAGCGACCAGAATGGTGACCGGTCTGCAAACCCTGTCTTATGAGGAAAGGTTGCAGGATTTGGGAATGTTTAGTTTGCAAAAGAGAAGACTGAGAGGAGACTTAATAGCTGTCTACAAATATCTAAAGGGCTGTCACATTGTAGAAGGATCAACTTTATTCTCATTTGCACAAGGAAAGACTAGAAGCAATGGGATGAAACTGAAGGGGAGGAGACACAGATTAGATATTAGAAAAAACTTTTTGACAGTTAGAGTGATCAATGAGTGGAACAGGCTGCCACGAGAAGTGGTGAGTTCTCCTTCAATGGAAGTCTTCAAACAGAGGCTGGACAGACATCTGACTGGGATGATTTAGCGAATCCTGCTTTGAGCAGGGGGTTGGACCAGATGGCCCAGGAGGTCCCTTCCAACTCTACAATTCTATGATTCTATGATTTGAAATTTTACAGCCATACAATTAAAAAATCATATTTTTTCCACAAAAATGATCTTTTCACCCTCAATTCTTACTTTTCCAAGGGTAACAGGACCCTAAAAGATATTGTGCAATATGTCCTGAGTGCGCTGATACCCCACATGTGGGGGTAAACCACTATTTGGGCACATGGCAGAGCTCGGAAGGGAAGCAGCGCCATTTGACGTTTTTGGCTGGAATTGAGATCGGACACCAAGTCGCGTTTGGAAAGCCCCTGATGTACCAAAACAGTAGAAACCCCCACAAATGACACCCTTTTGGAAACTAGACCCCCTAAGGAACTTATCTAGATGTGTGGTGAGCACTTTGAACCCCCCAGTGCTTCACAGAAGTTTTTAACAACCAGGCGTGAAAATTAAAATATCGTATTTTTTTCAACAAACATCATCTTTTAGTCCCCATTTTTTTATTTTCCCAAGGATAACAGGAGAAATTGGACCCCCAAAAGTTGTTGTCCAATTTGTCCTGAGTACGCTGACACCCCATATGTGGGAGAAAACTACTGTATGGGAACACGTCGGGGCTCGGAAGGGAAGTAGTGACGTTTTGGAATGCAGACTTTGATGGAATGGTCTGCAGGTGTCATGTTGCCTTTGGAGAGCCCCTAATGTACCAAAACAGTGGAAACCCTCACAAATGACCCCATTTTGGAAACTAGACCCCCTAAGGAACTTATCTAGATGTGTGGTGAGCACTTTGAACCCCCAAGGGCTTCACAGAAGTTTATAATGCCCAGGCATGAAAATAAAAAAATCGTATTTTTTCCACGAACATGATCAATTAGTCTCCATTTTTTTATTTTCCCAAGGGTAACAGGAGAAATTGGACCCCAAAAGTTGTTGTCCAATTTGTCCTGAGTACCCTGATACCTCATATGTGGGAGAAAACTACTGTATGGGCACACGTCGGGGCTTGGAAGGGAGGTAGTGATGTTTTGGAATGCAGACTTTGATGGATTGGTCTGCGGGTGTCATGTGCGTTTGGAGAGCCCCTGATGTACCTAAACTATTGAAACTCCCCACAAGTGACCCCATTTTGGAAACTAGACCCCCCATGGAACTTATCTAGATGTGTGGTGAGCACTTTGAACCCTCAAGTGCTTCACAGAAGTTTATAACGCCTGGGCGTGAAAATAAAAAAATCATTTTTTTCCACAAAAATGATACTTTTGCCCCTTTTTTTTATTTTCCTAAGGGTAACAGGAGAAATTGGACCCCAAAAGTTGTTTTCCAATTTGTCCTGAGTATGCTGATACCCTATATGTGGGGGTAAAACACTGTTTGGGTGCATGGCAGAGCTTGGAAGGGAAGGAGCACCATTTGACTTTTTCAACGCAGAATTGGCATGAATTGAGATCAGACGCCATGTTGCGTTTGGAGAGCACCTGATGTGCCCAAACAGTGGAAACCCCCCAATTATAACTCCAACCCTAACCCCAACACACCCCTAACCCTAATCTCAGCCCTAACCCTAGCCCTAACCCTAACCCTAATGGGAAAATGGAAATAAATACATTTTTTTATTTTATTATTTTTCCCTAGCTAAGGGGGTGATAACGTGGGGTTTGATTTACTATTTATGGCGGTTTTTATTTTTGGCGGCTGTCACACGCTAAAAGACGCTTTTTATTGGAAAAATAGTTTTTGCATCACCACATATTGAGAGCTTTAATTTTTCCGTATTTTGACCCACCGAGTCATGTGAGGTCTTGTTCTTTGCGGGACGAGTTGACCTTTTTATTGGTACCATTTTCGGGCACGTGACATTTTTTTTATTGCTTTTTATTCTGATTTTTGGGACGCAGAATGAACAAAAACCAGCGTTTCATGAATTTCTTTTGGGGGTTGCGTTTACACCGTTCCGTGTGCGTTAAAATTGATAAAGCGGTTTTATTCTTCGGGTCAGTACGGATGCAGCGATACCTCACTTAGGTCTTTTTTTATGTTTTGGTGGTTTTATGCAATGAAAACTATTTTATATAAAAAATAATTATTTTTGCATCGCTTTATTCTGCGGGCTATAACTTTTTAATTTTTTTGTGGATGATGCTGTATGGCAGTTCATTTTTTGCGGGACAAGCTGACGTTTTCAGCGGTACCATGGATATTTATATGCGTCTTTTTGATCGCGCGTTATTGCACTTTTTGTTCGGTGGTATGATAATAAATCATTATTTTTTGCTTCGTTTTTTATTTTTATTTTTTAAGGGGTTCGCTAAAGGGGTTAACTAATGGGACAGTTTTATAGGGCAGGTCGTTACGGACGCGGCGATACGAAATATGTGTACTTTTATTGTTTTTTTATTTTCAAAAAATGAATTTATTGGGGAATATTTTTTTTTTTTTACTAATTTATTTAGCGATTTTTTTTAAAATTATTTTTACACTTTTTTTTAACTTTATTATATTGTCCCAGGTAGGACATCACCTGTCCTGTGACAGATCGCTGATCTGTCACAGGCACTGCTGCAGACTTCCTCATGCCTGCGCTTTCCAGGCAGTGAGGAAGTCATCTCCCTACAGGCCCCCGAAGGTCCCCGTCATCCTCTTGGATCCGGGGGCCTGTAGGGAAAGAGCCCCCGGCAGCAGCGCTGCACATTGCGCTGCTGTGGGGGGCTCAGGGAAGCACGGAGGGAGCCCCCTCCCTGCCGATGCTTCCCTTTAACACCCGGTACACCGCGATCGTGTTTGATCGCGGTGTACAAGGGGTTAACGTGTTGGGGGCTGTCCGTGACAGCCCCTGACACATTGTGCTGGGTGTCAGGTGTGATAATCAGCTGACACCCGGCCGCGATCAGCGGCGCTCACCATGTGGGCACCGCTGATCGCTATGACGCACTATCCCGTCCCTGGGAATTAAGTCCCAGGGCACATGGATGGGATAGTACGTCTCATAGCAGAAAGGGGTTAAAGAGGGTGCCAGCATACCATATGACCTGAGCCTGGCTGTTATGGAAGGGCAAAAAGACCAAAAACTGCATAAATAAAGTAGCATTACGTATGGGATAGAGGTAAAGTGCATGTGGAATAGATATGCTAAATTGTAAAACCACAGTGGGTAGTCTATCTGCCGTGGGAAAGTGTTAATACATGTGTGTATGGTGTCAGCATATGAGCCTAAACATAGTCCAGCAACGGGGTAAAGTAAAAGTGCAGGATGGCAGGCGCAGCCATAATAGTTAGTATGGCTGGTGATTGCTGTAATAAGCAGTTACCTGTATGGTCACACCAGTAAGAGCAGGAACGCGCCCCGACGCACGTTTCGGAAGGAAATTTCCTACTAGGTCATTACATTCTGTGACATTTCATGACAGTGGTAGTGTGGGAGTGGGAAACACTAAATGTGCGATCCGAAAGGCATGAAGAGTTCCAGAATAGGGCAAGGTCTTTGACAAAGAAAGAGAGGATCTGTAGTCTAGACAGTGGCCAACTATAAACAAGGCAGAGGGCAGGACTAGAATGCCGTATGTATGTCATTAGTAATTTTGGTCAGGGCATTTTCAGTGGAAATGGAAGCCTGATTGTAGTTTGTTGAAAAGCAAGTTAGATGAGAAGTGAACATTCTGCTCAAGTAGTTTGAAAGAGAGCAGCAATATGGGGTGATAGCTGGACATAGCAGTCGAATCGAGGGATGGCGTTTTTAGAGGATAGGCGTGGTTGTGTCATGTTTAAAAGCAGAAGGGAAGGGACGAGAAGTTAGTTATAATTTGAAGAGATGGGTTAGGGATGGGATGAGTGGTGGTGAGGTTGTGGTGAGGTGTCATGTGGAGAGGAAGTGAGTAAGTTCTCCTTTAGTGATGTTTTAGAGGGAGGTTATGGGCATTGGTCTGGTATGTAAAGGGGTTGTGGTGATCGAACAATAAACATGTGCCTTGTTTGGTCAATTTTACTTTTGAAGTGTGTGGCAAAGTCCTCAGCAGAGATGTGGGAGCTCAGAGGGGGCAGTGGTGGGTGGAGGAGGGAGATAAAAGTGTTGAATAACTATTTGGGGTTGTAGGATAAGGAAGATATGAGGGTTATGAAGTAGGCCTGTTTTGCAGAAGAGAAGGCAGATTTGAATGAGAGTATTGTTTGTTTGATTGTGGTGAAGTGTTCTCGCAAACGTTTTCTTCCATTGCCACTCAGCCACCCTGGACACTTGCTAAAGCTTTTTAGTGAGGTTATTATGCCAGGGTTGTCTATTAAGTCTTCTCATTCTACTATGCACGAGAGGGGTGACCGCGTCAATAGCTGATGCGAGAATGGCATTGTAGAAAGTAGTGACATTGTCTGTGTCATGGAGTGAGGATAAGGATGACCGTGATAGAATAGAGTCAGAGAGTGTATGAGTGTCTCGATGTGCAAGGTTTCTGCGTGGCATGTGCTAGTTGCTGGATATAGGTGACAGTTGAGGACAGAGATGAGAAAGTGAGTAGATGGTGATCAGATGGGGAAGAGAAGAAATTAGTTACAGTATTATATTATTGCAGTAACATAGTGCAATGAAACTCAATGAATGGCGGGCATTCAAATATTTAATTGAAAACTGATTAGATCACTTGCATCTATTTACTTCAGGATGTCGTAACTATATCCAGTCTTTTAGGAAAAATAAGAAATAAAATTAGATGCATAATGGTGGAATCTCCCAGGTTCCATATTGTTTTATAGACAGACAAGTGTCCCTGCAATCAATGCAGTAAGCACTAGAGGTCAGTGTTGGAACAAGGTTGTGTTACCCGATGCTCCTCTTTTCCAAGCTTTGTGTGGCTTACAAGCATCTCCAGCAGTAGGTGACATCTGGTAATTAATGGTCTCAGATGTGAATCCTTTCCTCTTCATGCAGCAGCTGTTTTGCTGGGTGTCTGTGGCGCAGGAGACCTGAGATGTCCGCACTGCGAAGATCTTCCTTTTATTTGTTTTGCTTGGTTATTTGTTTCTTTTTAGCCTTTTAGAAAATTATTCATATTCATCAGCTAATTCAGCTGATGCATGTTGCTAATTTTCAGACTCATGAATTAATAAAGCATCTATGTATTCGACAAGATCAATTAAAATATAAAACCTGTTTTACTTAACTATTTCAGGATCACTATCTAGCACACATGTCTAACCTAATGGGTGTGTAAGCTTTAAAGGATCGCGCTATCTAATTGTAAAGAAAAGTAGAGTTGTCCCATCTGCCACAGACACAACAATCATTAATCTTGGTTAAGCAGCAATATTGTATCCTGGAACTGCGACTGCTGAAGTGTCAAGAAATCACAGCTGTGCTCAATATAAAGCTCAATCCCTTTAAACTTGAGTTTTGTAAGTTCAACTTTAGGCAAATCCACATACTTTCACTTCATCGTAGAATTATCTTTTAATCACCTGGTGCCCCAGCTTTCCTCCTTAAACTGTGCTCTGATTTAATCTCTGTCCTTTATCTATGTAGACACTGGCTTCTTGAAGCCACTGTGGGCCAAAATGCTCGGGTACTCATTACCTGAGTCGAGCAAATCTTAATGCTTGGGAGCTCGACTCCAGTAACTTGCATAACGGAACTCAATGGGAAACATTTTTCTAGTGCTCCCCGCCCCAGAGATCTGGAGGGGGGTTTAAAAATTGCTGAAATTGATGGAGACAGTATCGAAATGGCATTGGAACAGCATAGTGAAGACCCCTGGAAACATTTCTGCATCCCAGGCTGCTGCTTGCAACAATGCTGTCAGAGTATTACGCCACTTTTACGGACTGACAATATGCATTTAAAGTGTCTGGAAAAAATGTTAAGAAACACTCTTTCCAGGATAATGACTTGTTTATAAGGCAAAATAAGTAATAGAAAAAAATGCTCCTCCACACCTTAGCTATGTTCACACGAAGTGTTTTTGCTGCGTTTTTACACGTTTGCATTGCTTTTAATGGATAAAAAAAAATTCCACAAGAAATGAAATTTTAGCATTTTAATACCTTGCCTGTCTATATGGTGTGTGAGACATGAGCAGACACATCCTGTTTAATTTATGAAGGAGGGACTCTGAAAGTCACAATTTTTTTTCTCAGGGCCATTAGGAGGCCATCACTATTTGTGTATAAAAGATATAGGAGCCCATGAATTAGCTGACATGTTTCGGCAAGTTATGCCTCACTCATGGCTAACAGTAAGTTCCTTACACTCTCTACAGCCTGCGTGTGGTGAGCTTTAAGAGCTCAAAAGACCCTCCTCTGCTTACACCTGCCTATCACATGATCAGTTATGCCAGTAGTCTCCTTTTTATCTGCAGCATTTACACCATTCTAATTTGCTGCTTAGATTCATCACTGAAAAGACTGCACTGCTCAAAAAGAAAAAGTAAGCACTTAACACATACCAGCAATTTTCGGTAACTGCAAAATAAGCTAGCATGTAAGTGTGTAATGGTACATAACAGTGTTTCTGGCAATTGTATGACCCGAATGATAGAATCATAGAATAGTAGAGTTGGAAGGGACCTCCTGGGTCATTTGGTCCAACCCCCTGCTCAAAGCAGGGATTCACTAAATCATCCCAGACAGATGCCTGTCAAGCCTCTGTTAGAAGACGTCCATGGAAGGAGAACTCACCACCTCTCAAGGCAGCCTGTTCCACTCATTGATCACCCTCACTGTCAAAAAGTTTTTTCTAATATCTAATCTATGTCTCCTCCCATTCAGTTTCATCCCATTGCTTCTAGTCTTTCCTTGTGCACATGAGCATAAAGATGATCCTTCTACAATGTGACAGCCCTTAAGATATTTGTAGACAGCTATTAAGTCTCCTCTCAGTCTTCTTTTTTGCAAGCTAAACATTCCCAAATCCTGTAACAGTTCCTCATAAGACAGGGTTTGCAGACCAGTCACCATTCTGGTCACTCTTCTCTGAACTTGCTCCAGTTTGTTGATGTCTTTTTTAAAATGTGGTGCCCAAAACTCGACACATTATTCCAGATGAGGTCTGACCAAAGAGGAGTAGAGGTCAATAATGACTTCACGTGATCTAGACAGTATGCTTCTGTTAATACATCCCAGAATTGTTTGCCTTTTTTGCTGCTTTGCTGCTGCATCACACTGTTGACTCATGTTCAGTTTATGATCTCTTAGTATACTCAAGTCTTTTTCACATGGGTGGTTGCTTAGCCCTATTCCTCCCATTCTGTATATGCATTTTTTCCCTTTTTTTATTGCCCCGATTGTAGTAATTTGCATTTTTCCCTGTTAAAAATCATTATGTTAGTTGCTGCCCACTGATCCGGTTTATTTATATCTTTTTGAATCCTCTCTCTCTCTTCTCTAGTTGAAGTCTCTGTTATCTTGCATATTTCACCAGTTGTCTCCTGTACAGAATCTAGATGTAATTTTCGGTTGAGAGACTTGCTGCTATGATGTCTCTCATATACAGAGGGATTTCTGGTCTCCTCTCTCTCTGTTTAGGACTTGTTTAGTAGTAGCAGCATCAGTTTGAATATTATACAGCAGTACTGCGAACTGTAGCTGTGAATACAACTCTGAGATAAGCTAAATCACTCACTAACTGGAACACAATCTGACTGTCTCTTTGCCTTGTTTGTTTGTTTGTTTGTTTTATCTCTTTGCTCCTCATGCCATTGCCCTTTTCCCAACTACATAGGTCAGCTTGACAGTTTCCCTTTATAGCCTATCACCCAAAACTGCTACCATATCTTTCTGTGTATATAGTTTCTAATAAGCCCCTTTTCAAAGCTTATTGATTGATAAATGACCATAAAATACATTTTAAAACTGCACTCGTAGTATGCTAATTAGTGGATGACTAGTCTTGGGTGCATTGATTTCCCAGGACTAAGTAACATAATTTACAAGAGCAACGTCATTGTGTGCATGTGCGCAAACTTCTGCCTCCCTGGCATTGCATAAACAAGCCAGATGTATGCTCACTGGTTTCATTAGTGCACTTCGCCTGCCGGGGGATGCAGAAGTGAAGTAGGACTCAGCAAACTGCAGAGGTTATAAAACCGACATACATCATCAATGAACACATAATCCACTAGTGCTACAAAAGGGAATGGACAGCACCTCCAAAATCATACATTGATCTAATGCCGCTAGGCAGAAATATATATAACTGAACATGGGATTCTTAGTTTAACATTCTGATTAGACTGTATGAAGCTTTAAAGGAGCAGCATCGTGCACTAACCTCCGCCACAGTGACAGTGCACCAGCAGCTGTCCATTCTCTTTTTTTGGCATATTGCATGGTCTGTTCTTTTTTTTTTCAGATGTGCAGTCCTCCAATTTAGCACAGGTGAGTTTAATTAGCAGGAGCCTGCAAAGGGGTTCAACCTATTTTTGCTCTCACTTCAGAGCTTAAGGAAGGTGAGTTTCAATGCTCATTTCATTTCGTGTTGGTGCTGTGTGGCGGCCATTGTTGCTGTGGTTTTGTGCTTGAGGAGGTCTATGTCTTGCAGCAAGGGCGCCTGCGCACTGCAGGACTCTGCTCTGCCCTCAACAGGGCAGAGCAGTGCGCCTGCACAGGAGCTACGACTGGAAGCAAAGATGAGGATGTCACCGTTAGAATATGGGAGGCGCCGGACCAGACCACAACACCCATCGGACCAAAACCGGACCCGGACCGCCCCTGGGTGAGTAGAATATAACTTGTTTTTCTTATCTTTCAGGTTACATCGGGGGCTTATCTACAGCATTACAGAATGCTGTAGGTACGCCCCTGATGGCGGTGCCGGCAGCTGATACTTGAAAAAATAGGTGACAGATTCCCTTTAAGACCCACTAAGACGTTCACCGTGACATGGCAGTGGGCTTTATACAGTCTGTTGAGAATGTTAAACTAAGAATCTCATGTTCAGTTATACAGCTCTGGCAAAAATTAAGAGACCACCACATCAAAACCCTGTCATGGGCAGTCCATTCTCCAGACCTGAACCCCATTGAAAACCTCTGGAATGTAATCAAGAGGAAGATGGATAGTCACAAGCCATGAAACAAAGAACTGCTTAAATTTTTGCGCCAGAAGGAGTGTGAGAGACTGGTGGCAAGCATGCCAAGATGCATGAAAGCTGTGATTAAAAATCATGGTTATTCCACAAAATATTGATTTCTGAACTCTTCCTGAGTTAAAACATTAGTATTGTTGTTTCTAAATGATTATGAACATGTTTTCTTTGCATTATATGAGGTCTGGAAGCACTGTTGTTTTTTTTTTTGTTTGCTTTTTTTTTACATTTTGACCATTTTTCTTTGTGAGAAAAAAAATACAAAATGTATTGCTTGGAAATTTGGAGACAAAAATTAAAGATGTGTCTGACAGAATATCAGGACTCTTCAGACCTACAGATGACTACCCATTCCTGCAACTACATGTGGGGACAAATGACACCGCAAGAAACAACCTGGAAACCATCTGCAGAGACTTTGAAGACTTAGGCAAGAAAGTGAAAGAACTGGGAGCGCAGGTGGTCTTCTCTTCCATCCTCCCAGTGGATGGCCATGGAACAAGGAGGTGGAATAAGATTCTGCAGGTGAACAACTGGCTACGTCGATGGTGCCGTCAGCAACGATTTGGATTTATGGATCACGGAGTGAATTACCTTTATGATGGACTACTTGCCAGAGATGGGGTGCACCTTACGAAGACTGGAAAACATGTATTTGGAAGTCGCCTTGCTACACTTGTAAGGAGAGCTTTAAACTAGAACAACATGGGAAGGGAAGCAAAAGACCAGAAAAAGCCATACACCTGACAAATGCTATTGAGAACTCTGCTATTAGAAGTGGAAAGGAAGAACAAAGACAAAAGAATCTAATTAATAAAAATATTGGAGAAAGAGAAACCAATCACAAACTAAAATGTTTCTATACTAATGCACAAAGCATGGGCAACAAACAAGGAAAATTGGAACTACTAACACAGGAAAAGAAATATGATGTCATTGGAATCACTGATACTTGGTAGGACAATACACATGATTGGAATACAAGACTAGAAGGATACAACTTATTTGAAAGAAACAGACTTGATAAGCGAGGAGGAGGTGTCGCATTGTATGTTAGAAACGCGTATATCTGCACAGAGATTGAAGCTTCAGAGACTGGGAGTTCTGTGGAAACTGTTTGGGTAAGAATACAAGGACAGAACAATGGAAAGGACACCATTGTAGGCATTTACTACAGGCCGCCTGTGCAAGCTGAAGATATGGATAAACTCTTTATGCATCAAATGGCCAAGTTCTCCAAAAAATATGACATAGTTGTCATGGGAGATTTCAACTATCCAGACATTTGTTGGGAATCTCTCTCAGGCAAAACTAACAGGTCAAGGAAATTCTTATCCTCTCTTGCTGACAACTTTATCTTCCAAAAGGTAGGGGAGAAAACAAGGGGAACTGCTACCTTGGATCTAATCCTTATAAACAGGGAGGAAATGGTTGAGGAGGTAAAAGTAGCTGGGACCCTAGGAGGTAGCGACCATGCTATTTTAGAATTTTGGATAACTAGAGGAGGAAGACCTGTGAAGACTCAGACGTCAAGGTTAGATTTCAGAAAGGCAGATTTTAAGGGATTCAGAAAGAGAATTGGAGGGATCCAATGGCTGGATATCCTTAAAGACAAAAATGTCCAGGAAGGATGGGACATCTTGAAAAATGAAATTCTCAAAGCACAATTGTTAGCAATTCCGAAAAGAGGGAAGAATAGGAAGCATTTAAGGAAGCCAGGATGGATGAACACAGAACTTAAGCACATAAGCACATGCTAGAAAGGAATAAAAAAATGTTTATAAAATGGAAAGAGGGAGGCATATCTAAAGAAGAATATAATGCTGTCTGCAGAACCTGCAGGGCACAAGTCAGATTATCTAAAGCTGACAATGAATTGAGGCTTGCAAGAGATGTCAAAAGCAATAATAAAGGATTTGGGGGATATGTCAAAAGTAAAAGAAAATTCAAAGATGCTATAGGATTTTTACAGGATGAAAATGATGAAATGGTAAGACAGGATGTTGAGAAGGCCAAACTTTTAAATTCCTATTTTGCATCTGTTTTCTCTTAGAAAGGAAATGTAACATCAGCTGTTCTTCACTGTCCTATTAAGGGAATAGAAGAATCCAGGATATCTATAAACAGAAAGATAGTGAGGAAACACTTAGCTAACCTAAATGAATTCAAGTCTCCAGGTCCAGATGAATTACACCCCAGAGTACTGAAGGAGATAGCAGAAGAAATTTTTGAACCCCTCTCCATAATCTTTGAAAATTCTTGGAGAACAGGAGAAGTCCCAGAAGACTGGAGAAGAGCAAATGTTGTTCCTATCTTCAAAAAGGGGAAGAAGGTGGACCCAGGCAACTATAGGCCGGTGAGTCTGACTTCTATACCAGGAAAGATCTTTGAACAAATTATTAAACAACATGTATGTCAGTACCTGGATAAGAATGAAGTGATTAAACATAGGCAGCATGGGTTTGTAACTAATAAGTCATGTCAGACTAACTTAATTTCCTTCTATGATGGAATCACTGATTGGGTGGATCAAGGAAATGCTGTAGATATAGTATATCTTGACTTCAGCAAAGCATTTGACAAAGTATCTCATACAATCCTTATTGAAAAAATGACTAAGTATGGAATGGACAAGGCAACTGTTAGGTGGATTCATTACTGGCTTAGTGATCGGACCCAAAGAGTGGTCGTAAATGGCTGCACATCCAGTTGGAAGAATGTCTCAAGTGGGGTACCACAGGGCTCTGTCCTGGGCCCTGTATTGTTCAACATCTTTATCAATGATTTAGATGAAGGAATTGAGGGTAAACTGATTATAAATTTGCTGATGACACAAAGCTAGGAGGGATAGCTAATACTAGAGAAGAGAGAGAGAGGATTCAAAAAGATATAAATAAACTGGAGAAGTGGGCAGCAACTAACAGAATGGTTTTTAACAGGGAAAAATGCAAAGTACTACATCTGGGCAATAAAAATGAAAAAAGCATATACAGAATGGGAGGAATAGGGCTAAGCAACAGCACATGTGAAAAAGACTTGGGTATACTAATAGATCACAGACTGAATATGAGTCAACAGTGTGATGCAGCAGCAAAAAAGGCAAATGCAATTCTAGGATGTATTAACAGAAGCATACAGTCTAGATCGTGAAGTTATTATTTCCCTCTACTCCTCTTTGATCAGATCTCATCTGGAATATTGTGTCCAGTTTTGGGCACCAAATTTTAAAAAAACATCAACAAACTGGAGCAAGTTCAGAAAAGAGCGACCAGAATGGTGACCGGTCTGCAAACCCTGTCTTATGAGGAAAGGTTGCAGGATTTGGGAATGTTTAGTTTGCAAAAGAGAAGACTGAGAGGAGACTTAATGGCTGTCTACAAATATTTAAAGGGCTGTCACATTGTAGAAGGATCAACTTTATTCTCATTTGCACAAGGAAAGACTAGAAGCAATGGGATGAAACTGAATGGGAGGAGACACAGATTAGATATTAGAAAAAACTTTTTGACAGAGTGATCAATGAGTGGAACAAGCTGCCACGAGAAGTGGTGAGTTCTCCTTCAATGGAAGTCTTCAAACAGAGGCTTGACAGACATCTGACTGGGATGATTTAGCGAATCCTGCTTTTGAGCAGGGGGTTGGACCAGATGGCCCAGGAGGTCCCTTCCAACTCTACGATTCTATGATTCTATGGTGTCAGAAATTTATAGACTAAAAGAACAATTTACATTTTACTCAAAAATATACCTATAAAGAGAAAAATCAGAAAAACTGAACATTTGAAAGTGGTCTCTTAATTTTTGCCAGAGCTGTATATATTTTTGCCTGGCGGCATTAGATCAATGTATGATTTTCGGAGGTGCTGTCCATTATATTTTTTAGCATATTCCACAATACACTAGTGTATGGGGACTGTAAGACCGGCCTCAAGATGTTTTGCAGGTGATTATATGGAGCACCTCCATGGCTGGCTGAATCCAGCATCATTGTCACTGCAAGCATGCGCAGTGCGCCAATGAAACAAAGGAGCATAAACTCCGCTTCACTCCACATTGCCAGAGAGGTGGACCATTGTGTGGAGACATGGGGGTCAGTGGGTGCTCTCGTCTGCTGACCCAGCTGTCTTTAGAAATACTGCATGGACCAAGGCTCATACCACTGAATTCCCTCTCTCTCCCCGTGGGCAGAACACTACTCAGACAACACAGGGTGAGGGTAAAACAGAGTGGAAATAATTTATTGAACCACCAACGCACGATAGCATATAGAACAGTCTCGGCAAATACCCAAGATGGTGCAAACTGCAGAGTCTCACCCTTCCACAGAATCACCAGGATTAGAGCTGCTTCCAGGGCCGCATACCCCCACCAGTGGCTCCCTGCTTTTGGCTGCTCCTCAAAGCGAATAGGTAATGACAAGCTTAGGAAGCTAACCGACAGCAGTGAGGTATGTGGCCAAGTGACCCGATTGCCCCACCTGTATTCTTTAAGGTGACTCTAAGGGTTCAGTGATGGTCAGTGAAGCAGTCCTGTGTTCTTCCAGACAGATCTGTAGTGCCCTAAGCTGAGATCCTGAAGAGTCATACTGACCAGAAGAAAAAGTCTCTTTATATATTCAACTGGCCTTCAAACAGCATTCAGAGGTTCAGAGAGAGATGTGAATGAGGCCAACCTGCATTGTTCAATTATGCTAGCTATTTGCATAGTTTTCCCTCCATTGTTTGGGAATGCCAAGAAACTGGCTGGCATAAACAATGTAAGTAATCAACATATAGCACACAGTCTCCCAGTCTCCTATTGATTATCATATTGGGAGTGCAGTCTAAAAATTGATTTTATGGTGATTCAACAATCAATCAAGTCACAAAAAGGAGCTAATCAGAGAGTAGAAATAGGGTTCAATAAAGACATGGTGGCTGTTTTAGAGAAGCTAGTGCAGATGACAGGTTCTCTTTAATAGCGAGGGGTAACTTGACCCTCACAGTGCATGTAGTCTGTGTGGCTTCAACCAAGATCTATTTAAAATATTATTCAGAGTGAATGATGAGTATAGAAGAAAAAAAAAGTGGTTTTAAGTGGAGAAAGAAGCAAATATCTCTCATAAGAATGAAAATAATACCGTTAAAGGCTCATCTGATGAGGTAGATTCTTAAGGGGAACCTGTCACCAGTTTTGGGCAATGTGAGATATGGCCATCACCTTTCTGGGCTTATATACAGCATTCTATAATGTTGTATATAAGCCCCCAATTCGACCTGTAAGAGAAGAAAAATAACTTTTATTATACTCACCTGAGGGGCGGTCCGTTCCTATGGGTGTCGCAGGTCTTGGTCCGGCGCCTCACATCTTCTTATGTTTGCCGTCCTTCTGCTAGCTTCATGTGGATAACGTGTCCCTGTGTCATCCACACAGTCTCCTTGGCACCACACTCCTGCTCAGGCATACTTCTCTGTCCAGTTGAGGGCAGAGCAAAGTACTGCAGCGCACAGGTGCCGGGAAAGGTCAAAGAGCCCCAGCACCTGTGCACTGCAATACTTTGCTCTGCCCTCAACAGCACGAAGCAAGAAGGAGGACGGCATCGCAAGAAGATGGGAGGCAACGGACCAAGACCAACGACACCCATAGGACCGGACCGCCCCGCAGGTGAGTATGATAAAAGTTATTTTTCTTCTCTTACAGGTTGAGTTGGGGGCATATATATACAGCATTATAGAATGCTGTATATTAGCCCCGAAAGGTGATGGCCGTATCTCATATCGGCCAAAACTGATGACACATAGCATGAATCACAGCCTGGCTGACAATTTGAAAATCAACCTGGGCAAAAATTGAACACATATTCAATCCTATCAACAAAACAAAAACCTACCAAAGTATTTTTACAAATAATACCTTGAAAGGAACTTTATTACACTTTGATGAACAGTAAAGTGCAGAATAAAAACAAGGGCCCCAATTCATCAACATCGTCAAATTTCACGTCAGTCTTAGGCTACTTTCACACATCCGGTGTGTGTGGGGTCCGGCGGCGTGCGGCGAAAAGCCGGGCCGCCGGATCCGGCCTGCAGCCGTGACACCGGATGTGTGTGCGGCGTCTGATACGGCTCGGATGTGATTTAAAGGAGCCGCAGCAGGAGGTGGACAGAGACAGCCGCTGAGAGAGACAGCAGCTGAAAGGGAGGTGAGGGGAGGGTAGGAGAGGAGAGGGGAGGGGAGGAGAGGGGAGGGGAGAGGAGAGGGGGTTGGAGAGAGAGAGAGACATGTGGGGTTAACACTCAGTGTCCGGGCGAGAGAATCTCTCTCTCTTGCCGGGCACTTGTGGGGTTAACCCCACAGAGAGATCTCTCTCACCCAGACACTGTGAGTGTTAACCCCACAAGTGCCCGGCGAGAGAGATCTCTCACAAGTGTCTGGGTGACAGAGAGAGATCTCTCTCTCTCTCACCGGGCACTTGTGGGGTTAACATTCACAGAGTCCGGGCATGCGCTGTGGAAAAAGCCGGTCCGGCGCTGAGAAAAAACGTTGCAGAGAACGTTTTTTCCAGACGCCGGACCGGCTGTTTTTGCCGGATCTGGCAAAAACCGGATACGCCGCATAGGCATCAGGCGCGATGCGGCGATAATGAAACTCTATGGGGAAAAAACCGGATCCGGTGGCAACAGGCGCCGGATCCGGTTTTTACACTTTTCGCCGCATCGCGCCTGATGCACAAAAACTGATGTGTGAAAGTAGCCTTAATGAGGAGTGGTGCTGGAGTAAGAGGCATCTGATTCAATAAGAGGTGCACTCCTTAAAAATTGCATGCACCTCCTTAGGAGCCTGAGCAACTTTTGTGACACAAGGCTCACCACAGCCACTCCCTGTCCAGCCTTTGTTCTGCCTTAACTCCGCAGATTTTGGCAGAACTAGCCAAAACACATGAAAACACCAAAAGTTGCAAAATTTTTGATCTCACATTGTGCACAAATTTTGCAACTTTTCAAAGACTCAAAATAATCAGTAGATGTAAAGAAAGTAAAGGATCACATACTCACCTAATGAGTTTGAGAGTGATATTACAGGCTGGATGCTTAACCCAGAAGTGATGGACTCACGTCACGATTGAGGCATAGCTGTCTCATCAATGTTAAGTATCCTATAGGCTATCACCACTATTTAAATATCCTTGTTGTTCATGCACCTTGAAGCCCCTCTAAAGAAGCCATACACGAATCAGACAGTCTGATTTATACTACCCACCCATTGTTGGGAAGCACAGTATTTTCAGAGGTCTAAGGGATAATGTTTCTCCTTGCGGAGAGTGATATACAGGCTCTGGCATGCCAAGGTAAGGAGGCTTATTCGCCATGCAATGCTCTTCTGGGAAATAATACCAACAGCTCGTAGAAAAATTTGTCATGATAAATAATTATGTGTATACAACCAATATGAGTATTATCACCATCTGCCAGGTAATGAACAACTACAGTATGTACTCGAGTATAAGCCGACCTACGTATAAGCCAAGGCACCTACTTTTGCCATGGAAAACTGGGTAAACTTATAGACTCGAGTATAAGCAGGGCATGCATTGTCCCCTAATCCCTGTCCTGGTATGCATGACATCCCCCTCCCTGTCATTGTATTCATGGCTCCCCCGTCCCTGTCATTGTATGCATGCCTCCCCGTCCCTGTTCTGGTATGCATACCTCCCCTGTCCCTGTCATTGTATGCATGCCTCCCCGTCCCGTCCGTTGCACTGCTCCTTATCCTCTATCCCTATTTGCATGCTTCCTATTGAAAACAAACAAACAATCAAACATCCTACTCACCTACCTGTGTGCCCTGGGTGCTGGCACTGCATCTCGTTCCGGCCGCTGGTGCCTGCAGCGCTTCCTGCCTCTACAGGGCTCACCTATCCCGGATTTCCACTAACCAACTAACTAACGCAGCGTACCTCTATGTTCCCTATATTCTAAAGACTACACAGGTATTATGTCATACTGGGTTAATTAACCTCTAAATTTCACTATACTCACTTCCAAACTTTCTACTCTCTCCACAACCTTTCCCTTATATCTTCATATTTTGGGATTTCCTCCTACAAACTACATCTACCCCTAATACTAGGACTTTTTCAAGTAAGCTATTGACAGCAATAATGAACCTTTTTGGTGAAACAGGGTGATTCTATTTTGTATTAACTCTATATTGTACATACTTCATATCAATTTGATATCTTGTTCCTCTACTTGGGATTATATAATGTTTTTATTCTTTGTTGTACCTTTTTGTACTTAGTCACTGCTATTTGGATTGTGTGAACATGACACTGATTTATTTTCTTCTTTGCAGTGACGTATTGAATAAGACCTGGGATAGGTCGAAATGTCACTATTGAATATAGTCGCTCATAAAAAAATTTTCTTTCCTGCCCTACGCCTAATTTTGCTGTCACCAAGTGTAGTAAAATTAATTTTTTGCATCACCAAAAGACAGACTGTGCGGTGAATCTTGACTTTTGTGGAATTATGGACTACAAGGCCAAAGGAAAATCATGGCTTGGTCAAATGAATCAGGTTTTTGGTGAAGATGTGGCATGTTCACAGCAGACCAATGATCACATTTGGGAGGACATGTTTTCTGGGGTCCAAAGCATGCTCATAAAGCGTACTAATCTTTGGTGGAATCGGGCTTTCCTTGAAAAATGCACTAAACGCAAGCTTATACCCAGAGACTTGTGTATCCGTGTCATACCGGCATTTCCTGTCGAGGATTGTTGGCATATGCAACAGAAATGGACTTATTGTTTATGTAAAGGAGGACTTTACACTAACCTGACAGCAGATGGTGATAGTGTGAAGATAAATGTTTGCTGTATTGCGGGGAGGGACGCTCTCTTGTTATGGATGTTAGTTTTACTTTCACTTTTGATTGTATTATACTAGCAGCACGGCTGTGTGCTTCTGAATTTTTATCTCATGTTTACCAATAAGAAGTAAATGCTGTTTATTCAAGATAACTTGCTCAGTGAAGTTCTCCTGTGTACCAGTGGATTCTCAAAAGATACACTCTGCTACAGATTATGGGCTCAGACACCTAGAACAGGAGATAGTCCCAGACATCCAGAACAGAGACACCCAGGAGATAACCTCAGAAACCGGAGAAGCAGATAAGCTCTGTTAACAGAAGGAGATAAAACCCAGAAAAAATCCAGATACAGAGGGACAAAGGAATTTATGACCCAGGAACTGGATGACCCCACACTGGAGATCATTACAGAGAATCACCACATACAGGATAAACAGGAATTATCAAGAAGAAAGAAGAATATCTTCATAAAACAAGTAAGATTATATAAAAATGATGTGCAGCACTGAGCTGAAACTCACAGTAGCTAAGCTGAACAGTGAAAATTATCAGTTATGGAAATTCAAAGTAGAGATGCTGTTATTTAAAGATGAATTATGGGAAGTAATCATTGCAGATAGACCTGATGAAGATAATCAGACATGGGATAAAAAGAATAGAAAAGTGAGAGCTTATTAGTGGATATTACAGCTAAGGTCTATTGTATTAAAGAAAGTAATGTAGCAGCAATATTATTGTGCAGTTTACCAGATTCATATACAGCCTTGATAAATACCCTAGACCAGAAAAAGACATCACATTAGATTTTGTGAAAACCAGACTAATAGATGAATATCAGAGAAGAAAAGAACAGACAAATGATTCTTCTACTGAAAAGGACAGTGGAAACGCTCTTAAAGCTACAGAATTTAAAAAACCCTATAATAAAGAGACAAGAGAATGTTTCAGATGTAAGAAAAAAAGTCACTTAAAGAAAGACTGTACCATATGGAAAGCAGAACAACATAAATTACAACATAAAGAGCATACACAGTAAGTGAAAAACACAATTTCCGATTCATGTGAGAATAATTGCAATGGCACATTTAAACTAACAGACAAGAAATCATCACTTGGTTGGTTTATTGATTCAGGAGCAACGAGTCCTATGACAAGTGACAAGAATTTCTTCACTGATCTTGATTTAGATAAGAAAGAAGCCATTTATCGTGCAGATGGAAGCAAAGTAACCGCAGAAGGGATAGGACAAGGTATGCTAAACTGTTCAAACAAGTTCGGACAAGATTCAAAGATACTTGTACAGGATGTGTTGTATGTTCCAAAATTGGAAGTTGGATTGTTATCTGTGAAGTGTTTAACAGCCAATGGACTCACTGTAAAATACAAAGACAATGAGTGTGCAATTCTAGCAGGAAACAAGGTGATAACCAATGTCAAGACAAATGAACAATTACAGTGGGGCAAAAAAGTATTTAGTCAGTCAGCAATAGTGCAAGTTCCACCACTTAAAAAGATGAGCGGCGTCTGTAATTTACATCATAGGTAGACCTCAACTATGGGAGACAAACTGAGAAAAAAAATCACAGAAAATCACATTGTCTGTTTTTTTTTCATTTTATTTGCATATTATGGTGGAAAATAAGTATTTGGTCAGAAACAAGCAATCAAGATTTCTGGCTCTCACAGGCCAGTAACTTCTTCTTTAAGAGTCTCCTCTTTCCTCCACTCATTACCTGTAGTAATGGCACCTGTTTAAACTTGTTATCAGTATAAAAAGACACCTGTGCACACCCTCAAACAGTCTGACTCCAAACTCCACTATGGTGAAGACCAAAGAGCTGTCAAAGGACACCAGAAACAAAATTGTAGCCCTGCACCAGGCTGGGAAGACTGAATCTGCAATAGCCAACCAGCTTGGAGTGAAGAAATCAACTGTGGGAGCAATAATTAGAAAATGGAAGACATACAAGACCACTGATAATCTCCCTCGATCTGGTGCTCCACGCAAAATCCCACCCCGTGGGGTCAGAATGATCACAAGAACGGTGAGCAAAAATCCCAGAACCACGCGGGGGGACCTAGTGAATGAACTGCAGAGAGCTGGGACCAATGTAGCAAGGCCTACCATAAGTAACACACTACGCCACCATGGACTCAGATCCTGCAGTGCCAGACGTGTCCCACTGCTTAAGCCTGTACATGTCCGGGCCCGTCTGAAGTTTGCTAGAGAGCATTTGGATGATCCAGAGGAGTTTTGGGAGAATGTCCTATGGTCTGATGAAACCAAACTGGAACTGTTTGGTAGAAACACAACTTGTCGTGTTTGGAGGAAAAAGAATACTGAGTTGCATCCATCAAACACCATACCTACTGTAAAGCATGGTGGTGGAAACATCATGCTTTGGGGCTGTTTCTCTGCAAAGGGGCCAGGACGACTGATCCGGGTACATGAAAGAATGAATGGGGCCATGTATCGTGAGATTTTGAGTGCAAACCTCCTTCCATCAGCAAGGGCATTGAATATAAAACGTGGCTGGGTCTTTCAACATGACAATGATCCAAAGCACACCGCCAGGGCAACGAAGGAGTGGCTTCGTAAGAAGCATTTCAAGGTCCTGGAGTGGCCTAGCCAGTCTCCAGATCTCAACCCTATAGAAAACCTTTGGAGGGAGTTGAAAGTCCGTGTTGCCAAGCGAAAAGCCAAAAACATCACTGCTCTAGAGGAGATCTGCATGGAGGAATGGGCCAACATACCAACAACAGTGTGTGGCAACCTTGTGAAGACTTACAGAAAACGTTTGACCTCTGTCATTGCCAACAAAGGATATATCACAAAGTATTGAGATGAAATTTTGTTTCTGACCAAATACTTATTTTCCACCATAATATGCAAATAAAATGAAAAAAAAACAGACAATATGATTTTCTGGATTTTTTTTTCTCAGTTTGTCTCCCATAGTTGATGTCTACCTATGATGTAAATTACAGACGCCTCTCATCTTTTTAAGTGGTGGAACTTGCACTATTGCTGACTGACTAAATACTTTTTTGCCCCACTGTATATCATCTTGACACACCAAAGGAACAGATGAAGGTATGTACACATGATCACAAGAACTGTATTCACGTGTGGCATAGACGTCTAGGACACAGACACCCTGAAAGTATAAGGGAACTACAAAGAAAAGAATTGGCAAAAGATCTAAAGATATCAGATTGCTCAATTACCGTAAGATGTGAATGTTGTATAAAATCTAAAGCCACAAGAATATCTATTCCAAAAGAAAGTGAGATGAAAAGCAAAAGACCACTTGATTTGGTGCATAATGACGTATGTGGACCCATGAAATTGACTACATCAGGAGGAAATAGATACATGGTGACTTTCATAGATGACTACTCTATATACACAGTCACATACTTAATTAAGAACAAAAGTGAAGTTTTTGATAAACTTGTAGACTACGTAACAAGGTCGAGTAACAAATTTCAAAGGAAGCCAATTGTCATCAGAAGTGATAATGGAGATGAATTTACAGGTCACAAAATAGAAAACTACTAAAGACAAAATGGTATAGAACACCAGAAAACTGTTCCGTACACACCTGAACAAAATGGAGTAGCAGAAAGGAAAAACAGAACTCTGACAGAAATGATGAGATGTATGTTGACAGATTCCAAACTATCAGATAAATATTGGGGTGAGGCAGCAATGACAGCTACATATCTACAGAACAGACTTTTTTTTTTCCAGAAAACTCCATATGAACTGTGGCAAGGTATGAAACCAAGTGTCAATCATTTAAAAGTTTTTGGTTGTAAAGTTTTTATATTCATTCCAACAGAAAAACGTTCCAAACTTCAAAACAGATCCTTGGAGGGAATATTTGTTGGATATAGTGAAAATTGCAAGGGATACAGAATCCTAGATCCCAAAACAGACAGTGTCACGGTGAGTAACAGTGTGGCATTAATTGAGGATCTAAATGAAGACACTATGATTTCAATTGACACAAAAAATGAGAAAAGCAGCAGTGACATAGCTGAAGAGGTATCTGATGAGAAAGTAGTTGAAATTGATGAAGAACAGAATACTGAAAATTAAGAAATACAACTACAAACAGACACAGAACCAAGACGTTCAATGAGAGAAAACAAAGTAAACCACCAAAACATCTCTCATACAAGACAAGCACAAGTAAAATTTATGAACATACTTCTTGGGAAGACATATCTAAACTCCCTAAAGAAGAAGCTAATAAATGGATAGAAGCAACAGAAACAGAAATGAAATCCATGCATGACTCAAATACATGGACACTGACAGATTTACCAGAAGGAAGAAAAGCCATAGGATGTAAATGGATTTTTAAAGTAAAATATCAAACCGATGGCACACCTGAAAGATACCGAGCAAGATTCGTAGCTAAAGGGTATTCTCAAAAATATGGAGAAGACTATGATGAGACATTTGCTCCAGTTGTCAAACATACTACAATAAGAACTTTACTTACAGTTGCAGCAATGAAACAGATGGAACTGATACATCTGGATGTAAAGACAGCATTTTTGAATGGAGATTTAACAGAAGACATTTACATGGAACAACCTCCAGGATTCAAAGATGAAAGAAGCCCAAAGTTTGCAAACTACAGAAAACCATATATGGTTTAAAGCAAGCAGCTAAAGCGTGGAATGACAAAATCACGGAAGTGCTTACAAATGAAAAATTTCAAAGAAGCAAAGCTGATCCATGCTTGTACACAAAAAGGCTGATGAATAGATGGGTTTATGTACTCATATATGTAGACAACATTTTGATTTGTTCTGAACAAGAAAGGGATAAAGAAAACATTCTAAAAATCCTGAAGCGACATTTTGAAATCAAAAACTTGAGAAATGTCAAGTATCATTTCTTGAAAGATTATCCTACTGAAGAAATGACAGCAGACATCTTCACGAAGGCGTTGAATGCTGATAAACAGCAGAGACTAATAAAGTTGGGTTTGAGAGAATAAGTCCTTACTGTTGAGAAAGGGTGTTTGCATATGCAACAGAAATGTACTTATTGTTTATGTAAAGGAGGACTTTACACTAGCCTGACAGCAGATGGTGATAGTGTGAAGTTAAATGTTTGCTGTATTGTGGGGAGGGAAGCTCTCATTATTGATGTTAATTTTACTTTCGCTTTTGATTGTATTATACCAGCAGCACAGCTGTGTGCTTCTGAATTCTTATCTCATGTTTACCCATAAGAAGTAAATGCTGTTTATTAAAGATAACTTGCTCAGTAAAGTTCTCCTGTGTACTGGTGGATTCTCAAAAGATACACTTTGCTACAAGGATGAAATATTTAAATCTATATGGGAGGAGACATGCAATAACTGCTCCAACACTTTAATGCAGCTTTTGATTGATCTGAACACTAGCACCATCGGTGAGTTAGACAAACTCATTGATGCTGCTCAGACTGAGATTTGTTTGGTATGCCCTGCTAAGAGAATTCAATCCTTTGATACTTCATTGGAACAGACTTTAGATACTACTGTTAAGAAAATTCATGAACTATAATCCTCTACTTTGCAGCAGACCACTCCAGAGACTAAGTCCCTCTGTGCTCCTACTGGGCATGCTCATGAGACGATCTCCCATTGGAGATCGGAAGTCATGTGCCCAGGTCCTGTTCCAGATCTCATTGGTCCATCTCGGAGATCTGGAAGGTCCCGCACGGCTATAAAAAGTGCGCATGGCCGTTCCGCCATGCGCTAGTATAGACTATACTGCTATGTGTGAATGGTGACGGAAGTATGATTCTGGTGACTGACTTATTATGAAACCCCCTTCCCTCTGATATTATGCATGTGGTTAGGGAATTAGTTCAGTAGTCTGCGCCAGTCTGTGGCAAGCCTTAGGCCACTGTGCACACCGCACCTCTGCGCTAGCGTCCGACATAGCGCCTGCTTTGTAGCTGTGTTGTCCAGCGGCAGTGTCCTGCGTCGCACTGCAGTTGCAGCCCTTCTTGGCATTTGCAGTAGCGACGCTGCACACACGGTAGGTCTAGACGGACGCAGCCCCTCTGTCTTAGTTCCTGCTCCTGTGACCTTATACCGTGTGTGCATTTACCTGAGGCCTGTGACTCTAACAGGCTCAGCCTTTTGTATGTTTTTGTTGCGGCGCCTCTGTGCGCACTTCGGGTGAAGTTGAACCTGTACGCATTATATCGCCATATTGCTCGTCTGCCATTACTCAGCAGCGGTTGTAACACCTACTGCACGGTGGACCCCGAGCGGCACTTTATTATTTTTACTTTGTGCGTTCCGCCGTTCCTAACAGACCTATTACCTTCACTTTGCTGCTTTCCATGTTGCCGTCCTGTACGCATCCCTGCCCGGGAGCTGCTGCCCCTGCTGACTCTCCACATCTCTATGGGGTGGTGACGTCAGGTCATGTGATCAGTCATGTGTCCATGGTGTCATTGGCCTCATGATGCAGACGCCAGCCGACATTGAGGTTGCCCCGGCAACAAAATGCATCATCGCCGCGGCTGGAGGAATTTCCGGCGGTCAGCAGTATATAAGCATCGGTCGCATGGCTTTTACATGCCCCCTGACGAAGGCTTCCGAAACGTGTGTAGGGGCGGGCACGCTGGCACTGTGAACATTAACTCTTCCTGCTATGCATATTTAAGTGACATGCTTCCATTATGCTAACAGCTTCACAACTTGGGTTATATCACCCACACAATATGTCTTGCTTACCAGACCACATGGTCTGACTATTTGCGTTTTTTAGTAACTTGGTTGTGCTGTAGTGTGTCATGTTTATATATCCATGGTGATTTCCAATTTAACATATGGACATCCCACCAGTCCATTCCCTTCTGTGTCCCTTGCTGTGCTTTCTTGCCCATGTGCTATTTCCATGTCCTCTCCCTTGCCTGCATGTAACTATCACTATTTGTAATTAATAAGGTATTGTATATTTTATGCATGCTCTCCTTCCTCTTCTAAGAAATTTAATATGCAAATTGCCTCTTCAAAGAAGAAGAGGACTTAAATTCTACAACGCCCCCTTTTGGAAACAGCAATCCTATATTTCACTCTCCACAAGTAGAAACATTACCCCCTTAGACATACATCTGGGCAATAAAAATGAAAAAAGCATATGCAGAATGAGAGGAATAAGGCTAAGCAACAGCACATGTGAAAAAGACTTGGGTATACTAATAGATCACAGAATGAATATGAGTCAACAGTGTGATGCAGCAGCAAAAAAGGCAAAAGCAATTCTAGGATGTATTAACAGAAGCATACAGTCTAGATCACGTGAAGTCATTATTTCCCTCTACTCCTCTTTGGTCAGACCTCATCTGGAATATTGTGTCCAGTTTTGGGTAGCGCATTTTAAAAAAGACATCAACAAACTGGAGCAAGTTCAGAAAAGAGCAACCAGAATGGTGACCAGTCTGCAAACCCTGTCTTATGAGGAAAGGTTGCAGGATTTGGGAATGTTTAGTTTGCAAAAGAGAAGACTGAGAGGAGACTTAATAGCTGTCTACAAATATCTAAAGGGCTGTCACATTGTAGAAGGATCATCGTTATTCTCATTTGCACAAGAAAGACTAGAAGCAATGGGATGAAACTGAATGGGAGGAGACACAGATTAGATATTGGAAAAAACTTTGACAGTTAAGGGGGTTTTACACTAAGCGATATCGCTAGCAATATCGCTAAAACGTCACTGGTTTTGTGACGTTATAGCGATATTGCTAGCGATATCGCTATGTGTGATACTTACCTCCGACCGGCTCCCCCGCTGTCCATCGTTGATCGCGCGAGAATGTCCGGCTCCATTTCTCGTCGGGCGCTTCCTGCTGAGACTTCCTGCTGTGACGTCCAGCGACGCGTGGAGGCGGGCGGGAGGACGCAGGATCGCTGTGTGTGAATGGTAAGTATCGTGCGCTGCGTCGCTGCTGCATCGCTGTGAGATCTTTCTGAATGAAAGCTCACTAGCGATCATTTAGCGATGCACCAGCGATCCTGACCGGGTCGGATCGCTGGTTGGATCGCTGGTGCATCGCTAAATGTAAAAGGGCCTTTAGAGTGATCAATGAGTGGAACAGGCTGCCACGAGAAGTGGTGCGTTCTTCTTCAATGGAAGTCTTCAAACAGCGGCTGGACAGACATCTGACTGGGATGATTTAGCGAATCCTGCTTTGAGCAGGGGGTTGGACCAGATGGCCCAGGAGGTCCCTTCCAACTCTACAATTCTATGATTCTAGACCTCAGTCCAGAGCCTCTCACCTAGCCAAATCAGTTCTCATACTTTGCACTGTTGAGGGGGAATGCCTCAAAACACCATGCCTGCAAATTAAGATTCTGATTTGGCTTTTATCCTAAGTTACATTTTAAGGCCGATTAAAGGGTTGATAGTGACTTACAGTATAAGATTGCTGCTTCCAACAGGTGACGCTATAGCGTTCAAGTCAATTTGCAGTCTTGCTCATTAAGACTGGAAGGCTTAGCAATGTTCAAATCTCTACTAGTAATATCTACATCTAAATGCAGCTTTTGTGTCTCTTGGTTAGTGTACTGCAAGAACTGTAAGCTTCAAAAGTTCACTTGATTCCTGAATTCCCCAGGGAACCCTTTAGGTAAAATGTGCATATTGTTTATCACACACTGTCATGATAAGGTCATAGTTAGTACTACTAGTGCTACACAGTATCAGATAGTTCAACAAAGTGTCAATGTGAATTATATTTTTCTTGGTGACTGCAAAAACAGACTACCTACATATCTATTTCAAAGGAAAGTAAAGGGGTTCTCCAATCTCAGAATAAAAGGCTAAAGTCACTCTATGTGATATAATAGTGTACAATGTGTACACTGTCATGATTCCCCTGTACAGGTTGGCAGTCACGTGACTGCATGTATGCAATTTGCATATTTGTGGTCACGTGTGTACTACACTTAACTCGTCTTCTTAAACTTCTAGTGGACTAGAGTCTATTCAGTGTTATACTCATCAGGTGAGGTGGATCCAACAAGCCCAAGATCCAGGTGGGCACACTTACCATGAGCATCAGCACAGCAAATAGGCAGAGCACACAGGACACAGACACCCGAAGGACAGGAGATCGCAGGCAGTTTGGTGGAGTGTGGGAAGCCTCATGCAGGTGTTAGATGTCAGGAAACCGCAGGCAGGTGGAGTGCAGGAAACCACAGGTAGGCAAAGGACATCAAGAAACTGCAGTCAGGCAGGTGGAGGCAGATAAACACAAGCAGGCAGAAGACTTCAGGAAACTGCAGGTGGAGGACATCAGGAAACCGCAAGCACGCAGGCAAAGTGCATAAAATTGCAGGCAGGCGGAGGACGTTAGGAAACCGCAGGCAGGGGGAATACAGGAAACCCCAGGCAGGTTTAGGACATCAGGAGATGGCTGGCAGGCAAGAGAAAGTGTGTAGCAAGCCAAGGTCCAGCAACGCAGAAGTCTTAATGCAATACCAAGACACAAAGATGTGTCTCCATGAGCATTATATAAGCCCCAGGCTGATGCTCACATGTGATCACATGCGAGCACAATATACTGTAGTCTAGCGGACTGGAGATAGTGAAGGACTGTATCCCTCTTATGGCCCTTCCCAGATGAATCCTTAATAGAAGAAAGTGGATGCTTGGCATGAAACTTTCCGAGTAACATTGGAGCATTCAAATTCTTTTTAGGTACCCAACTTCTCTTTTCAGTACTGAGTCCCTTCCTGTCGACTAAGGAGTTTACTGTAAACTCCACATTGGAGTCAGAAGCGGGAGCAAGGACAGTCTTGACTGTAGGAGTGAACCTATTCAGTGGAAAATACTTTCAGACAGAAGGTAGCAAGGTTGACTTGCTCAATAATTGGGAAAGAACCAATGAATTTAGCTGCTAGTTTTTGTTAATGAGCCTTTAGTCAGATGCATTAAGTGGAAAGCCACACCTTATCTCCAGGGGCGAAGTTGGACACAGGTCGATGATGTCTGTCAGCACTCTTCTTAGTCTTTGCTGCATCTAAATTAACTTTTACCTTAGTCCAGATGTTATGGAAGTCCTGATAAACTTCGTTCACTGTAGGAAGTGGACTTTTATCTACAGTAGAACACGTAAAGGGAGGCGTGGTTCTCTGCCAAGCATTGTAATTAATGGAGATCTTCTGGAAGACTCAGAAATGGAATTATGGGTGAATTCGTCTCAAGGGTGTTGGAGAATATTCGCAAATACTACTACATGGACTCTTTAAGGCCGGTTTCACATTTGCGCTTTATGGCGCTGCGACGGCCTGCGCACGGCCGCCGCTAAGCCCCGCCCCCTGTCGGCTCCCTGTCCGCCCCTTCCGGTCATCGCCACCTACTAGCGCACATGGATGCTTGCGATCAGCGCACCCTGTCTTTAGCATAGGGTGCGCAGATCGTGCGCTGGCCGTGTGCTAGCAGGATTTTGCCGTGCGCTGCGCACTTTTGAAGGTGCGCCCATGTGCGCCGAACGCAGCATGTGGCATTTCGGCGCGTACGGCGCACCCTCAAAAGTGCGCAGCGCACGGCAAAATCCTGCTAGCGCACGGCCAGCGCACGATCTGCGAACCCTATGCTAAAGATAGGGTGCACAGATCGCAGGCGTCCATGTGCGCTAGTAGGCGACGATGACCGGATGGGGTTGGCAGGGAGCTGGCAGGGGGCGGAGCTTATTGGCGGCCGTGCGCAGGCCGTCGCAGCGCCATAAAGCGCAAATGTGAAATCGGCCTAACTCTTTCAGTTTTCCCATTACTTTAGGAGTGATAGGCTGAGGAAAAGTCCAGAGAAATGTTTACGTTTTTGCAGAGCGCCCTCCAGAACCTGGAAACAAATTGGGCACTATGGTCTGAAACTACACGAGCAGGAAGGCTGTAAAACTAGAAAATCTCTTTGAAAAACACTTTGGAGCTGAGGTTATACCCGATAGAGGCACAAAAAGAGACACTTTGGAGAAACAATCCACAACAATCTAGGTAGCAGTGAACCCCTTTGCTTCAGGAAGATCAATGAAAAAGTCCATAGAGATCTCAGCCCCAAGCGCTTGTGGAAATAGAAGTAGCTGGAGAAAACTGAGGGAGACTTTGAACTGTGCAAACTTAGGATAGGATGCTATGAGATCCTCAGGAGAGAAGTTCAGTGGTATGTTTAATTGCTGGATGAGTAGTCAGGAGAGATGAATGAGCCCAGGTTAAGACCTTCCTGTCTTCAAAACCAGAGAACATTCCTTAGGTGGTGAACTGGAGGAAGAAAAGATGGCAACCACATGCGAAGACTGATCAGGTTGATTGAATGATCTGGAAAGGGCATCATCTCTGTGATTTTTCTCAGCTGGGCAAAAGGTGAGGATGAAATCAAAGCTTGAGAAAAAGAGTGATCTTCAGTAAGGTTCCAGAGGGTTGTAGTTGTGGGTGAGCTGCTGCTCCATGTCACCCTGGCATTCCACAGAAAAGAGTGGGTCCATGCTTGTTAAATTTCAAGAAAACTTCCATTCTAAAACACAGTGTTTACGGAACTATAACTTGATAAGGGTCATGACAAAGGGTAGCATTTTCACACACATCATTACCTTCATCTGTAGTCTACTCCAGAGTCAGTGAAATACTCTTTCTTCACACTTTGTCACAGTCTAGCTTGTCATCACAGTCCTGATAAGCAAGTCATGTTCCAATGGGGAATTGGCTTCAAGGTGTACGTGGGTTAGGTGGTAATGTTACTGGAAGCTTCACTGAACAAACACGATCTCATCCTGTTGGAATATGTTTGGTGCAACAACTCCATTCATGTCTATAAGTGTTTAGTTGCTAGATTTGTATGCTGTTTATAAAGTAAAAAAAAACTCCTAGAGGCTCACACAGGGAGAGCATGTGACTCTATTAAATGTTTTCCTGTGTCTGTGTATGAGAGAAGATGAAGCAGCCTGCTGCAGATGCTGCACAGATAGAGACACACAAATGATTTATTCCTGATCTATTAAGCTTATCATATATTGTTCCTGAAGAAACAAGTTCTGCTGTCACATGCTTGTAGAGTATCGTGAGTAATCCGCTGCTAACACATCCTAACTAACAACATCTGTTACTGGATGTGCTACTCGACTCCATTTCTCTGCCAGTTGCACAGTGGCTTGCCTTGTGGATGAGTGCCAGAAAAAGTATGTGCTCTATTGGATGGCAAGCGCTGCATCAAGTGGCCTCTCCTCCTCTTCCTCCACCTTTACATCACACAGTACAATCCTCAGAGGTGGCACCACAATTACCCTTGTTTTACACTGCATTATAACTCTTTTACACAGGGGGAAACAAGGGGCAAGTGTTCTCACACAGTTCTCCGGCCGAAGAACCTCCACTTGTTTACAGTCTGGGTGAGTGAAACTGTCACTAGTGATGGGCGAGCACTAAAATGCTTGAGTGCTCATTGCTCGGGTCGAGTAAATTGGAATGCTCAGGTGCTCGACCCGAGAAACGAGCCCAATGTAAGTCTATGGGAAACTCGAGCATTTTTGCTGTGGCCCCTGGGAGTCTTTTTAGGGTCTAAAAACAGTGGAAATCGATGGGAACAGTGCTCATATGACATGGGAACATCATGGGATGGGGAAAACCCCCGGAAGCATTTCTGACTCCCAGGTCACTGCTGTGAACAATGATGTCAGAGTCTTACGCCACTTTTACAGGCGCACAATAAAACATTCAAAAATGAATGGATTTTCCTGGGAAATATGTTAAGGAACATCCTTTCCAGGGTAAAGATTTGTATGTAAGGCAAAATAAATAACCCACAACAAAAATGTTCCTCCACCACTTGGGATATGTACACATGTAGCGTTTTTGATGTGTTTTTGAACATTTGACAACCTTATCTGGCCATGTGGTGTGTGACACATCATCTGACAAATCCTGTTTCATTTATGAAGGAGGGACTCTGAAAGTCACAAAGCCTATTTTTATAGGGCAATCAGGCGGCCTTTACTATTCTTAAAGTCCAGCAATTGGTCCTCACTATTCTTAGAGAGCCATCAACCGGCTATGCTTTGTTGTTCCCATTATTAAACAGTGGGTCTCCTATACTGTTATTGCCTATGCATTGAATGCAAGGCCTGCCCCAAATTTGGACGCACCCCAGTAACCTTTTGAAGAGACATTCAGGAGGGTGACCAGAAAGCAATGTTCCCATTATTAGGAAGTTGGTATTCCCATACTGTTTGACTATGCATTGAATGCAAGACCTGCCCTGCCCCAAAGTTACACACACCTCAATAACCCTTTGAACAGACATCCTGGATGGCCACCTGAAACCAAAGTTCCCATTATTACTCATTTGGTACTCCCATACTGTTTGCCCATGCATTGAATGCAAGGCCTGCCCTGCCCCAAAGTTACACGCACCCCAATAACCCTTTGAACAGACATTCTTGACGGCCACATGAAATCAAAGTTCCCATTATTACTCATTTGGTACTCCCATACTGTTTGCCCATGCATTGAATGCAAGGCCTGTCCTGCCCGAAAGTTACACACACTCAATAACCCTTTGAACAGACATTCTTGATGGCCACATGAAATCAAAGTTCCCTTAATTACTCATTTGGTACTCCCATACTGTTTCCCTATGCATTGAATGCAGGCCTGCCGTGCCACAAAGTTACATGCACCCCAATAACCCTTTGAACAGATGTCCTGGATGGCCATCTGAAACCAAAGTTCCCATTATTACTCATTTGATACTCCCATGCTGTTTGTCCATGAAGTGAATGCAAGACCTGCTCCAAATTTGGATGCATCCCAATAACCCATTGAACAAATGCCCTGGATGGCCACCTGAAACCAAAGTTCCCATTATTGCTCATTTGGTACTCCCATACTGTTTGCCTATACATTGAATGCAAGGCCTGCCCTGCCCCAAAGTTACACGCACCCCAATAACCCTTTGAACAGACGTCCTGGATTGACACATTAAACCAAAGTTCCCATTATTACTCATTTGGTACTCCCATACTGTTTTCCTATGCGGTAAATTGCAGTTGTGAGCCTGAAGGACCTGTAGTGGACAATTGCAGTGTTGAGGCTAAAGACCCGGCTTTGGAGCATTGCAGTGTTGAGGCTGAACAAACAGCAGTGGAGCATTGCAGTGTTGAGGAAGAACACCCGACATTGGAGCATTTCAGTTTTGAGCCTGAAGAACCAGCAGTGGAGAGTTGCAGTGTTGAGGCTGAAGAACCTGCATTGGAGCATTACCATGTTGAGGCTGAACATCCGGCAATAGAGCATTTCAGTGTTGAGCCTGAAGAACCAGCAGTGGAGAATTGCAGTGTTGATCATGAAAACCCGGCAGTGGAGCATTGCAGTGTTGAGGCTGAACACACAGCTGTGGAGCATTGAAGTGTTGAGGAAGAACACCCAGCAGTGGAGCATTTCATTGTTGATCCTGAAGAATCAGTAGTGAAAAGTTGCAGTGTTCAAGCTGAAGAACCTGCATTGGAGCATTTCAGTGTTGAGCCTGAAGAACCAACAGTGGAGAATTGCAGTGTTGAGGAAGAAGACCCAGCAGTGGAGAAATGCAGTGTTGAGGCTGAATACATAGCAGTGGAGCATTGCAGTGTCGATGGAGAACATCCGGCAGTGGAGCATTTCAGTGTTGAGCCTGAAGAACCAGCAGTGGAGAATTGCAGTGTTTGAGGCTGAAGAACCTGCAATGGTGAACCTGCAGTGGACAATTGTAGTGTTGAGGCTGAAGACCTGGCAGTGGAGAATTGCAGTGTTGAGGATGAAAACCTGACAGTGGAGCATTGCAGTGTTGAGGCTGAACACACAGCAGTGGAGCATTGCAGTGTTGAGGCTGAAGAATTAGCAGTGGAGAATTGCATTGTTGAAGCTGACCAACCAACAAAGTTCACATTGTCCCCCATACTGTTTGCCTTTGCAGGGAATACAAGGCCTGCCCCAAATTTGGATGCACCCCAATACCCCTTGGAAGAGACATGGAGGTAAGCTTCATAAACATCTGTTCCTTCCTACTAAATGAGCGGGTCTCCTATACTTGTAATGCGCATGCAGTAATTGTATGGGCTGACAAATATTTCCCCCTGGGGGGTATGCATCAACATACTGTATAAACATTTGGGTTATGGGCAGGGCCGTACTGGCCATCGGGCATTTCTGGCAAATGCCAGAATGGTAGGTCCCTGTAGTGGGCTGCTTGATCTCTCTTCCCTCCATGCTGTTAGCGGGCGTTCTGTGTTGTCTTCTGCAGCCAGAAACGATCACATTGTTAAAAATCTCTGCTGCATCATGAAGTTTGTGACCGCGGTCTGATGTCCTGATCCTGAGATGCAGTGAGGTAGCAGAGACACAGGGCAGGGGGGAGGAGACTCAATGTGCTCAGTGCTGTGTTGCTTGGAGCCCTGACCCTGCTTCTTACTGCAGCTCTGATCAGGACATCAGACCGCCCACTTCCTCAAATCTAGTGCAGTGGCAGGGCCAGAAGGGATTAACAGGCATCTGATAAGCTTAACATGAGTGCACTGCACAGAGACACACACAGCCTCCCTATATACACACCATGAGCCCCACACAGCCTTCCTATATATGGCATGAGACCCACACAGCCTCCCCATGTACTGCATGAGCCCCTGTTTCCCCATATACTGCATGAGCCCCACACAGCCTCCCCATATACTGCATGAGCCCTACAGTCTCTCCACATAATGTATGAGGTCCCACACAGCCTCCCATATATTGCATGAGGCCCCCACAGCCTCCCCATATACTGATTAAGCCCCACACGGCCTTCCTATATATTGCATGAGGCCCACACAGCCTTCCCATATACTGCATGACAGTATACAGCCTTCCCATAGCCTCCCCATGTGCAACACATCATCCCCATAGCCTCCCCATGTGCTGCACGAGTATACAGCCTTCCCATAGCCTCCCCATGTGCAGCAAGTCACCCCCATAGAATCCCCATGTGCTGTACGTCACCCCCATAGAATCCTTATGTGCTGTACGTCACCCCATAGAATCCCCATGTGCTGTACGTCACTCCCATAGAATCCCCATGTGCAGTACGTCACTCCCATAGAATTCCCATGTGCTGTATGCAGGTTCGGACTGGGGCTGAAATTCAGCCCTGGCATTTGAAATCACACAGGCCCATGTTGTCCCTATCACCAAGCACCAGATGGGATATATTACTAATATTACCCTGGATGAAGGAAACCAAGATTTACTACAAGACCAATATTTCTAATGACACCCGTAGCCTACTGGGGTAAGTGACCGAGTCAGCGACTTTGCGTTTTGTCACAACTCTCAACAGTATGGGTGTCTTGAGAACACCGATTCTATTAACAATGTAGCAGACAAGGCGGCCCACGACCAGGCAGGCCCTTCTGGCATTTGCCAGAACTGCCAAATGACCAGTCCGGCCTGGGCTGTTCGTCACCCCCATAGCCTCCCCATGTGCTGCACGTCACCCCCATAGAATCCCCATGTGCTGCACGTCACCCCCATAGAATCCCCATGTGCTGCACGTCACCCCCATAGAATTCCCATGTGCTGTATGTCACCCCCATAGAATTCCCATGTGCTGTATGTCACCCCCATAGAATTCCCATGTGCTGTATGTCACTCCCATAGAATTCCCATGTGCTGTATGTCACTCCCATAGAATTCCCATGTGCTGTATGTCACTCCCTGTTAGCAGCGGATTAATCAGCGTAACATCCAGAGTCAGCAACACAGAATGTAGATTTATTCATATCCAGGTTGAACAGCTTACAGCATGAAATGTGATCAGTCTGGTATCTGCTATGGCTTGCAGCATGGGAGCATTACAACAGCAAGAAAGGGAAGAGAAGGAGGGGGCATCCTGTCTTTTTTTTTTTGTCACTCAACTTTGTTAACAATCTCACAACATGCACAATATATAAAATAGTACAGTAGTAGTTGTTGCAATACATACAGATCAATATGCATTATTCCAACACCCCCACTCAACAACTACTTATCTTCTTAGTCCCAGTGTGGTCCTCAATTCTTGGAACCTGGCTCGTGGCAATGGCTTTTTCATAATGTCAGCTGCCATCTTATCAGTTTCACAATAGACGAACTGAATTATGCCACGATCTATCAAATCACGTAAACTTTGATGTCTGATGTCAATATGCTTGGTTCTAGCACTGATCTTTTCACTGCATGCAAGTTTAATGCATCCTTGGTTGTCCTCATTAGCAGCATTGATCCACTTTGTTCTTTCATGGACAGGTAGTTCTTGCATTTCATCCCATGACTGCGGCTCTGATTCAGGTAGTGTCTTGACTATGTAGGATAGACGTTTAGCTGGTACGCCTCTGTTTGATCTTGAAGATCTCCTGATTTCAGATTCACCTGATTTTTCTGTTGTTCCTTCAGTGGTTGAAGAATCCAGCCAGTCCTCTACATCCTCCTTGTTATTGTCTTGTAATTTTGACTTCAGCTGGACTACTGGCGTGATGTCACAAAACTTGGGGGACACAAAGTTCTCATCACTACATCTCTACTTATTGTGACCTTGTTTGTTTCTGGGTGTAGAATCCTATAACCTTTCTGGGTTTCACTGTAGCCTACCAGGATCCCTTCCTTAGCGTGAGATTCCCACTTAGTTCGCCTTTCTTTGGGAACATGTACAAGCGCTTTACTTCCGAATATTCTTATATGATGTAGTTTTGGCTTTCTGCTGTTCCATTGCTCAAACAGAGTTTTCTCTGTAGCTTTACCTGGTAGTCTGTTCTGAAGATAGCAAGCTGTCATGATTGCTTCACCCCAATATGCTGTGGGCAGATTTGCATCAAACAACATACTTCTTCCACTTTCACAGAGTGTTCGGTTCCTTCTTTCCGCGACACCATTTTGCTCAGGATTGTACGGTACAGTGGTCTGAAATAGGATTCCATTTTTCTTTAAAATGCTCTGTGTCTCATTACTTGTGTATTCAGTCCCATTATCTGCACGTAGAATCTTTGGCATTCTCCCAAATTTATTATATACCTCAGCTAGATATACTTCAAGTTTCTCTGGAACTTCTTTCTTGCTGTGAAGCAGATGGACAACTGTATATCTTGAATGATCATCAATAAATGTGAGAAAATATCTCTTCTTCCCAGGAGTCTGAGTGCTCATTGGACCACAGACATCTGTATGTATTAAATCTAGTGTCTGTTCTGTTCTTGTAGTACTTCTCTTAGGAAAAGCTTTTCTAGACATTTTCCCTTTGATGCAGCTAGTACATTTCATTATCTGGTTACATAGATCAATTGTAATGTCCTCAGCTAGTTGCTTTTGAGCTAACTTCCTTATTGCTTCTGGGTCTCTGTGTGCTAGGCGCCTATGCCCTACATGAATGCAGTTATTGTGACTTTCTTCCTGAGCAGTATACACACACTCTTTGCATTTAAGCTGGTAAAGTTCATTTGTAAATTTTACTTCTGCTAGTGTGTGGCCCTCTTTTGAGATGATGCAGCTATCATGCTTAAATGTAACATCATTTCCTTGTTTTGTGAGTTTCTTCACAAATAGTAAATTACTCTCAAGACAAGGCACATAGAGCACATCTTTTACTGGGATCTTCTTGCTTTGTGTTGGTGAGATTTGACAATCAATATAACCATCTCCTATACCTTGTGAAGTCATGTACTGACAATTAGCCATAATCACTTTCTCTGACTTACTTTCGTTAAGCTTAGAAAAGAAGTCCCTGTTATTAGTCATGTGACTAGTTGCTCCAGAGTCTATACACCATGCATGCTTTGATGTATTTACACTGACAGTAAATACAGTTTCAGTATTCACAGAATCATTTTCTGCAGACACAGCACTTTTAACCCTTTGAAGACTGCTTTGCTTTTTCAGCTGATTCATTCTAGCTTTCCAGACTCTGCAGTCGGCTTTCAAATGTCCTGATTTCTTGCAAACAAAACATTCACGTGTTTCTTTTAGGTGCTTTCTGTTATCATTTAGATTTTGTGTCTGTAAAGCAGATTCTGCATCGCATGTCCTGCTGTTTACACCTTCCGCTTTCCGCTTATATTCATCTATGAGCTTCCCTCTGACATACTCCAATGTAAGCTCATCATCTGGGCGTGCATCTAGTGCGGTTACAAGCGTGTCATAGTTTTCTGGAAGACCACTAAGCAGTAATGCGGCTACATGAAAGTCCTTCAAATCTTCCCCAATGCCTCTCAGGCGTTCTACAATCTCTAGAATGCTTGTTATGTAGTCCTGCATATCCTGGCCATTCTGTAGTTTAGACTGGTACAATTTTCTCATGAGATAAAGTTTATTGCTTAAATTTATCCTCTCATGCACCTTTTGCAGCTGCTCCCACATTTCTCTTGCAGTTTCACATTTACACACATGCACAATCTGATCATCATCTATACTGAGTGATATGGTACTTTGTGCTTTCTGATCCATCTCTATCCACTCCTGTGATACTGGGTCAGGTTTAGGCTCCTGTGTGTATTTCCACGTACCTTCTCTTATCAGCAGCATTTTCACTTTGAATTTCCAGGATTGATAATTCTGGTTAGTGAGACTTGGTACTGTAAACTTCATGGAGTTGCTGCTGCTGGTGGTCATCTTTGCTGTCTTCCTTTCTTTTCTTTTCTCTGTGCTCTGGGGATCTGGGACTCTAGGACTCTGGGCCCATAACCTGTTAGCAGCGGAATAATCAGCGTAATATCCAGAGTCAGCAACACAGAATGTAGATTTATTCATATCCAGGTTGAACAGCTTACAGCATGAAATGTGATCAGTCTGGTATCTGCTGTGGCTTGCAGCATGGGAACATTACAACAGCAAGAAAGGGAAGAGAAGGAGGGGGCATCCTGTCTGGTTTTTTTTTTTTGTCACTCAACTTTGTTAACAATCTCACAACATGCACAATATATAAAACAGTACAGTAGTAGTTGTTGCAATACATACAGATCAATATGCATTATTCCAACACTCCCATAGAATTCCCATGTGCTGTATGTCACTCCCATAGAATTCCCATGTGTTGTATGTCACTCCCATAGAATTCCCATGTGTTGTATGTCACTCCCATAGAATCCCCATGTGCTGTATCTCACCCTCATAGAATCCCCATGTGCTGTACGTCACCCTCATAGAATCCTCATGTGCTGTAAGTCACCCCCATAGAATTCCCATGTGCTGTACGTCACCCCCATAGAATTCCCATGTGCTGTACGTCACCCCCATAGAATTCCCATGTGCTGTACGTCACCCCCATAGAATTCCCATGTGCTGTACGTCACCCCCATAGAATTCCCATGTGCTGTACGTCACCCCCATAGAATTCCCATGTGCTGTACGTCACCCCCATAGAATCCCCATGTGCTGTACGTCACCCCCATGGAATCCCCATGTGCTGTACGTCACCCCCATGGAATCCCCATGTGCTGTACGTCACCCCATAGAATTCCCATGTGCTGTATGTCACCCCTATAGAATCCCCATGTTCACCCCATAGAATCCCCATGTTCACCCCCATGTTAATACACATGAAAAAAAAACAACAAAAAACACCACATACTCACCTCGGTCCCGTTCAGGCGCCCTGCTTCTACTTCTGTTGCTGTCTCCGATGCGCTGACTCTCTGGCGGTAGACAACTGACGCGCTGACATGATGTCATCACGTCAGCTGTTTCACACGCTGATTGGTGGAGGAAGTGGCCAGAAGCCATTTATATTTCACAGTTAGCTTGAAGACTTATACCTGTTCTTCTTCAGCAGTTTATTGTAAAAGATTGCACACTGCTGCTGCGCCCGGCGTTTAACATTGTCTACATCTCTGACGTCACGTCAATAGCGCTACAGAGAATGAGCTGCTGAGCCCATGATTGGCTGCAGCACTATTGACGTGACATCAGAACTGTAGACGCTGGATCAGCATAGTGTGAATAAAGCACAATTTGTTTTTTTTCAAACAAACAACGTGGGGGGTAGTGCCATGTGATGTTTTATCGGATAGCACTCGGCCCAGTGTTATTCTATGGGGCAGAGCAGTTCAGCGATTATTTTCTCATGCCAAATTGGCATGAGAGAACGATGGCAGCATGCTATGATTGGCTCCCTCGAACCCATACAAGCCTATGGGTCTAAGTGAAACTTCATACTGCGCTCGGAATGTCAGTCCAATATACAACGAGTCAAGCCATGGAGGATATTGAGAAATTACTTTCTCCGTCGCCTTCACTTCTGTGCTGTGATTCTCTCATGAGAGAGGATTGGAGCACAGAGCACTGACACTCGGATCACGCTCGCAGCAGATCAGGAGCCGAGTGTCATTAGCATATCGCATCCGATGTGACACACTAGTATGACTTCAGCCTTATGCTCTGTGTCCACAATGAGATTTTGGTGCGTTTTTGACGCTACATATTTTTGTTCCATCAAAAACGCAGCTTCTTACAGTTCAGCAATGTGGATGGGATTTATAAAAATCTGACTGACCTGGGGTGCGTGCTTCAAATTCACAACCTGTCAATTTTTCTTGCAGATATGCTAAATTTTCTGTGCACATTTTTCCCATAGACACAAAATATAGCTAATGTGGCCACTTTGGACCAATTGTCCAGGATCAATAACTCTGTAGCATGAGATACCATAAAACTTAACTTTTAATATATAATAGGTAAAATAATTCAAACACCAATAGAATATACAGTCATGGCCAAAAGTTTAGAGAATGACACAAATATATTTTCACATGATCTGCTGCCCTCTGGTTTTTATGTGTGTTTGTCAGATGTTTTTTTATCACATACAGAAATATAATTGCAATCATATTATGAGTAACAAAAGGTTATATTGACAGTTAGAATGAGTTAATGCAGCAAGTCAATATTTACAGTGTTGACCCTTCTTCTTCAGGACCTCAGCAATTCTCCCTGGCATGCTCTCAATCAACTTCTGGATCAAATCCTGTCTGATAGCAGTCCATTCTTGCAAAATCAATGCTTTTATTTTGTCTGAATTTGAAGGTTTTTGTTTGTCCACCCGTCTCTTGATGATTGACCACAAGTTCTCTATGGGATTAAGATCTGGGGAGTTTCCAGGCCATGTTCCCAAAATCTCTGTTTTGATCCCTGAGCCATTTCATTTAGTTATCACCTTTGCTTTATGGCAAGGTGCTCCATCATGTTGAAAAAGGCATTGTTGATCGCCAAACTGCTCTTGGACGGTTGGGAGAAGTTGCTCCTGGAGGACATTCTGGTACCATTCTTTATTCATGGCTGTGTTTTTAGGCAAGACTGAGAGAGAGCCCATTCCCTTGGCTGAGAAGCAACCACACACATGAATGGTTTCAGGATGCTTGACAGTTGGCATGAGACAAGACTGGTGGTAGCGCTCACCTTGTCTTCTCCGAATAAGCCGTTTTCCAGATGTCCCAAACAATCGAAAAGGGTATTCATCAGAGAATGACTTTACCCCAGTCCTCAGCAGTCCACTCCCTGTACCTCTTGCAGAATATCAGTCTGTCCATGATGTTTTTTCTGGAGAGAAGTGGCTTCTTTGCTGCCCTCCTTGAGACCAGGCCTTGCTCCAAGAGTCTCCGCTTCACAGTGCGTGCAGATGCACTCACACCTGCCTGCTGCCATTCCTGAGCAAGCTCTGCACTGCTGGTAGCCCGATCCCACAGCTGAAACACTTTTAAAAGACGGTCCTGGCGCTTGCTGGTCTTTCTTGGGCGCCCTGGAGCCTTTTTGGCAACAAGGGAACCTCTCTCCTTGAAGTTCTTGATGATGCGATAGATTGTTGACTGAGGTGCAATCTTTCTAGCTGCGATACTCTTCCCTGTTAGGCCATTTTTGTGCAGTGCAATGATGACTGCACGTGTTTCTTTAGAGATAACCATGGTTAACAGAAGAGAAACAATGATGCCAAGCACCAGCCTCCTTTTAAAGTGTCCAGTGGTGTCATTCTTACTTAATCATGACAGATTGATCTCCAGCCCTGTCCTCATCAACACCCACACCTGTGTTAATGGAGCAATCACTGAAACGATGTTAGCTGGTCCTTTTAAGGCAAGGCTGCAATGATGTTGAAATGTGTTTTGGGGGATAAAGTTAATTTTCTAGGCAAATATTGACTTTGCAAGTAATTGCTGTTAAGCTGATCACTCTTTATAACATTCTGGAGTATATGCAAATTGCCATTGGAAAAAATGAAGCAGTAGACTTTGTAAAAATTAATATTTGTGTCATTCTCTAAACTTTTGGCCATGACTGTATATGTGACACAGACTATTACAAAGTGCTCACGTCAAAATCAGTGCAGGTAATAAAAAAATTGAGGGGGTCTTCCCCGTTTCTCTGAAGATCACCCTCAGAAGGCGGCATAGGAGGATGGGGATGGGAGGAGTAGTTCAGTCCCTAATATCCCCTGTCGTGCCCCAAATGCAGGACTCTCAACCTGAGGCCGGAGTCACACCAGCGATGAATACGGATGAGTGATATGTGATAAAACATTGCATAGCACTCGGACCAGTATTCATCTATGGGGCAGCTCCGATCACATTTTTTTTCCCCGGCCGTTTTCAGCGTCCGAGTGAAATAGCAGCATGCTGCGATTTGCACTGACACTCGGCCGAGTCTCGGCTCACTCGCACCCATATAAGCCTATATGTGCGAGTGACAAAGCGCACATCACTCAGATATCATCCAAGTGCTGTGCGATTTACTCCGACCCGGCAATGGAGGAGGTAGAGAAATTAATTTCTCCGCCTCCTCCGCAGCTTTGCTCAAATCCTCTCTGTGCGAGAGGCTCGAAGCACAGCCGCATGACACTCGGCTCCCACTCGCAGCAGAGCAGGAGCCGTGGGTCATTAGCATATCACATCCGATACTCTCGCATTGGATGCCATACGGTAGTCTGACCCTGGCCTAACAAGTGTGGTCCTGTAGTAGTGAACTCCAACTTTTCCCTACGAGTGTCAACCTTTTTGCATAGGCCTCATCAGCAGAAATTATAATAGCAAGGAAGATATATATGCTAAATATTTTTTAAAGGTTCATTGAGTGGTGCATGTCAGATAGTGTCGCCTGACATAATCCGGGGTATGTATATTGCAATGCATTCAAAATGATAAGAGAAATAAAAGTTATAGTAGCAAAGTTATAGATATAGGTCATCAATATTAGTTCAGTAAGTATCTGACTCCCTGCCCATCAGCTATATGAAGAGGCCGTAGCATTATGGAGAGCACAGCATCATCTTCATGATCTGCGAGACCCCTCTCTGTGTGTAAAGTAGCAACTTTTCTTGGTACTGCAACAAAGGCTGTAATCACACGAGCGCATAACATCAGATGCGAGAGCATCGGATGTTATATGCCAATTACCCTCTGCTCCATCTCTGCTGCGAGCAGGAACCCAGTATCAGTGCTGTCTGCTCCGATCCTCTTGCATGACAGAATCGCAGCACAGGTGCAGAGTAGACAGAAAAAGTAATATCTCCATCTCCTCCATTACCCATCTCGGCGTATATCGGACTGCACTGGGATGACATCAGAGTGCAGTCCGATGTTTTCCATGTATCCATAGACTTGTATGGGTGCGAGTGAGTCACGTCTCACTGCCAGTCGCAGCATGCAGCTATTGTTCTCTCATGCCGAATCGACATGAGAAAATAATCGCAGATCTGAGCTGCACCATAGAGTAACACTGGGCCGAGTGCTATGGGATGTTTTATCACATAGCACTCAGCCATGTTATACGCTCGTATGACCTCGGCCTTAGAGCAATAAATAGGACTGAACTGTAATACTGGGCCGTTTGTGACTGTATATTATATAGTCGTGTTACACTCACCTAACGTCTTGTAACCTACAGGTGCACAAAGATATTACATTTTCACGATGCAACAAGTGGACCTGTGCACCTTCAAATGCCAGGGCCGATTTTTAGTCCCAGTCCGGCCCTGGTTATGGGTATCATAAATACTCTTTACAACACTAATGTGGGTGTTGCATCATGGACCACGGTTACCCTGGTGATCTAGTGGTGGTGGATGAAGAGACATGGAGGAGGGCCTCCTAAAAATCTGTTCCCATTACAAAGGAGCGGGTCTCTTATACTTGCAATGCCCATACAGTAAGTGTATGGGCTGACAAACATTTCCCCCTGGGGGTATACATCAACATACTGTATAAAAATTTGGGTTACCGGCATCATAAACACTCTTTTTACAACATTATGTGGGTGTTGCATCACGGACCACACTGTCAAGATCCATTTTTGGATTTGTGGCAGATCTGGTTTCTTTAACTTAAAGCTTTTTTCCTTTCAGGCCATCAGGGGTTAATGTCAGTTTTTCCCCGCTTGCCTGCTGGTGTATTGCATTGCTGCTGAGTCAGCTGAGGTGGATGGTGACCACTTCCACCATCCTTCAAGAGGTCACCTGATGCATCAGCTGACTGTCAGTGTTAGAGCAATCTGCAGTGACCAAGCTGGAGAGAGGAGCTCTCTGGCAGCAGTGGTGCTCCAGCTGTATACATTGATCCGGTGTCTTTAGCCTGCTGTGCGATGCTTTGCATCAGAAAGCTAAGTGTTGTATTTTTGCTAGCTCGTCCCTTTGGTGTCTGTCCCTTCCCTGTGTTTCTTACCTGCAGTGGTGAGGCTAGTCCTCCTTGCTGACCAGTGCATTAGCTAGGGCAGTTATAGGTGACCGTTAGGGACGAGGTATCCTGACGTCGGCAGGGGGAAGGACCTGCATGTGGTGTTAGGTTAGAACAGGGACAGGCTCAGGATGGAGTTCAGGACGTGACCGTCCCTGATTCCCTATTGTCAGGGCCTTCTTCTCCCCTATTCCATCAGCGTTGAGTTGTTGTGCCGTTTGGTGACCGACCAACCGTTGGGTCATGTCACATTGAGTCAGTCACTCCGTGACATTAACACTGACTGTTCATTTTTTCCAGTGAGTCATGTCTCAAATACAGGCCTTTGCCCAACTGCTCCAGACCCTCACTGATGAGCTTAAAGAGCTGCAGGGTCAGGTGACGCAGCAGCTGCAACAGTTGACGGGGATCTGGGCCTCGGCTCAGTTGCAGGTTCAACCGGAAGCCAATATATCTCTCACTGACCGGTTTTCTGGAGGGAGAGAGATACGTTTTTTGTTTTTCAGGAGGCCTGTAAATTGAATTTCAGGCTCCACCCTCGTTCATCAGGGAGTGAGGAACAGCGTGTGGGGATTATAGTCTCCCTTCTCAAGGGTGATCCCCAATCCTGGGCCTTCTTCCTGACGACTGGTTCTCCATCTTTACCGTCGGTGGACTAGTTTTTTGTGGCATTGGCGCTTATGTATGGGGATCCTGATAGTGTCTCCCTGGCGTAATCCCGACTGCGTAAAATCAAGCAGGGGAGCCGGCCGGCTGAGAAGTACTGCTCAGAGTTCAGGAGGTGGGTAACTGACATGCAGTGGGATGACCCTGCACTTAGGAGCCATTTTAATCAGGGTCTGTCCCCAAGGTTATTATTATTATGCATTTATATAGCGCCATTTATTCCATGGCGCTTTACATGTGAAAAGGGGAAATATAGACAGGTACAATAAACATGTGTAAGACAAGGGACACACAAGTACATAAGGAGAGGGGACCCTTGCAGGATACTCTTGTACAGTACGCCGCCCCCAGCCCAGGTTGTTGGAGGCCGACATGACCCTTGCCATCTGGGTGGATAGACGCTTGAGGGAGAGGCATACACCAAATGTGCCCCCAGTAGTCCTTGCTAGGGAGGAGGACACACCTGAGCAGGTGGACGAACCCATGCAGGCCTTGGGTATGGGAGCATGTTTTCACTGTTGGTAGACTGGTCATTTCATCAATGTCTGTCCAGCTCACACCAAAGTGCCAACACCATCTCAAAAGTCACATCCCCCTGGTCGTGTGGAGGGAGATGACCAGGGTGTGTATATTTTCTCCATCTGGATACACATGATGAGAGCATTATACTGCCTCTGTAGAAATCCCTAGTTAGACCGCACATGGAGTACTGTGTACAGTTTTGGGCACCGGTGCTCAGGAAGGATATGATGGAACTAGAGCGAGTAAAAAGGAGGACAACAAAATTAATAAAGGGGATGGGGGAACTACAATACCCAGAGAGATTAACAAAATTAGGATTATTTAGTCTAGAAAAAAGACGACTGAGGGGCGATCTAATAACCATGTGTACTCCAAACCCTGTCTTATGAGGAAAGGTTGCAGGATTGGGGAATGTTTAGTTTGCAAAAGAGAAGACTGAGAGGAGACTTAATAGCTGTCTACAAATATCTAAAGGGCTGTCACATTGTAGAAGGATCAACTTTATTCTCATTTGCACAAGGAAAGACTAGAAGCAATGGGATGAAACTGAATGGGAGGAGACACAGATTAGATATTAGAAAAAACTTTTTGACAGTTAGAGTGATCAATGAGTGGAACAGGCTGCCACGAGAAGTGGTGAGTTCTCCTTCAATGGAAGTCTTCAAACAGAGGCTGGACAGACATCTGACTGGGATGATTTAGCGAATCCTGCTTTCAGCAGGGGGTTGGACCAGATGGCCCAGGAGGTCCCTTCCAACTCTACGATTCTATGATTCTATATAAGGGGACAATACAAATATCTCTTCGAGGATCTTTACACAAAGGAAGGTGACGGTCACAGGTGGCATTCTCTGCGTTTAAAAGAGAGAATGTTTTTCCACCCACATAGAAGAGGATTCTTTACTGTTAGGGCAGTGAGAATCTGGAATTTCTTGCCTGAGGAGGTGGTGATTGTGAACTCAGCTGAGGAGTTCAAGAGAGGCCTGGATGTCTTCCTGGAGTGTAACAATATTGTATCTTACAGTTATAAGGTTCTTTAGAAGGATGTAGATCTGGATATTTATTCTGACGGAATATAGGCTGAACTGGACGGACAAATGTCTTTTTTCGACCTTGCTATGTTACTATTGTCTTCTCAGTGTAACTTGCGTGCTGAAGTGGTGGTTGGTGGGGTAACTGAGAATATACTGGTGCTTGTGGACAGTGGAGCAGGAGTCAATCTGGTGGTTGCTCACTTTGTCCAGACACATGGCCTGAGGAGTAGGTCGCTAGCAAGACCCCTAAGCGTCCAGGCCATTGACTGTTCCACTCAGCCAGGGGGAGTGACCAAGTCGTAGATGATATACACCTGCGTACAGGGACTCATCATGAGGAGTCCCCTGTCATGTTATGTCTTGGGGGAATGCCAACTCCCATCATTTTAGGCCTCCCTTGGTTGAAAAAACACAACCCGGTCATTGATTGGCAGTCCAGGGAAGTAGTCAGCTGGGATCAGTCATGTGAGGGTTGCTGCCCGGGAGCTACTGTCTCTGCCGTCTTTCTACAATCTACTCCTCCTTCTCCAGTGGGGACAGCAGAGGTGCTGCCAGGGAGTAGGGGCAAGACTCAAACCTCACCTCATGCTAACCCTGAGTGTCAGAGTCCTCTTAGGAGGAGCGGTCAGGGGAGGGTGGTTGTTCCCTCTGTGCATTGTGGGGGGTGTGAGTGTGTTGACACAGGGGGACACCTCTGTTGTCGGTTCCTCAAACAGTACACCATCTAGTGGCAAACATATGCATGGCAATAAATGTTCAGGTCCGGACCTGTGTGTGGATGAGTATGTGTGGGTGTCCACCAGGTGGAAGGGTGCTACTGGGATCTGGCATTCCAGGGTTATCAGGTCATATCGTCTGTCGGCCGTTCTTGGTCCGGGGACTTTCCAGTTGGAGTTACCCTCAGTTATGCATGTACACAACTCATTCCCCAGGTCGGTGCTCTGGAGATTTGTGGCGCCTCCGGATCCTACATTGTTGTCATCTCCATCAAGCTGCGTTTACCATAAACCTGAGGGTCAGAAGACTGCAGAGGTGAACTCTGGTTGATCGAGGCGTCCTTGCCGTAGGTTGTTTTCTGGTGAAGTCCGATGTTGAGGGTCCAAAGGCTCCTCATTGAAAGGGGGGCACGGTCACTATCCATTTTTGGATCTGTGGCAGATCTGGCTTCTCAGATTAAAACTATTTTTCCTTTCAGGCCATCGGGGGTTAATGTCAGTTTTTCGCCGCTGCCCTGCTGGTGTATTGCATTGCTGCTGGGTCAGCTGAGGTGGGTGGTGACCACTCCCACCATCCTTCAAGAGGTCACCTGATGCATCAGCAGACTGTCGGTGTTAGAGCTATCTGCAGTGACCCAGCTGAAGAGAGGAGCTCTCTGGGAGTAGTGGTGTTTCAGCTGAATACATTAATCTGATGTCTTTATCCAGCGGTGCGGTGCTTTTCATCAGAAAGTTAAGTGTTGTATTTTTGTTACGTCGTCCCTTCGCTGTCTGTCCCTTCCCTGTGTTTGTTACCTGCAGTGGTGAGGCTAGTGCTCCTTGCCTGCCAATGCATTAGCTAGGGCAGTTATAGGTGACAATTAGGGATGAGGTATCCTGACGTCGGCAGGTGGAAGGACCTGCATAGGGTGTTAGATTAGAACAGGGATAGGCTCAGATTGTAGCTCAGGAGATGACCGTCCCTGATTCCCTATTGTCAGGGCCTTCCATTCCCCTATTCCATTGATGTTTAGTTGTTGTGCCATTTGGTGACCGAGCAACTGTTGGGTCGGTTTCACATTGGGTCAGTCACCCGATCACCATCGTGGTATAGTGGTGGTGGATGATGAGGATGAGGAGAAGCAGTAGGACAACAGCAAATAGGCAAAATCAGGAAGCATATACCCCTGTGTGGGTGTGAAGAGGTGCATGAGAATAGACCTCCCAAAAAAAGACATTGGATTTGAGTTTTTGTAATGCTGCTATCATTCGGTGGTGTAGAGAAGACAGGCCAAATCCAGCCCTTGTTCACTTTTATAAGAGTCAGCCTGTCAGCATTTTCAGTTGACAGGCGGATGCCGTGATCAGTTAAAATTCCACTAGCGGCTCTAAATACCCGCTCTGACAAAACGCTAGCTGCAGAGCATGCCAGAAGCTCCAAGGAGTAGACAACCAGTTCATGCCACGTTTGCAGCTTGGATACCCAATAATTAAAAGGCACAAAGGAATCAAGGAGGAGATTGGTATGGTCAGCAAGGTACTCCCTCAGCATCTTCCAAAACTTTGCACTCCTTGTGAGAGTACTCCACGCCTCAGGGCCTGTGCGATGGGAGGGTCTGAGAAAAGTCTCCCAGAACTTTACCAGTGTTCCCCTGCCTCTGCTGGATTGGAGTTGTGTCTCTCTCGCCTCTACTCCTTGGTTTTCCAATGAACTGTGACCTCTGCCGCCAGCATTTTCAGATGGAAATTTTTTTAAGAATTCCGCAACAAGGGCCCTCTGGTACTGCACCATTTTAGTACACCTGTTTGCCTCTGGAATAAGAAGTAGAAAGTTCTCCTTGTAGCTTGGGTCTAGAAGTGTCACCAACCAGTAATGACTGTCACCCAAAATTTTGAGAACGCAAGGGTCACGGTCAAGGCAGCAAAACATTAACTCAGCCATGCGTGCCAGCCTGCTAACAGGCAAGACTTCCGTGTCCTCACCAAGAGGATGACTAACCATGCTCTCCTCCTCCTCTTTTTCCTCCTCCTTCCTGTCCTCAGGCCATTCACGCTGAACAGACGGTATGACAGTTGTGCTTGTATTACCGTCTATAGTGCATGAAACTAGCTCCTGTTCTTCCTCCTCCTCTTCTTCATTGTCATCCAATCCACGTTGGGATGAGATGAGGTTGGTGTTATGAATGGGTCATCGAGGACAAAAAGGCAAAACAAGCTAAGCCACAGAAAACCAGAGTGGTTGGTAACTATGCAGATTGCAGATCCCTGATCTTACACACAACTAGCAGTAGCCGTGGAGTGTGCCTACGATGAACCTAGATGCCTCGTCACGGCCGGAGCACTACATAAGCCTAAAGCAAGAAAAGGGAAAACTAACTGCCCCAGAGCAGACCCCAAAGGAATAGACAGCCCCCACACGTGTATTGACGGTGAAACAAGATGAAGGCACAAACACAGGCAGGAAAATAGGCTGAGCAAATGATGGGGCCCAAACTAACTAGACAGGAAAGGGAAGACACTGTCTGCAACCTGCAAAAAACCCTACAAAAATAATATCCAACACTTCTGATAGCAAAATTAACCCTGAAGTCACTAGACTTCTCCTACTATATCAGCACTCTGAAATATTCTGAGACAGAGCAAAAAGAGACCGAACTAGTAAGGGACAAAAAGCCAATTGGCAAAATACTGATAAATAAGAGTGGAAATTCAGCTCAGCCCCCAGCCGGGGCTGGCAGACCACACAAAAAACTGAATAGACCAACAAAATCAAGTGTGAACATTAGCAGAAAAACTTAGCTTTAGATGACTGGAACAGAGCTGAAAACCAAGAGCTGACAAACCAGAAGGAATCGCCAGCAACTGAATAGGGCGTCGGCTGTCTTAAATCCAATCTGAGAATTCTGAGATCCAATCGTCATCCTCATTCTCAGGTGGCAGATCTCCACCGATCAAACCAGCTGCACCACCTCCCGACACCACCAGAGGAAGTCCAGAAGGGGAACCAGAGAATGAACTCACAACAGGTTGGGCTGTGTGTAATCACGCTGTATGGTTCTTTGCTCCATCTCATCATGCTCCGCCTGCAATGCATCCTCTTTCATTGTGAGCAGAGAGCATTTCAGAACACAGAGAAGCGGGATGGTGATGCTAATTATGGCATCATTGCCGCTCACCATCTTGGTGAGTCCCCAAAGTTTTGGAGGACAGTATATATGTCTGACATCCATGTCCACTCCTAAGGTCTTATGTGTGGGGTCTGAACTGAATACCGATTGCCTTATTGATGCTGGTAGTCAACAACTGCCCTCTTCTGCTCACAAATCCTTTCCAACATATGCAGTGTAGAGTTCCAACGCGTAGGGACATCACACAACAGTCGGTGAGCCGGAAGCTGAAAACGCTGCTGAAGCACGGCAATGGCTGCGGAAGCAGTAGCTGACTTTCTAAAATGGGCACACAGGCAGCGTACTTTCACAAGCAGATCCGGCAGCTCTGGGTAGCTTTTGAGTTGAACAACGAGGCTAAGCACATGGTCAGGCATGGTACGTGTGTGAGCTCACCTCGCTTCAAAGCCACCACCAGGATCCGGCCATTGTCACGCATGACCATGCCTGGCTGTAGGTTCAGCGGTGTCAACCACAGATCTGTCTGCTCTTTCAGAACTGTCCACAACTCTTCAGCATTGTGCGGTTTGTCACTGAAGCATATTAGTTTCAGTACAGCCTGTTGCCGCTTGGGTGAGGCAGTGCTTCCAGCTTGTGACTGATGTAGTCATTTTGGAGATGAAGGCTGAAGAGGAGGAGGTGCAGGAGCTGTAGACTGTGGGGGCAACCCTGATTGAGGTAGGGCCCGGAATCCTCAGCGTCGGGAGGACATGTTCCATGCCAAGGCCCGACTTGGTCCCGGCTTCCACTATGTTAGCCCAGTGTGCCATCAGCGAAATGCACCATCCCTGCCCACAAGCACTTGTCCACGTTTCCGTGGTTAGGTGGACTTTCCCAGTAAATGCATAGTTGGAGAGGGAGAGGGAGCGGGAGAGGGAGAGAGAGGGAGAGAGCTGTAGGGGTTAAAATAAAGGTAGAAAAATTATTCTGGGCATGCTCAGTTTTAAATGACGGAATCCGTCGTTGGATTCCGTCTTGCGACAGATCCTGCACCCATAGGCTTCCATTATAGCCAACGACTGATGGCGCAGGATCCGTCGCTGTCAGACTTTTCGACGTACACAAAAAACGTTACTCTGTCCGTTGTCTCCTGCCGACGGACAGAGATTTTCTGACGGATCCATTGGACGACGGATGAAACGTGTTGCCATCGTCACAATCCGTCATTAATACAAGTCTGAGAAAAAAACGGATCCAGCATTCAAAAAACGACAGATTGTGACTGATGGAAAAAGACTGAAGTGTGAAAGGACTAACACGTGCTTGTGTAATGCGGGGATGGCACATCGGGAGAAATAGTGGTGGTTGAGGACCGAGGGACGGCTGCTGCTATCAGGTTGCAGAAAGCTTCCGTATCAGCGAGCCTAAAAGGCAACATTTCAAGCACAAGCAGATGATAAATGTGTAAATTTAGTAGTGTCGCCTGTGGGTATTTGTGCTTGCATTCCAAGTACTGGGGTATGGATGACTGATTGCTGCCCTGGGACAAGGACATGGACGTGCTTGATGATGGTGCTAGTTAAGTGTGTGCAACAACAGGTGCAGGGCAGGAGGCATCTACGCATGCACAGGGATTGGTTTTCCTCGCACAACAGGTAGACACTGTTCGTGGACCCTGGGGTCCAGGGCTACCACTAGGAATTTCGGGGCCCCATACTGGCAAAATTTTGGGGGCCCCCTTGAGACTCCGCCCAGGCTCCACCAAGCCCCGCCTCCACCCCTCAAACTGTCCACAGTCCCACGCTCTCTCTTGGAAAAACTCCACTTCTCACCTATCACACATTAACAGTTCCCATCACCAGATCACACATATAGTCGGCAGCTTTTGCTTTGGACAAAACATTTTTTTAAGCCGCCACCATAACAGGGTTGACACTTTTGGTCAAGCCCTACTCTACTGTAACCTATTAAATATTTATTAAAATATGCAATACACTTTAGGTATATTTTTATTTATTTTTCAATTTTTAAAATGACCAATAATATCACATACAAGGAACAAATACCGCCACACCATGACCAGACCACATATTACTGTCATAGTGACCGAATAATATCACATACAAGGAACAATGACATTATACACAGGAGCTCTATATATAATGTACAAGTAACACAGTGATCACTGGTGACATTATACACAGGACCTCTGTATGTATGTATATATATATATATATATATATATATATATACAGTATATAGTATACAATGTATAATGTCAATGTACAGGTAACACACTAACTCACCAGTGATGTCTCTAGGTGAAGTCCTTCATCTATGCTTTTCATTCATCCAGCACAGATCGCCATCATGTCTTCCAGCCAGGGCTCGTCTCTGCAGGAAATAACACGGTTATCTAGAGCTCCGCTTGCAGAACACATTACTTATTTTTTCCCAACTTCTACATTACACCACATGAAGAAAAAAAGGCGACATAGTGTCGCTCTGCACAGTAACAGGACCGCCCCCCCCATTTAAAACAGTATCCTCAAAAAATTAAATACATCACTGCAGTATGTGAGGTAGCGCTGTCATTTACTTAGGGGATTCTCGCTTGCAGCGAACAAAAACCAGTTCTGGCACAGGATTTTCCAACAAATCATACAGTCCTTGCGGTTTATTCACGCCTCATAAACCACAGCAGCAACAGAAAGTTCACTTAACAGCATTACCAGCATAGCGTCCATTAAAATGCTTCACTCTGGTTATCAAGGTCCAGTACTTAGGCTCTCTTAGCCTCACAACTATCTCACCCAAGTCAGGGCTACTCATGCGGCTTCAGCATTCCGCACACATTCGTTCCCTCCAGGGAACTCTCAGGCACACATCGCCATTGCTCACAGCCCTTCACACGTGCTGTCAGGCAGGAAGTTCCATGTCTGCAGGACCTTCCACACTGGACCAACCAGGTCCCAGCATTCCTCACATGTGACCTACACTGGCCACATTATATGGTCTATAGCCACGCCCATCGGGTCACGTGACTATGACCTCATCACATGTCCTTCACACACTCACATAGCTTTTTAATACAGGCGTTTTCAGACACACCCCTGGGTGGGTTTGTAGGTAACCGGCCCGCCCAACTCCCGAGTTAGGCTACTTTCACACTAGCGTCGTGTGATGTACGTCGCAATGCGCCGTTTTGGAGAAAAAACGCATCCTGCAAACTTGCCCGCAGGATGCGTTTTTTCTCCATAGACTTGCATTAGCGACGCATTGCGCCGTATGGCCACACGTCGCATCCATCGTGCGACGGATGCATCGTGTTTTGGCGGCCGCGCCGCACAAAAAAAAGTTACATTTTCGACCGCGCATGCGCTATGCACCCCCTAGCAGACATAGTGGTTACTACACCACAAGTAATAATATCCCTTAATTAGCCCCTATGGTAATAATATCCCCCATCCCTACCCCCGTGTGTCTCATTCCTGGCTTTAGCCATATGTTCTCCCATCCCACCCTCATGAGTATCCATTCTGCCCCCATATTATCTCCATCGTATCCATCCATGTCTCCAATCATTAAGACACAGAAACAGAACACAGTATGATAAACGTGCATAAATACTCTGCTGTAAAATATATGTAACTGTAAGTAGCAAGTGCTAGTAAAAGATGTTAACAAAACCAGGGTATTTTGTTGATACGTTTTTTTGCAAAAAAATGTACGCTAAGCCACTCCGCCGCGTCAAGGCATACCCTTCTCGGAGCAGTCCTATCTAATATATTTAAAAACCTGAACATGTGAATAATACCTTCATGAGCAGGGTTCAGAAAGGCGCTGCCCGGTATGGGCTCGCTGGGCAAAATGGCTTTTTATGCATGTCCCAAAAGAGAGAGGCGGGGATCTCCCAAAGCTTGCATAAACAAGAAATCAATAGATTCAGAACACATGACACATGCACAAAAACTGAACGGGTCAATAAGACCCTGTTCACACCACCCAAGAACTAAGACACAGAAACAGAACACAGTATGACAAACGTGCATAAATACTCTGCTGTAAAATATATGTAACTATAAGTAGCAAGTGCTAGTAAAAGGTGTTAACAAAACCAGGGTATTTTGTTGATACGTTTTTTTGCAAAAAAATGTACGCTAAGCCACTCCGCCGCGTCAAGGCATACCCTTCTCGGAGCAGTCCTATCTAATATATTTAAAAACCTGAACATGTGAATAATACCTTCATGAGCAGGGTTCAGAAAGGCGCTGCCCGGTATGGGCTCGCTGGGCAAAATGGCTTTTTATGCATGTCCCAAAAGAGAGAGGCGGGGATCTCCCGAAGCTTGCATAAGCAAGAAATCAATAGATTCAGAACACATGACACATGCACAAAAACTGAACGGGTCAATAAGACCCTGTTCACACCACCCAAGAACTAAGACACAGAAACAGAGCACAGTATGACAAACGTGCATAAATACTCTGCTGTAAAATATATGTAACTGTAAGTAGCAAGTGCTAGTAAAAGATGTTAACAAAACCAGGGTATTTTGTTGATACTTTTTTTGCAAAAAAATGTACGCTAAGCTACTCCGCCGCGTCAAGGCATACCCTTCTCGGAGCAGTCCTATCTAATATATTTAAAAACCTGAACATGTGAATAATACCTTCATGAGCAGGGTTCAGAAAGGCGCTGCCCGGTATGGGCTCGCTGGGCAAAATGGCTTTTTATGCATGTCCCAAAAGAGAGAGGCGGGGATCTCCCAAAGCTTGCATAAGCAAGAAATCAATAGATTCAGAACACATGACACATGCACAAAAACTGAACGGGTCAATAAGACCCTGTTCACACCACCCAAGAACTAAGACACAGAAACAGAACACAGTATGACAAACGTGCATAAATACTCTGCTGTAAAATATATGTAACTATAAGTAGCAAGTGCTAACAAAACCAGGGTATTTTGTTGATACGTTTTTTTGCAAAAAAATGTACGCTAAGCCACTCCGCCGCGTCAAGGCATACCCTTCTCGGAGCAGTCCTATCTAATATATTTAAAAACCTGAACATGTGAATAATACCTTCATGAGCAGGGTTCAGAAAGGCGCTGCCCGGTATGGGCTCGCTGGGCAAAATGGCTTTTTATGCATGTCCCAAAAGAGAGAGGCGGGGATCTCCCAAAGCTTGCATAAGCAAGAAATCAATAGATTCAGAACACATGACACATGCACAAAAACTGAACGGGTCAATAAGACCCTGTTCACACCACCCAAGAACTAAGACACAGAAACAGAGCACAGTATGACAAACGTGCATAAATACTCTGCTGTAAAATATATGTAACTGTAAGTAGCAAGTGCTAGTAAAAGATGTTAACAAAACCAGGGTATTTTGTTGATACGTTTTTTTGCAAAAAAATGTACGCTAAGCTACTCCGCCGCGTCAAGGCATACCCTTCTCGGAGCAGTCCTATCTAATATATTTAAAAACCTGAACATGTGAATAATACCTTCATGAGCAGGGTTCAGAAAGGCGCTGCCCGGTATGGGCTCGCTGGGCAAAATGGCTTTTTATGCATGTCCCAAAAGAGAGAGGCGGGGATCTCCCAAAGCTTGCATAAGCAAGAAATCAATAGATTCAGAACACATGACACATGCACAAAAACTGAACGGGTCAATAAGACCCTGTTCACACCACCCAAGAACTAAGACACAGAAACAGAACACAGTATGACAAACGTGCATAAATACTCTGCTGTAAAATATATGTAACTATAAGTAGCAAGTGCTAACAAAACCAGGGTATTTTGTTGATACGTTTTTTTGCAAAAAAATGTACGCTAAGCCACTCCGCCGCGTCAAGGCATACCCTTCTCGGAGCAGTCCTATCTAATATATTTAAAAACCTGAACATGTGAATAATACCTTCATGAGCAGGGTTCAGAAAGGCGCTGCCCGGTATGGGCTCGCTGGGCAAAATGGCTTTTTATGCATGTCCCAAAAGAGAGAGGCGGGGATCTCCCAAAGCTTGCATAAGCAAGAAATCAATAGATTCAGAACACATGACACATGCACAAAAACTGAACGGGTCAATAAGACCCTGTTCACACCACCCAAGAACTAAGACACAGAAACAGAACACAGTATGACAAACGTGCATAAATACTCTGCTGTAAAATATATGTAACTATAAGTAGCAAGTGCTAGTAAAAGGTGTTAACAAAACCAGGGTATTTTGTTGATACTTTTTTTGCAAAAAAATGTACGCTAAGCCACTCCGCCGCATCAAGGCATACCCTTCTCGGAGCAGTCCTATCTAATATATTTAAAAACCCGAACATGTGAATAATACCTTCATGAGCAGGGTTCAGAAAGGCGCTGCCCGGTATGGGCTCGCTGGGCAAAATGGATTTTTATGCATGTCCCAAAAGAGAGAGGCGGGGATCTCCCAAAGCTTGCATAAGCAAGAAATCAATAGATTCAGAACACATGACACATGCACAAAAACTGAACGGGTCAATAAGACCCTGTTCACACCACCCAAGAACTAAGACACAGAAACAGAACACAGTATGACAAACGTGCATAAATACTCTGCTGTAAAATATATGTAACTGTAAGTAGCAAGTGCTAGTAAAAGATGTTAACAAAATCAGGGTATTTTGTTGATACGTTTTTTTGCAAAAAAATGTATGCTAAGCCACTCCGCCGCGTCAAGGCATACCCTTCTCGGAGCAGTCCTATCTAATATATTTAAAAACCTGAACATGTGAATAATACCTTCATGAGCAGGGTTCAGAAAGGCGCTGCCTGGTATGGGCTTGCTGGGCAAAATGGCTTCCCCAGAATTCTGCCCCATGTTCAGCATTCTGCCCCCAGTCCAGCATTCTGCCCCCTGTCCAGCCCTCTGCCCCCGGGCCCCCTGGATCGCCGCTGTCGAAAAAAAAAAAGTTCTCCTTACCTGGCCGCGGTCCAGCGGTGGGCAAGGCTCCCTCCGTCCCTCCACGCTGCAGCGCGCTCTAGCCGGTGACTGACACTGACGTCAGACGCCGGCGAGGTGCACGCTGCGGCTGACGTCAGCTGCCAGCCTCCGATTGGCTGGCAGCTGTTAACTATTGACGTGCGGGCTGCCGGGCCCGCATGTCAATATCGTTTAACTGCTGCCCGCAGCGCTGCTAGCCAGGGCCCGGTTTACCTGCCAGTAGGGGCCTGGTGAGCAGAGAGGAGACTGGGCCCAATGCGGGCCCCCTCTGCCTGCCGTGCCCCATACGCCAGTCAGGGCAGTAATGCCCTGATGGCGGCCCTGCTGGGGTCGGTTGCTTTGCTGCCATGGGCCTGATCATGCTGGTGGTGGTAAGGCTGGTAGTTATGATACCCCTGCTAATGCTGGCATGGCAGGTGGTGCAAATGGACTTTTTGGGGTTATTGGCAGAGTCTTTAAAAAACAACCATACTCAAGAAGACCTAACAGTTGGACAGGTAACTTCCGTTGTGTTGGTGTTACGAGGAATGGTTGCCCGCCTTCTGTCTGCGACCACGACACTGCTTCTTCCTGCCTGTTGGGGTGCTACACCTCCCTCCCCCTGTGAGCTGCTGTCCTTGCTCTGCATGTACTCCTGCCAGCTTGAGTCAGTTACTATATCATCCACCACCTCATTCTCCACTTCCGCACCCTGGTCCCCCTCCTGACTTTTTGGCAATTGTGTCTCATCATCGTCCACCTCTTCTGACACTTTCCCACCGTCGCCTTCATGTGACTGTGGCAGCTCAAATATTTGGGCATTGCTACATGTGATCTCCTCTTGCCCCGCTACAAGTGGACCGTGTGAGAGGCCAGAATCTATAAATGGAAAAGTGAACAGCTCTTCGAAGTGTCCAATTGTGGCATCAGTTGTCTCCGAGCACTCGGCATGGTGAGAGGAAGGAGGATCAGGGTGAGGAATATGTGGTCCAGACTCACGGCTACTATGACTTGACCATGTGAAGACAGGGTGGTGGTGATGGTGGCAGCAAAGTGACTGGAAGCAATATCCACTATGCAACCAACAATATTTTGACACTGCTCTGGGTTCATTAGTGGTGTGCTGCTGCCGTCCCCTAGTAATTGGGACAGGAAGGTCAGGCGTGAAGATGTGAGTGTTTGTTGTGGCACAATTTCAACATGCTGATGGCCTCAGCCTCTGCATGCACCATCACCATCACGTTCACTTCCCCGTCCCTTGCCACACACCTTGCCCATTTTAAATGGAGTACAATATTTTCCACGTTCTGTACAATTGGCTGAATTTGGAGCAAACTTATATGTGATCAGTGTGCGCAAAAACCACAGTTTAAAATATCTGGCCTGTCAGTAACAATTTTTTTGCTTTGCAGCAAACTGGTGTTAATAACTAGGCTAAGACAGAGCATAAAAAATGGAGGCCTGAAATGGCAAATTTTGAGCGCACTGATATGTGATGTCTGTGACGGAGATACCCAACTTTCAAATATCTGGCCTGTATTTTTTTTCCAGCAAACAGGTATCAATAACTAGGCTAAGACACAGCAAAAAATGCAAAGGAGGCCTGAAATAGCACCATTTTGAGCGCACTAATATGTGACCCATGTGGCGGACAAAACACAGTGTAAAATAGCTGGCCTGTAGGTAACAATTTAACTGGTGTCAATAAACTGTATCACACACTCCAAGTGCAAGAAAAAAAAAAGTGTTCAGCTCACCCTTTATACTTCCATGTTGCTTTCAAGCACGAGCCACAGCTCTGTCAGGCAGTAGACAAATTACGGAAAGGACGGTCCAGCTCAAAAGGGTAAAATCCAAAACATTTTATTTAGATATCCATAAAATAGGTATCCAGAATGCATGAACCCGACCGGAAAACCGGAGGGAAGGTTGAGGAGACACTGTACGCGTTTCGAACGAAAAGTTCTTAAACTCAGTATAGCTCCAAGGGAAGGGGTGTGGGAATATAACTATAAGTTACCGTATATACTCGAATATAAGCCGAGATTTTCAGCCCAAAAAATTGGGCTGAAAGTCCCCCTCTCGTCTTATATTCGAGTCATGCTTACCCGTCCTGACGCTATGTCTTGAGCCCCCAGCTTCTCCCCGTGCTCTCTCTTCCTGCCTTCAGCGGTCACGTGGTGCCGCTCATTAAAACTCATGAATATGCGCATATTCATGAGTTTTAATGAGCGGTACCACATGACCGCTGAAGGCAGGAAGAGAGAGCACGGAGAAGCTGGGGGCTCAAGACACAGCGTCAGGACGGGTAAGTATAGCGATACTCACCTGTCCTGCATCCATGGCTGCTTGCTGCTGTCTGTCATCGGTCAGTGACTTCAGACAGCAGAGGACGCGGTGACGTGGTTAGTGCGCGCCGCGCCCCCTGCAGTCTGAACGTCACTGACAGATGACGTGCCAGACAGCAGCAAGCAGCGATGGACGCAGGACACGTGAGTATCTCAGGTGCCAGCAGTGACACCGGCACCTGACACCCAGCGACGGAGAGGTGAGTATGTCATTTTTTTTATTTTTACATGCAGCAGCAGCATGGGGGCAGCATATGGGGGAACAATCTATGGAGCTTCTTCTGGGGTCAGCATATGGGGGAACAATCTATGGAACTTCTTATGGGGCAGCATATGGGGGAACAATCTATGGAGCTTCTTATGGGGGAATAATCTATGGAGCATTTCCCACCCTAGGCTTATACTCGAGTCAATAAGTTCTCCCAGTTTTTTGTGGCAAAATTAGGGGGGTCGGCTTATACTCGGGTCGGCTTATACTCGAGTATATACAGTCCATCTCAGATATAGTATCTCGCAATCTAAATTTACTCAGAAGTGATGACACTATGGACAAAATTCTAGCAAATGGGATTCAAATTGTTTCCAGAAGGGCTCCTACACTCGGTAATTTTCTGTCACCTAGTCTTCTTAGATCCAGTAAGCGCACTAAAACGAATTGGCTGGCAACCAAGGGTTTTTTCAGATGTGGTCATTTTCCATGTAAAACCTGTTCACATTCAACTAAAACGCTGTCTTTTTCTAATTGTTTAACCAATAAAGTTTTTTTTATTAATGATTATTTGAATTGTAACACAGTTCATGTAGTGTATATTATAGAATGCAAACAATGCAATTTAAAATATGTAGGTTCCACCATTAGAAAATTTAAAGAACGTGTCCGAGAACACATCTATGATGTTATTAATCCTACGGTGCACAGCATATCCAATGCTTCCAAACACTTTATTATGTCAGACAATAGAGATTTGTCGTTTTCCAATGTTTTTGCTATTGAACAGGTAAAGAGACACATTCGTGGAGGAAATAGAGAAAAGCAACTACGGGACAAAGAAGCTTTATGGATTCTTCTTCTAGATGCATGTGTTCCCACTGGATTGAATTTATGGAAAGAACTCATGTTGCATTATTGATTGTGTTAGTTTTATTTGGTGGTTTTAAATGTGCATCAAATGTTAATTGGTGCCACCTGTGTGTACTAGTTATATTCCCACACCCCTTCCCTTGGAGCTATACTGAGTTTCAGAACTTTTAATTCGAAATGCGGGTTCATGCATTTTTGCATTCTGTATACCTATTTTATGGATATCTAAATAAAATGTTTTGGATTTTACCCTTTTGAACTGGACCGTCCTTTCTGTATTTTGTCTACTGCCTGACACTCCAACAAAATTTTAAACTAGCACAGATCAGGCAGAATTTTCAGCACACTCAGATGTGATTGCTGTGATGGCCAAACCCCTGTTTAAAATAGCTGGATTTTTACGCTGTACTATGGAAAGGATCTGGCTGTATTCTGCAGTGCCAGCAAGCAAGTGGAGAAAATAAACCGTGTGCTCTGGATTGCTTTTAAAAAAAATAATCAGTATTAGGATGCAAAAAAATCTTTTTCTTGGCCACTGATACCTGGGGCTATGCATATACAGTAAATATCTGTAAATAGGCAGCAGTAGCAGACAGGAATGGAATGGGACCCTCTTGCTGTATGCGATGAAGTATGCCACATACAATGCCTGCATGCCTAGCACTGATATCTATATACCCACATACACTGCCGGCCTACCTAGCAGTGATATCTATATACCCCGTAATTAGTCCTTTGAAGAACTGTTGGTTTAGCTGGATTTGTGTATTCAATAATGGTATACCCACACTAACTTATACACCACCAATTCTGTCCCTATCTCTGCAGCAACTCTCCCTACACTGCCTAATTCTGGAGCTGACTGGAATGAGCAGGGCACAGCCAATCATTGTAATGCCACAACCAACATGGCTGCGGCATTACTACAGTGCTTGGCAGATAATCCCTGCATGTTTGGCGAGCAGCACAATGCTTGGGGGGGGGGGGCACCGAGCACTACAGAGCATGCTCGCTCATCACTATCTGTCAGCTTTTACGGAATTGGAGATGCCTGCTGTTTTTGTTTCAAGGGGCACACCAGATCTTTCTCAATCACCGCCTGCACCTCGCTCACAGTTCAGCAGTTTCTTGTGTTCACCCTACTTCACCCTTTCTTAGAGCAGCTGCTAGCCCTTGATCCCACAGTTGTGATCACTTAAAAGAATATTTCAGCCAACACATGCCGCAGCTTAGAGCTTGAACTCCACCATCTCCAATCTGTTGGCCTTGGAAAGCTGCTTTTACGACTGGTGGATATGCAGCCAGGGTTCACCACAATCAGACAGTGTTAAAATTAATATGCCTTGGAGATCCCAGTCACACAGCTCAAGAGTTGTGGACAGCTATCCAGGCCGAGTTTGAGCAATGGCTGTCTTCACTGAACCTGGAGTCTAGAAAGGCCATGTGCGATAACAGTGCGAACCTGGTGGATGCCCTACGCCGGGGGAAACCTCCCACATGTGCCTTGCATTGATCACGTCCTCATCCTGGTGGTAAAGCAATTTCTCCGCCACTATCCCGGCCTGGATGCGCTGCTGCAAGGAGTATGGTTGCTGTGTTTTATAGAGGTTATTTGGCCTACCGGTTAACCCTTTGATATGCAATGGACCGACATGGAATTCCACTATGCACATTTTGCAGTGACTGTGGTGGCAGCAACGAGCCTTGGTACAGTATGTCATTTTGCATAGCATGGGCAAGCGCAGTACGGTTGTGGAGCAAATCACGCTAGCGGAGTGGGCACAGATGAAGGACCTCTGCACCCTTCTGCACATTTTTGAAATGGTTACTAAGATGGTTAGCGCTGACGATGCCATCATCAGCATCACTATTCTACTATTCTGGTCATCTACATTCTAGAGCACACTTCGAATAGTCTGCGGGAGGAGGTGGTGGTCCGAGAGGAAGAGGTGTAAGCAGAGGAGGATGCGGAAGGGATAACAATATCTCTATGTTCTGGACTGTGTGTGTCATAGGAGGGAGGATTACAGCAATCAAGGAAGGCTCACGGTACCAGACAAACTGTTAGTGATGGTGCAGGAGCCGAGGAACAAATGGAGGAAGATGAGGAGGAAGAAGTGATGGACATGCGACATTCAGGAGATGAAGAGGATAATGATTCCGTCTCTATTGTCTGTAGTTGGTGGGAGAGGGCGGAGGAAGCAAGCTTGAGTGTTACACCGCCACAAACACACCATGGACTTGGGCCTCATGGAAGCGCTCGAAACATAAGTGCCTTCTTGCAGCACTATCTGCAACATGATGCCCGTATTGTTAGGAGGAGAAAACGTGCTGACTACTGGGTTGCTACTCTGCTCAATCCACGGTGCAAGAGTACAATTTTGTCAGTTGTTTCCCCCCTGAAAGGGGACACCTGTATGCTGGAGTATTGAAACAAGCTTGTAGACAATCTTAAGAGTGGTTTTCCCCAACATAGCATTGAGGCACACAGTGAGCATCGCAGTAATAGATTTCCTACAGGAACATCAAAAGGCAAAAACATTAGCAGCAGCAGTGTAAGTGGCATAAACAATTTCTGTGTGTCGGTTCATATATTTTCTAGTCCAGCCCGTGCACCAGCAGAACAGAGTATAAGTCTGACACATTGTGAACCACTGGAGAGGATGGTGCAAGAGTATCTCGTGCTCAATATTAATGCCATTAGAGGGAATTTGGATTCTTTTAAATTTTGTTTTTTAAAAATGGTAGAGTGGCCTGAGCTCGCTTCTCATGCCTTGGAAGGTTTGTCATGCAAGAGATCTCTCAGAACTTAATATACAACCAGTGGCGCTGTGTGAAGGATATAACAGCCGCAAATCTACAGACAACACCACCTTATTTGTCTGAAATAATGAAACAATTAAAAATATGCATGATTGTAGAAATCTAAGGGGGAGGGATTAATTATTCCTTTTGGCTAGTCAACAACTGGGTTTGCAGTGATTTATTCTTATATGGGATATTATTAGCGCAAATATTTACATATTTTTAATTCTCTCAGAACGTGTCTTCAGCGCTGATGGTTGTGTGCAATCTGTCCAATTACTTTTGGTCCCTTTAAAAACAGGGTGGCACATGTTAAGGAGCTGAAACTCCTAAACCCTTCATCCAATTTTAATGTTGATACCCTCAAATGAAAGCTAAAAGTCTGAACTTCAACTACATCTGAATTGTTTTATTTGAAATTCATTGTGGCAATGTCTAGAACCAAAATTAGAAAAATGTTGTCTCCGTCCAAATATATATGGACCTAACTGTAGATCGCCTAACTTTCATGAAGATGAACAAGTCATGGATCTCCAATGAGTTTTGCACTCCAGTCGCAGACTGGGCAGACTAAGCGATGGTGTAGTTTTTAGTGTTCTGCATTGATCTCGCATTATTGCAATCTGTGACACCTGTGTTGTGGTTTCTGTGCTCATATCAAAATGAAGAGTATCTGCTTGCCATAGAAGCTATCAGCACTGCACTGACAGAGAGACTTGTTGATCATGCACTACGCATGATCAACAAGTTTCTTAGCTCTGGTGAGCCGAGCCAGATGTCGTCATGATGATATCCGCTCACCATGGCAACGATCGGGACCCCTGCGTCACGCTGCTGGGTCTTCGATCCAAAGGCAGAGGGGCTGTCATTCCTCTGTCAGCTTCCGTAATGCTGCGATCTTGTTCGATCGCAGTATTTTAGGGGTTAAAGGGCCGGGAGGGGTCTGTGACTGCTCCTGGCACCTAGTGCCGAGTGTCAGCTCTCAGAATCAGCTGAGACCCGGCGGCGATCACCCATGCACCCCCGTGAGCATGGCTGATCGTAATGACTTAATATTCTGTCCATGGTCAAATTGGCCCAGGTCACATTGACATAATATTACGTCTGATGTCAGAAAAAGAGTTAAATAAGTCCTTGCTTAGAACGACAACGTGTTACGAGTAGAGATTAGCAAATTAAACATCTCTCCAGTGACTCCTCAAGTTCAAGCAGCCGTGACTTCTCTGGAAACTGCTCAGTCTGTTTGCTTAGTTCGAACTTCAGGTCCCCGGCTCGCAGCTACTGCTGCTTTGACGGCAATCCGAAGCTTTGCCGCGGGTTCATCAATCAGTGCCGGCTACATTTTGAACTTCTTCCTCATCACTTCCTGTCGGACCGAGCAAAGGTAGCATAAATTATGTCACACCTTGGAGGTGAGGCCCTGGTGTGGTTGAACCCAATATGGGAGAGAGAGGACCCTCATCTCCAATTCACCCATATTCTTGGAGGCTTTTTGCAAAGTATTCAATGAACCCGGGTGAACCACCTCTTCAGCTTCCGCTTTTCTCCATTTACGTCAGTCCAACTCATCTGTGGGACAATATGCGGTATGCTTCGGTACTCTGGCGTCTGAACTCAGATAGAATAATGAAGCTTTGGTGGCGACATTCTGGGAGGTGCTTTCCAGGAACATTTAGGATGAGCTTGCCGGTTGAGACCTACCTTTGATGACCTGGTCTCCCTGGCACATGAAAGAGGATCACAGCGTCTGGCTCCGTCCTTTCAAAGACTGCTTGTTTCTCTACCTTCCCTTGTCGAGGCCTCACTGGAACCCATGCAGGTCGGCCGCTTTTCCCTCGCCAGTCAGCGACAGAGGGATCGCTGTGCTAAAGGCCAGTGACTGTTTTGTGGAGACATAGGCCACTTAATTCGCTCCTGTCCGGTGAAGCCGGAAAACTTCAGCGTCTAGGGTCGGTAGGAGACGCCTCCCTGACTCTTACTGTGGCTGTGACAACAGGTGATTCCCAGTTTATTGAGACTGCATATTTGGATTCTGGGGCAGCAGGAATTTTTATCCTCCAGGCTGTAGTGGATCGCTTCCAAATCCCAATTCGTTCCCTCCAAAACCCTCTGGCTATAATATCTGTCGATGGGAGAACTCTTCGGAAAAAGGTTTGTCTGGCTACTGAGCCACTTGAGGTTCATATTGGGATGCTTCATACTGAGAAGATAGTCTTCTATGGTCTTTCCCACATGTCTCACGCCTTTCCCTTAGGTCTAACATGGCTACGACAGCACAAACCTGTGTTGGACCGGGCAACTGGAGAGATGCTCCTCTGGGGACATTGCTGTCATGAGAAGTGTCTGGTTCTAGTACATCTGGCTAAGGTCCCATCTTCTCCAGCATCACTACCCAGTTTGCCGTCTGCATATTGGTCCTTTGCCGATGTATTCGGCAAAAAGGAAACAGATATTTTGCCCACAGGCCGTATGACTGCCCTATCGATTTAATTCCCGGATCTACACCCCGTAGAGGTCGAATTTTCCCTCTGTCCCCAGCTGAGACTCAAGCTATGTCAGGCTACATTCAGGAGAATTTGGCCAGGGGTTTCATTCAGAAGTCCTCCTCTCCTGCTGGGGCTGGGTTTTTCTTTATTAAAAAGAAAATCGGAACACTCCGACCCTGTTTAGGATATCAGGGTCTCAGCCAGATCACGGTGAAAAATAAATACCCTATCCCATTGATTCCTGAGTTGTATGACCCATTAAGAGGTGCCAGGATCTTCATCAAATTATTTTTAAGGGGCACCTACAATCTAATCTGCATTCGCTGGGGAGACGAATGGAAGATGGCTTTCAACACCAGGAATGGACATTATGAATACCGAGTGATACCCTTCGGACTCAGTAATGCACCGGCAGTTTTTCAAGAGTTCGTCAATGATATCTTCCGTTGTTGTGCATTTGGACAATATTTTGGTATTTTCCCCGTATCTAGCCTCCCACAGATGAGCAGTTCGGCAAGTTTGTTAGCGTCTTAGGGAGAATCGACTCTACGCCAAATATGAGAAATGCGTTTTTGAAGAGTCCGCCCTTCCCTTCTTGGGTTACATTATTTCAGATACCGGACTCAGGATGGATCCTGAGAAAGTTTCTTCCATCCTTAAATGGCCGCTGCACGATGGAGTCAAAGCAATACAGAGATTCCTTGGTTTTGCTAACTATTATTGACAATTCATTCTTCACTTCTCCACTCTGACCGCTCCCATCTCTGCTATGACCCGAAAAGGAGCCGATCCAAAGAACTGATCCTCTGAGGCTGAGAAAGCCTTCTGCTCTCTTAAATGGAACGTCATCGTTCCCGTTCTGCATCATCCGGATTTGAACAAACAGTTCTTCCTAGAGGTGGACGCATCCTTGTTAGGGGCTGGAGCTGTGCGCACTCAGAAATTTTCCTCGGGTCGCCACGTGTCCTGCGGTTTCTTCTCCAAGACCTTCTCCGCTCCAGAGCATAACTACTCCATTGGTGACCGGAAGTTACTCGCCAATAAAGGGAATCTGTCACCCCCCGGGCCTTTTTAACTAAAAGAGCCACCTTCAGCAGCACTAAGGCTGCATTCTGTGAAGGTGGCTCTTCCGTTTCTGACCCCAAGTAGCGCCGAAATATTAACTTTCATAAATAGGTCCTCATACCTGTATTCAGTCCCATAGGTATGGTGTGTCCCCCTGAAGCAGCCGCCTCCCCGCCGTCAATCATGTCTCTGCAGCGTCTGAGCCCCACCTCCCATAGCCATCCATCATGCCCCTGTGCTGCTGTCTTGGCCCCGCCTCCCATAGCCGTCAATCATGCCTCTGTGCTGCCGTCTGGGCCCGACCTCCTTCTGTCTCCTATGCCTGCGCCTGCTCTGTGAAAACAGTTCTCGGGCGTGCGTAGTGCGCGCTGCCCGTGAACTGATGGGTTGCCCTCCCAGGGCTGTGGGGTACTCGGTACCGGGCCGGTGTCAGGGGAATGTGTCACCGCAGCGGTGACCCGGTCCGTGGCCCTGGGCGCCCAAGCAATAGGAGATGTAGTTAATGGTAGAATAGTTTGTGACGCCACCCGTGGTGTTTGGCAAGTATGGTGTTAGGCCAATGCTGCATACAGATCCGCTGGGACTGATGGTAGGGTGCAACGGAGGTGTAAAAGCTCCCCACAGGTGGAGCTGTAGTCCCAGGGCAGTGTAGATGTAACCAGCATGGGGATGTACAGTGTACTCTTAGACTCACCATGGATACAACAGGTTCACCACTGGCAGGGCGAGGGTTCTCTGGCTCCACTGCTGGTGTGGCATCTGCTACCCGATTCTCCTGATTCTCTTGAGTCACATCTTCCTGTGCTACCACTTGGGGAAACAGCAACACTGGCACCACTATAGCATCGTTCACTTTAGTCCAATTTGCAGGGAACTCCCCAAGCACTGCGCTGACCTTCTCTTCCTCCACTATGGGCTGGATGTTATCCGGTTCTTCTCTTCTTTCTTTCAACTGTTCAGGACACAACTTCAAATGATCTCTTGATACCGCTGCTGAGGTCTCTCCTCCATCTTTACTCACAAGGCACACCTTAGTATTATCGAAATTTGAGGGCAGAATGGTATAAGGTTCAGCTTCCCATTGATCATCCAATTTGTGCAATCTTCTCTTTCTTTTCAAGACTTGCTCCCCCCGGCGACAAAGGAATGGCAGGTGCATTTTGATTGTAAAGCTTCTCCTGCTTTTGTCTCGCCTGGGTCAAACTCTTCTCCACACATTCTTGAACTCTTCTGTACTGTTGTTGCCTCTCCGTGTCCCAATCAGCATCTGGGGACGCCACTTCAGGTGTCAGGACTCCCATGTCCAAGTCAATAGGCAGCTTACCAGGTCTGGCTCTCATCAGGTATGCTGGAGTACAGCTGGTAGAGTTCACGGGAATATGGTTGTAGAGGTCTACCAGATCTGGCAACTTTTCGGGCCACAGATTTCTCTCCTCCAAGGGCAATGTCTTCAGCAGGTCAATCACTACCTGGTTCATCTTGTCGCACATTCCATTGGTCTGTGGGTGATACGGTGTTGTCTGGATCTTCTTACAACCATACAGGTTACAGAATTCATGAAACACTTCTGCCTTGAAAGCCGGACCTTGATCAGTAAGCACTCTCTCAGGGTACCCATGTGGTCTACAGAAGTGCTCTGACCGCTGTTCTGGCAGTTTGATCTTTGACAGGCACAACCACCAGGAATCTTGAATAGTGGTCCACAATGGTAAGGGCATAGAGGTAACCTGACCGGCTAGGAACCAGCTTCACATGGTCCAGGGCCACCAACTCAAGTGACTGTTAGGTGATCATGGGCTACAGAGGAGCTCTCTGGCTGTCTCTATCCTTTCTGCGCAGGTTACACTGTCCACACTCCCAGCACCACCTCTCAATGGCTTTCCTCATGCCAGTCCAGTAGAACCTCTCTCGGAGCAACGTTTCCGACTTCTTCCATCCGAAGTGTCCAGCTCCATTGTGTTATGCTTCCAGGACCATTGATGCATCTCTCTTTGGGACCACCACCTGCCAGACTAGATCATGAGTGCGGGCATTGATACTCCTCCGACATAGCTTCCCTTCATATATGAACAGCCAACCTTTCTCCTTCCACAACTGCTGGGTTTTTTCAGGAGCACTCGAACCTGGGCGTGAGTCAGCTTGTAGCAGTAGCTCCTTCACCAGGCGGACTGCCGGGTCATTATCCTGCGCTTCGGCCCAGTCATGATGGGGCAATGGATTCAGGGTGACTTCCTTCAAGCCAGACTGCCTGTCTCTCACCCCCTGAGCACGCTGGGCCGCCAGTGGCCGGTGGAAGGGAGGCAACTCTATCTCTTCCAGAGCCTCTGGGTCTTCTCTTGCATCTGGTAGATTAGACATCCTGGATAGCGTATCCGCATTGGCATTCTTGTGCCCTGCTCGGTACTTGATAGTAAACTCGTAGTTAGACAGCCGAGCCATCCACCGCTGCTCCAGTTTTGCAGTGTCCAAATGGGTCAACGGATTGTTGTCCGTGAAGATTGTAAACTTGGCAGAAGCTAGGTAATGCTTGAACCTTTCGGTGACAGCCCTGACTATGGCAAGGAACTCCAGCTTGAAAGAACTGTAATTATCCGGGTTCCTCTCAGTTGGACGTAGTTTCCTGCTGGCGTAGGAGATCACTCTCTCTTTTCCATTCTGTACCTGCGACAGTACTGCTCCTAATGCCACGTTGCTGGCATCCGTGTACAGCACAAAGGGTTTGTCATAATCTGGGTAAGCCAGAACTTCGTCACCGGTGAGGGCCATCTTCAATCTGGTGAAGGATTTCTCCAATTCTTCAGTCCATTCAAACGTGGAATTTTTCTGCTTGCCTTTCTTGGACTGCCCCACCAGAAGGTTTTGTATCGGGGTAGCTATTTCAGTAAAGCCCTTGATGAATCTCCGGTAGTAGCCTACCAGTCCAAGGAATTGGCGTACCTCATGGAGGTTGCTGGGCTTCTTCCAGTCCTGGATGACCGTGACCTTGTCAGGATCTGGTGCCACACCTTCTGCACTGACCACGTGACCAAGGTACTGTACCTTAGGCTTCAGGAGGTGGCATTTGGAAGGCTTCACCTTCATGCCAAAATTGGACAAAGCTTCAAATACTTCAGCCAGGTTTTCCAGATGCTCTTCATAGGTCTTGGAGAAAACAATGACATCATCCAGGTACAACAGGACCGTCTCAAAGTTCATGTGTCCCAGGCAACACTCCATCAGCCGTTGAAATGTTCCTGGAACAGTGCAGAGCCCGATTGGCATGTAATTGAACTCACAGAGACTCATTGGAGTAGTAAATGCGGTTTTCTCCTTATCTGCCTCTACCACGGGAACCTGCCTATACCCACTGGTGAGATCCAAGGTGGAAAAGTAGTTGGCAGTTTTAAGTGCAGCTAAGGATTCCTCAATCCTAGGTAATGGGTAGGCATCTTTATGAGTAATGCTGTTAATTTTCCTGTAATCAACACACATTCTCATGGTACCATCCTTTTTCTTTACAAAAACTATGGGAGCTGCCCATGGGCTACAACTGTCCCTGATAACCCCAGCTTCCTTCATCTCTTTCAGCATACTCTTAGCACATTGGTACTGTGTTGGAGGTATAGGTCTGTGTGCCTCTCCTTTATGGGTGGATGGTCTCCAGTGGGGATATGATGTTGAACCCTTTTGCCTGCCCAAAATCTAGTGGGTGTTTGCTGAATACCCTCTCATACTCTTGTGTCACTCTGTAGACTCCATTTCTCTGGTATGAAGGTGTAGAGTCAGTTCCCACCTGCAGTTGCTGGCACCACTCTTCTAGCTGCTTTCCAGAGCCGTTGTCCTCCACCTGGTCGGATGAGACCAAGGGCTCTGCTGCCTGCAATGAGTTGTTATTAACAGTGAGCAGCTTGGCAACTGTGGCGTACCGAGGTATTGTTGCTTCCTCCTCCCCACAATTCAAAAGGCGTACAGGTACTCTCCCCTTTTGTACATCAACCACCCATCTGGCTGTCGGGACAGTGGGCCTGCTTTCGGAGTATACTGGTTCCACCAATGCCTGGTAATCCCTCCCTCTAAGGCCTATAGCTGCCCGACACCATATCAACATTTCACTCCTAGGGGGTAGTACAATGGGAAAAGCATCACTCACTCTGACGCTGCCAATCTCTCCGCCAGAGCGTTCTACCTGTTGTCTTTGCATCAGGGCTCGGATCTCCTTCTGCAGGACTCGTTGTTCTCCGGAACCAGCAGTCTCAGCCACCTGTTGCAACAAGACAATAACCTCGGACAGACAGTTTTCAATTACATTTGTACCAAGAGTCATCATGGGATTGCATTCACGTCGGTCAATATCAGCAACTATTAAACCATGAGACTTTAACTCTACCCGCCCCACTTTGACAGTAATTTCTTTACATCCTATCTGCGGTAAAGACTGACCATTACTGGCAATTACTGTTAGTTCATCAGTTGGGCCACGGGTAAGCTCTGAATCAGCCCAATATCTCTTGTACAGAATGTACGGCATAGTGGTCACCTGGGAGCCAGTGTCCAGCAAAGCGTTCATGGGGATGCCGTCAATCACCACAGGAAGGATTGGTCTCCCTCCCACATACTTAGCTCTCCAGTTCCTTGGGCCTACTGAACCTACTCCTGGGGGTTGGCCCTCTGCCCCAGAGGTTGCTCGTTTAAAGGACAGTACCTTGCAAGATGACCTGCCTTGTAGCAGCGACGACAGATGGGACGTCCGTCCTGGTCATAGCGATCGTTGTTCCTTCCTCGAAGTGGCGGGGTTCTCCTCCTCCGGAGCCATGGGACATCCTCTGGACTGGAAGCAAGCTGGGCCTTTTCTTTGGAGGACTCCTGCAGGGTCTGCATGGTTTTGGTAAGTGCAGCCATTCCTTTGGTCAGCTCCTGGACCTGAAGACGCAGCTCCTCCTTTGGATCTTTATCCAGGGTCTGGGCATCAGCCTCCACAGGGATGGAAGGAAAAGGCGTTGTTTCCTGATGGTAGGTGATCGCTAGGCGCCTCTGGAGCGCTGGACGGCTGTCCGTGGGTTCCTGCAGTACCCGAATATTTATCCTTAAAATCAGCAAAGTTCAGGTCAGGGGTTTGCATGGTTAGGATGCGTAGCTGCCCCCGGTGGGTACTAGACAGGAGTCCTTCAATAAACTGCTCCTTCAACAGTTTATCTTCTTCCTTTACACTGTCAGGATCAACTTGCTTAACTGCTTGTAGCGCCTCCTGCAGGTTGAGGGCATAATCCCTGATACTGTCTTGTGCCCTCTGTTTACAGCCAAAGAACCGCATCTTGATTTCAGCTGCAGTACGGGTGTCAAAGGTGCTCCTCAGCCTGGCCAGGACCTTTGCAACAGTCTCTTTATCGGTGGCCTGCCAGGCTTTCACCTCCCTCAGTGCGGCACCCGTTAGCTGTCCAATCAGGATATTCACTTTCTGGTCTTCAGACAGAGGGTAAACTTTAAACAAGCTGCACAGTCTCTCTTTAAATTCACTCAGGGTATGTGACTCACCCGAGTACTGCGGTAGCCAGGCCGCTCCCGGTATGTAGGACATAGACAGCGGCATTATGAGGACAGCTGCGGCGAGTGCTCCTCCTGGCGGTACCGCGGGATTGGCAACGGTGCCGGCCGCTGCATTGTCGTTTGGCGCGGACATCTTCTCCCCCCCTAGTTAACGTTAGCCAGGGCCGGGGGTTGTGTGAGCTCACCGGCGGCCGCTTCACAGGCCCGACGCTCTGGGCTGTAGGCCTCAGCTCCTCTCGCGCGCTGTCCTATCTTCCCGCACGGCACTTCTCTTCTTTGCGCTCTGCGGCAGGCTCCGCCCACGAAGGCCACCCCTTTTTCTTCTCGCGCGCGCCAAGCAACGCGGCAATGGCGGTTTCTGGCGCCAAATTCACACACAGTTCACAAACACAGTCTATGGCACACAGGACCTGGGAATTCCGGGTTCCGTCATCCTGTTCGTGACGCCAAATTGGGTCGCCCTCCCAGGACTGTGGGGTACTCGGTACCGAGCCGGTGTCAGGGGAATGTGTCACAGCAGCGGTGACCCGGTCCGTGGCCCTGGGCGCCCAAGCAATGGGAGATGTAGTTAATGGTAGAATAGTTCATGACGCCACTCGTGGTGTTTGGCAAGTATGGTGTTAGGCCAACGCTGCATACAGATCCGCTGGGACTGATGGTAGGGTGCAGTGGAGATGTAAAAGCTCCCCACAGGTGGAGCTGTAGTCCCAGGGCAGTGTAGATGTAACCAGCACGGGGATGTAGCAGTGCTGGAAGCGTAGGGAACAGACAAGACACAGCGGTTGCAGTTTCTGTACCTTTACTTAGTATATGCAGTCCAGGGTCCTGATTACAGATGGTGTTGGAGCAGGTTAGCCTGGAAGCAGATCAGGATTCTCTCTCAGCAGAAGGGCTGTGCAGTCTCCTTCCTAGCGCCTTGTTGTGTGAAGCACCCCAGTACTTAGTTACTCTGGAATGCCTCTCTTCAGATGTTCCTAGAACTATACTTGTATGACAGACAGCTGTAGACTCTCTCGGGGACTCCTCTCCTGAGTCCTGGCTCTCTATTCAATTGCTGTTGTGTCCCAAGTCTCTGATGGGAGCAGGGCATTTACAGCCTCCTACTCCTCTGGTATCTGTGGCAGGACCGTTAGTATCCGTACCACCGTGGAGACCAGGCTCCAATCCTTGCTCTCTTGCAGTGAGGGAGCTCTCCACCCGGAGCTCAACCTCCACTTTTCTCCACATGTCTGCACATGTGGACCTCCTTCAACTCACTGACCACTCCTTCCTCTCGGCCCTCAGGGAGCACCCCCTCCCCTTCATCCTGGTTCAGAGTTCCCCCTGCTGGCTTGGAGTGGAACTGTGTTGCATGCATTAGGTTAACTGCTGGAGAGACCCATCACTGCTTCAAAGCCTGGCATTACTCTCCCCTGGAGGAAGGTAAGGCCAGTGTGGCGACCATACCCCTGGGGGCGCCACACTGACATCAGGCGATCATGCCTGCGTGTTGTGAAGGCCACAGATCCTGCCCTGCAGTGTGTGTGTTATGATGTATTCACACTGTGGGGCATTTATAAAAGTTAATATTTCGGCGTTACTGGGGGTCAGAAACGGAAGAGCCACCTTCACAGTTAAAAACGCCTAGGGGGGGTGACAGGTTCCCTTTAAGATGGCTTTGGAGTGGTGATTACTGCTGGAGGGCGCAGTCTATCCAGTGATCATCTACATGGACCATAAGAACCTGGTGTACCTTCAGTCCGCCTAGAGACTTATTCCACTCCAACTTTTGATTGCATTTCAGGTTTGGTGACAAGAATGTCAGAGCTGATGCCCTCTCACTCATTTCAGTCTGGGGACCAAGAGGAGGACCCTCAATTTATCATCGAACCATCCAAGATGGTTACTGTTGCTCCATTCAGCCTGTCGCGAGTTCCCCCAGGAAAAACCCTTGTGGCTGAATCTGAGAAGGAGGGAGTTTTGTTATGGACCACTCATTCAAGGTGGCTGGGACAAAGGAAGACACTACAATTGATTTCTCTCTACTACTGGCCACCATCCACAAGGAGGGAGATCTAAGCTTACGTGGCTGCCTGTCCGATTTGTGCCCGCAATAAGGTCCCCGGATGACTTCCTACCGGTTCTTTCCTGCCTTTACCCATGCCATCTGGTCGATGGCAGCACATAGCAATTGACTTCATTACAGATTTTCCAGTATCCAAGGGTTGCATCGACCTCTGGGTAGTCGTGGATCGCTTCTCAAAAATGGAGCATTTTACCCCGTTGTCAGCTCTTTCATCTGCTCCTGAATTGGCTGACGGCTTCATCAAACATATTTTCCGCCTGCACAGATTTCCTTGTCACATTGTGCCCGATTGAAGTTCGCAGTTCACTTCCAGATTCTGGCGAGCTCTCTCTAAACATCTGGATATCGTCTTGGACTTCTTCTCATCCTATCACCCTAAGTTCAATGGGCAAGTGCAGAGTGTCAACCAGGTCCTGGACAACTACCTGCAACACTTTATCAATACCCACCACAATGATTGGGTGAAATTACTTCCCTGGGCTGAGTTCTCGTACAACTATCACATTGGTGAAGCCTCCTTTGTACGTTGTGTTCGGTCGGCAACCCAAGGTTCCCCTCCCGGTGACGGATCCTTCTGATGTTCCTGCGGCAGATGTCCTCTCCAAGGATTTTGTAAAGTTGTGGGAGGACACCAAAGCCACTTTAGAAGCATCCTCCCCCGTATGAAGAGACATGCAGACAAAAGGCACCTGGACCCTCCGTGCTTCGGCCCAGGTGGCAAGGTATGGCTCTCGTCCAGGTACGTCTGACTGATGGTTCCCTCTTACAAGTTGGGACCTCACTTTATTGGGCCTTTTGAGGTGCTGATGTGGATCAACGAGGTCTCCTATAAACTGAAATTGCCTCCTTCATTACGGATTCCAAATTCTTTCCATGTAACTCTGCTGAAGCCAGTCATCCTGAGCCTCTTCTTCAAGGATCCCAGTACCATGCCCATGCCAGTTGCCTCGAATGATGTTTTTGAGGTGGAGAACATCTTGGCCATGAAGAAGGTGAGAGCAAGGCCTTCTTCCTTGTCAACTGGAAGGGATTTGGTCCCAAAGAGAGATCCTGAGAGTCTAAGGAGAACATTCACGCTCTCATTCTCCTCCGGAACTTCCTTGATGGCCTGAAGAGGAGGGGGTGTAAAAGGGGTACTGTTATCACCACGCTGATTCACTGCTCTGACAGGCAGGGTCTCTGGCATGTCACTTCATGGCATGCTTCCAACAGAGCTTCCAGCTGGGCCTCCAGCCATGTCCTTAGAGCATGTGCGCTCCCGCCCTCTTAAAGGGCCAGTGCGTGCACTTGCTATTTCCTCCACAGCCAATAGCTGTGGGGCATTATGTATATATTGCTTCATCCTCACTGGGGAGGTGCCTGAGCAACCTTCTTGTTCTGCAATGTAAGTTGTGTAAGGTTGCATACCAATCCTTGCTGCACTCTAGTGCAAATCCTGCCTGCTGCACTCTGTTGCAGATCCTGCCTGCTGCACTCTGGTGAAAATCCTACCTGCTGAACTCTGGTGCAGATCCTGCCTGCTGCACGCTGGTGCAGATCCTTCCTGCTGCACTCTGGTGCAGATCCTGCCTGCAGCACTCTGGTGCAGGTCTAGCCTGCTGCACTCTGATATGAACTCTGCCTGCTGCACTCTGATATGAACTCTGCCTGCTGCACTCTGATTCAAACTCTGCCTACTGCACCATCCAGTCTGTACTTCTGGGTCCAGCTGCTGAGCGTCCACTGGTCTTTCCTAGAGTGGCACCTGGCATTCATCGGGAGCCAAGTCTAGCCTCACCATCAGAGACTCTAGTGAATAGTCCGGTGCTCGCTTAGTCATGCCCCTCCTGGCTCTTCGCTGTCCGATGCACAGTGTTTCCACAAACCATATCCGTGACACACAGGTAGTTGACTGATCATTTCAGCTACAGTAGAAATGTAAAAATGGCACAGCAGCAGTTAGCCATGTGCCATGCATGAGATATCAGGGTCTGGGCCAACATTTAGAGCTCTGAATTTAAGTTTAAATTAAGGCGAGGTGGGTGAGGGACCCATGTAAGCCTGCTTTGTTGGGAGCCCTGATACCTCATGCAACAGCTCAAACTGTTCTTGCTCAGCCTCACCATGCTCGATCTGACCAAGGGTTATTGGCAGGTGTCTCTTACGGAGTCGGCAAAGGAAAAGACTGCCTTCATAACTCCATAGGGTCTTTACCACTATGTAGTATTGCCCTTTGGACTACATGGGGCCCCAGCCACGTTCCAGAGATTAATTGACATAGTGCTGGAACCCCATCGGAAGTATGCATCCACGTACTTGGATGACATCATCATCATCTTTAGTACTGACTGGCATACCCATTTGTTCCGGGTACAAGCGGTAGTAGATTTGCTCTGAGCCATGGGCTTGACGGCGAATCCTAAGAAATTTTTGATGGGGCTCGAGGAAGCCCGGTACATAGGTTGCGTGATTGGCCGTGGGGTTATCAAACCCCAAATACATAAAATCGAGGCCATTTAGAACTGGCCTTGACCTGTTACCACCAAACAGGTGAGAGTGTTCCTCGGAATCATGGGGTATAACCAGAGGTTTATACCTAATTTTTCGAGGAGAACAACACCCGGGCCCTAACCGATCTCAAGGGAAAGAAGTCGGTCATTATTCAGTGGAACCCACAGGGGGAGAAGCATACCAATCCATGAAGGTGGCGCTGTGTCGATAGCCCATCCTCATTAGCCCCAACTTTCTGAATCCCTTCATTGTGCAGACAGATGCCTCTAAAGTGGTCCTAGAAGTGGTCAAGACACAGGAGGTGAACAGAGAGGAGCATCCGGTCACCTACCTAAGGAGGAAATTCACCCCGGCTGAGAAAAATTATAGCATAGTGGAGGAGTGCCTGGTCATTAAGTGGGCCTTGGAGTCCCTACGCTATTATTTGCTCGGTCAACTGTTTCACTTGGTGACAGATCATTCGCCCTTGGTCTGGATGAGGAATGCCAAGGAGAGGAATGCTCGGGTCACCCGATGGTTCCTGCCCTTGCAAAATTTCAATTTTACCATGGAACATCAGGCAGGGAAATCACAGGGAAATGCGGATGCCCTGTCACAGGCCCCTGTATGGTGACAAATGTTCAACCACACAAGTTTGAACAGAGGTGGAGCTATGTGAGGCAGTGACTGGTGTTATGTGCGAGGGTCACTATGTGTCCCCCAGGATGCGCACAGCAGCGTATTGAGGCTGTGGGAGTGCATTGCAGTCACAGGTATAACTGTGATTGCAATGAAAAAAATAAAAGTAAGTGTTGGTCTTGGGCAAGGTATTTGTCCAAGGCAGATTTAAGAAAACCTTGAAGGGTCAGTTGCAGTCTTCAGTGTATCACCTATTTTGCCGAGTGAGTTGCTACAGATGAGGGTTCTAGTAATGTATTATTGTACTGACTGTGGTTTTGATGCAGTATTTATGTATGGTTCGTGGTTATGGTGCTGTATTTCTGTACTTTTGATGATTCTATTGATTTATTCATGTACTTATGGTGGTTTTGGTGATATAGTTCGGTACTAATGGTGGTTGTGGTGCTGTATTAATGACTATAATATACTCAGTATCAGGATTTAGTTCTTCTTGTGGATTCCAGCGGTCATGACATGACCACTCATATTCTTTTTTCATATTCACAGCTTTTCTTATCATTTCTCATAATGAAGCAGGGGCTGTAATTTTTCACTGAGCATTGAGTGAATTAGGAAGAGAAGTTAGTATTCTCATAGCTGTAAGTATGCAAATCGCATATAAGAAGTCACATGATGACTACTACTGTTTATTTAGGTCGCTACCAGCAATATACATTTGTGTTCAAAAGTTTACATACCCCCGGCAGAATTTTTTAGTTTTTTGGCCTTTTTTCAGAGAATATTAATGACAACACCAAAATTTTTTCTCCACTCATGGTTAGTCGTTGGGTGAAGCCATTTATTGTCAAACTACTGTGTTTTTTTCTTTTTAAATAATAATGACAACCGAAAACATCCAAATGACCCTGATCAAAAGTTTATATACCCTGGTGATTTTGGCCTGATAACATGCACGGAAGTTGACACAAATGGGGTTGACTCTCTACTAAAGGGAGCATCCTCACTTATGACCTTTTTGCTTGTTATCAGTGTGTGTGCGTGCATAAAAGCTGAGTGAGTTTCTGAGATCCAGACAGACTCTTGCATCTTTCATCCGGTCACTGACGTTTCTGGATTGTGAAAATACCAAATAGCAAAAAAGAACAGTGCCTCACAAGTTGGTGAATTTGCATCTCATTTATTCCGCCTCCAGTTGCGACATTTTGATCCAAAGAGATCTTTATGAAGCAGATCTCTTTGGATCGAAACGTCGCAACTGGAGGCGGAATAAATGTGATGCAAATTTACCTACTTGTGAGGCACTGTTCTTTTTTACTATTTGGTATTTTGACGTGTTCCAAGAAGGGACTCCTTGGATGTGACGTGCGCTTCAGCCTTGGGTAATGTTAACCCTATTCTTCCATGAGGTGCTGTGAGCTAATGTTTATTTAATCAAAGTTTCTGGATTGTGAGTCATGGGGAAAGCAAAAGAGCTGTCAACGGATCTAAGGGAAAAGGTAGTTGAACTGTATACAACAGAAAAGGGATACAAAAAGATATCCAAGGAATTGATAATGCCAGTCAGCAGCGTTCAAACTGTGATTAACAAATGAAAAATCAGGGGGTCTGTAAAAACAAAACCACAGTCAGGTAGACTAACAAAAATTTCGTCCACTACTGCCAGGAAAATTGTTTGGGATGAAAAGAAAAACCCACAAATAACATCAGCTGAACTACTGGATTCTCTGAAAACTAGCGGTGTGGCTTTTTCAAGATGCACAATAAGGAGGCACTTGAAGGGCTGTATGGTCGGATCACCAGAAGAAAACCATTACTGTGCAAATGCCATAAAGTATCTCACCTACAATACGCAAAACAGCACAGAGACAAGCTTCAAAACTTCTGGAACAAGGTAATTTGGAGTGATGAGACCAAAATTGAACTTTTTGGCCTCAACCATAAACGTTACATTTGGAGAGAGGTCAACAAGGCCTATGATGAAAGGAACATCATTCCTACTGTAAAGCACGGAGGTGGATTGCTGATGTTTTGGGGATGTGTGAGCTACAAAGGCACAGGAAACTTGGCCAAAGTTGAAGAAAGATGAATGCAGCACATTATCAGCAAATACTGCTGTGCATGGGACTTGGACGTTCCAACATAACAACGATCCAAAACACAAGGCCAAGTCAACCTGTCATTAATAATAATAATAATAATAATAATAATACATTTTATTTCTATAGCGCCGACATATTCCGCAGCACTTTACATTTCAGAGGGGATTTGTACAGACAATAGACATTACAGCATAACAATAATCACATAGATTATAACAAATACCAAGAGGAATGAGAGCCCTGCTCGCAAGCTTACAGTCTATGAGGAAAGAGGTAGACACGAAAGGTGGGTGGTAACAGTTGTCCTGATTGTATGGACCAGCCATAATGCTAAGTGTGTAACAGTACAGACACAGAGGGCTAATGGATGCATAAAGCATGTGGGAACATGATGCTGGGAACCTGGTTATGGCAAAACTTTTGGCTGTGCCACACAGGGATAGATTAGGTTAATGTGTTGAGGCAATAGGCCAGTCTGAATAAATGCGTTTTCAGGGCATGCTTAAAATTGCGGGGATTGGGGACTAATCGTATTGACCTGGGAAGTGCATTCCAAAGAATTGGCGCAGCACGTGTATAGTCTTGAAGACCGGAGTGGGAGGTTCTGATTATTGAGGATGCTAACCTCAGGTCATCAGCAGAACGGAGGGCGCGGGTAGGGTGGTATACTGAAGCAAGGGAGATGTAGGGTGGTGCTGAGCCATGGAGGGCTTTGTGGGTGAGGGTAATAAGTTTATACTGAATTCTGGAGTGGATGGGTAGCCAGTGTAATGACTGCCACAAGGTAGAGGTATCGGTAAGGAATATGATCCTTGCTGCAGCATTCAAGACAGATTGGAGAGGGGAGAGTTTGGCAAGAGGGAGACCGATTAGAAGAGAGTTACAATAGTCGAAACGAGAATGAATAAGAGAAACAGTAAGAGTTTTTGCAGAGTCAAAAGTAAGAAAAGGTCGAATTCTAGAAATGTTTTTGAGGTGCAGATGACAAGAGAGAGCCAGTGATCGAATGTGGGGGGCAAAGGAAAGCTCAGAGTCAAGTATGACCCCAAGACAGCGGGCATGTTGCTGGGGAGTAATAGTGGAACCACACACAGAAATGGCAATGTCGGGTATAGGTACATTAGTAGAGGGAGGAAACACCAGGAGTTCAGTCTTTGACTGGTTCAGTTTCAGATATAGTGAGGACATGATGTTAGACACAGTGTTTAGACAATCGCCGGTGTTTTCTAGAAAGGCTGGCGTGATGTCAGGAGAAGAAGCGTATAATTGGGTGTCATCAGCATAGAGATGGTACTGGAAACCAAATCTACTGATTGTTTGACCAATAGGGGCAATGTACAAGGAGAAGAGGAGGGGGCCTAGAACCGATTCTTGAGGAACCCCAACAGTAAGAGGAAGGTGAGAGGAGGAGGAACTGGCAAAAGACACAGTAAAGGAGCGGTCAGAGAGATAGGAGGAGAACCAGAAGAGAACGGTGTCATTGTCTACAGCAGAACAAAGTAAAGGTTCTGGAGTGGCCTTCTCAGTCTGCTGACCTCAATATCACTGAGCCACACTGAGGAGATCTCAAGTGCAAGATTTCTCTCGCGCATCACCCCTACTCTGGAACTCTCTACCACAACATATCAGACTCTCACCTACCATCAAAACCTTCAAAAAGAGCCTGAAGACCCACCTCTTCCGACAAGCCTATAACTTGCAGTAACCACCGATCGACCAAACCGCTGCATGACCAGCTCTACCCTCGCCTACTGTATTTTCACCCATCCCTTGTAGATTGTGAGCCTTCGTGGGCAGGGTCCTCTCTCCTCCTGTACCAGTTATGACTTGTATTTAACATTATTGTACTTGTTTTTATGTATACCCCTCCTTACATGTAAAGCGCCACGGAATAAATGGCGCTATAACAATAAATAATAATAATAAAGTGCGCAGTTCATGCCAGACAGCCCAGGAATTTACAGGAATTGGAGGTTTTTGCCAAGAAGAGTGGTCAGCTTTACCATCTGAGAAAGTAACGAACCTCATCCACAACTACCACAAAAGACTTCAAGCTGTCATTGATGTTAGAGGGGGGGCAATACACGGTTTTAAGAAATCGGGTATGTAAACTTTTGATCAGGGTCATATGGATGTTTTGGGTTGTCATTAAGATTTAAAAAGAGAAAACACAGTAGTTTGACAATAAATGGCTTCACCCAACCACTAACCATGAGTGGAGAAAAAGTTTTGGTGTTATCATTCATATTCTCTGAAAAAAGGCCAAGAAAGCAAGAATTCTGCCGGGGGTATGTAAACTTTTGAGCACAACTGTATTCAGCACTGTCTTGATGATAAACCTGAATGGAATTGTCACAATTCAACTGACAAGGGACCAGGGACCAGGGGCACCTTTCCTGGTCCTAACACTAGGGGGCGCCCTAGCTCACCCACTTCCCCAGGATACTTCAGATGGCGAAGATGCCGGGGCCTCCTCCCTTGCCCTATCTTCTAGATTAGCCCTTCGTCTGTCCCCTTCCCCATCCAGAGAAGAGGGGGCACTACTGTGCACCGCAGTACACCAACCGACAGACAGGGTAACACAGACAAGGGTAAACTGAAAACTCACATACACAAAATATTCGCTCACATATAACACAGGTATTCACCAGGGTGTGTAGGAAGGGGGAAGAAAGCAAAATAGGAAAGGATAACGAATTCCCAAGCGTACAAACCAGTCAACAGTCGCTAATACATTTCTCCAGTACTCCTTCACAAAACCAACTTCTCCCACTCCTATGTCTTTCAGCAATTGCTAACTCAGACAAGGACTTGGTAACCGAGCTCAGATTTTATAGGTGAGAGGAGTGGCTAACCGAGCACAGCTGAATGCAGGAATTTCCAACATGGCCTATTAACCCCTGTTCTGAAAGAAATAAACATGTTTAATACACTGGAGAAGTGCTTCTTCTCAGCAGCGGAGTAGGAGCCACCAGACGCTACGGTCTTCTGGCTCCGCTCCGTTGCGGTAACCGCTTGACAGGAATAATATTTATGTTGGAAAATTGCCATTGTTTGAAGACACCAATGAAATAAAACTGATGAAGTTTTCAGTATATTACGATATGACACAACTGAAGATTTTGGTCATGTTCAAATAACAGTTAATAACTTTACTTTTATTATAGGAAATATCAATATTTTTTTTAACCAGGCTATCTTGGTACAATAGTCAAATTTTTCCTAAGAAATGTACAACTACAATTATAACTAAACAATAACAATAAGAAAACAGAACAAGACATACACAGGCAAAAAGCATTGAAGAATGAAATTCTCGCCAAGTGAGATTTTTGACTGGTCCTGATCGCCTGTTTGAATCATGAAGGGAGGGATAAGCAGCTGTCACTGTAATTGTGCTTTATTAATGTGTGGAATGCAATTGCCCCCTTTTGCTAGGAATATAGTTCCTTATACTGTGTGGAGATAGATATCTGTGCCAGGCAGGAATGCTTCTGGTCTCGCAGACAAGTATAAATTATGCCTTGTAAAGCTTTTGACAGTTTGATGAGAAGATTTGGAAACACAATTGTCTAGTGGGAATTCCGAGCTGTCACACTGTGTGTTTTATACCCACTCACCAAATGGTAATTATGGTTTATTCTTTTAGTTTAGTTTATTTTAACGTGGTACAGAGAAAATTGTGCTAGTCATAGTTTGTCTACTGAAAACCCACACAAATATGAGCAGAGCTACAAGACAAAAAACTTCCATAGAGACATACTCTTAGGTAAACAACACTACTGACACAAAGAGAGTGAGTGCAAAAAGGTCTCATAAAATTAACATGTTTTATTAGTATAAAAGTAAAATTAACAAAATACAAAAAGGCTCAGAGTATTCCTAAAAACTGGTCCAGTACACACCTAATGTATAAGATAATGAATGACTAAATAAATATAAATATATGATTGTATTGTGAATCCCTTAGTCTAAAGGCTTAATGCTAAGACTGTCCATAGAGAACCTGACAGTACCCATGTAGGTAGGTTGTACTTATGCCACCTGACAAAGCTGCAGGTGAAACGTATTGTAAGTAGGGGCCATTGAACCAGGTCACACATTTCTTCCGCGCCTGGACACATCACTAGATGTAAGTACAAGTTACCTACATGGGTACTGTCAGGTCCTCTACGGACAGTCTTAGCATTAAGCCTTTAGACTAAGGGATTTGCAATACTCTCATATATTTATATTCATTCAACCATCATTCATTATCTTATACAGTAGGTGTGTACTGGACCAATTTTTAGGAATACTCTGAGCCTTTTTGCAGTTTGTTCATTTTAAATTTATGCTAATAAAAAAATGTTAATTTTAGGAGACTTTTTTACCCTCACTCTCTTTGTGTCGGTCTTATAGTTTGTCTACTACTGTGATTTCTGTCTCTCTTTTGCCGATTATAAAATTAATGATAAAACATCGGATCGCACTCGGAACAATGTTATTCTATGGGGCTGTGCGCATGTCCAATTTTTTCTGTCCAAGGAAAAAAATCACAGCATGCACAATTTGCATCTGATATTCTCACTCCTTTTGGTATCTGTTGCGTTATGTACTATTATGTAATAATAATAGTCCCCTTTAAAATGGAAAGTGCTGCGGAATATGTTGGCACAATAGAAATAAAAATTGTTATTATTCAGATCACATTCGGCCAGGCAAGTCAATGAGTCCGTGGAAAATATCGAACCACACATGGATGACATCCGAGTGCAGTGCGATTCTCATGGAATGACAGAATGGAGAAAGTGAAGAATTTATTTTTTCCATTTTCCACTCATCTGAGAATATTGGAGCACACAATGATCACACTGAACAAATTCTGTTCAGAGTGTAATTAGCATAGTCGGACCGATTTTCTTGGATGAGAGAAAATTCAGTTATTTGACTCTAGGCTAATTCTGTATTCGCTGACAGACTGACATGCTTAGCAGCTTCCCTCTGATATGACAGTAAATCATTCAATACTATTTGATAACAGCGCATACGCATTACAGTGGGGAAAAAAGTATTTAGTCAGCCACCAATTGTGCAAGTTCTCTCACTTATCAAGATGAGAGAGGCCTGTAATTGACATCATAGGTAGACCACAATTATGAGAGTCAAAATGAGAAAACAAATCCAGAAAATCACCTTGTCTGATTTGGCAACATTTATTTTGCAAATTACGGTGGAAAATAAGTACCGTATTTAATCATTACCAAAAGTTCATCTCAATATTTTGTTATATATCCTTTGTTGGCAATGACAGAGGTCAAACATTTTCTGTAAGTCTTCACAAGGTTGGCACACACTGCTGGTGGTATGTTGGCCCATTCCTCCATGCAGATCTCCTCTAGAGCAGTGATGTTTTGGGCCTGTCGCTGGGCAACACAAACTTTCAAATCCCTCCAAAGGTTTTCTATGGTGTTGAGACCTCCAGGATCTTCATATGCTTCTTATGAAGCCACTCATTCGTTGCCCTGGCAGTGTGGTTGGGATCATTATCATGCTGAAAGACCCATCCACGTTTCGTCTTCAATGCCCTTGCTGATGGAAGGAGGTTTGCACTCACGATACATGGCCCCATTCATTCTTTCATGTACACGGATCAGTTGTCCTAGTCCCTTTGCAGAGAAACAGCCGCAAAGCATGATGTTGCCATCCCCATGCTTCACAGTAGGTATGGTGTTCTTTGGATGGAACTCAGCATTCTGTCTCCTCCAAACATGACGAGTTTTATTTCTACCAAACATTTCTACTTTGGTTTCATCAGACCATATTACATTCTCTCAATACTCTCCTGGATAATCCAAATGCTCTCTAGCAAACTTCAGATGGGCCCGGACATGTACTGGCTTAAGCAGGGGAACACGTCTGGCACTGCAGTTTTGGAGTCCCTGGCGGTGTAGTGTGTTACTGATGGTAACCTTTGTTACGGTGGTCCCAGCTCTATGCAGGTCATTCAATAGTTCCCCCCGTGTGGTTCTGGGAATTTTGCTCACCGTTCTTGTGATCATTTTGACCCCACGGGTTGAGGTCTTGCATGGACCCCCAAATCGAGGGAGATTATCAATGGTCTTGTATGTCTTCCATTCTCTTATTATTGCTCTCACAGTTGATTTCATCACACCAAGCTGCTTGCCTATTGTAGATTCAGTCTTCCGAGCCTGGTGCAGGGCTGCAATTTTGTTTCTGGTGTCCTTCGACAGCTCTTTTTTCTTCACCATAGTGGAGTTTGGAGTGTGACTGTTTGAGGTTGTGGACAGTTGTCCTATATACTGATAACAAGTTCAAACAGGAGCCATTACTACAGGTAATGAGTGGAGGATATAGGAGCCTCTTAAAGAAGAAGTTACAGGTCTATGAGAGCCAGAAGTCTTGCATGTGCTTAGGTGACCAAATACTTATTTTCCACCATAATTTGCAAAATAAATCTTGCCAAATCAGACAAGGCGATTTTCTGGATTTGTTTTCTCATTTTGACTCTCATAGTTGGGGTTTGCCTATGATATCACTTACAGACCTCTATCATCTTTTTAAGTGGGAGATCTTGAACAATTGGTGGCTGACTAAATACTTTTTCCCCCCACTGTAGGTGTAATGAGTGCTGACATGAGTGAGAGGTATAGATAAATAAAATAATATAAAATGATTGATATAAAAAAAGACAGACATAAAATTGTAGGGAATGAGATATGTAGAATAGGGTTCATTACATATTATAAAAGAATGAAAGGATCACAAATCTAGCTACGCGGTGCAGCCCTTTAGGATATGTGAAAACTATGCGCTAAAAACCCACAAAAAGAATGCGCATATGTACAGCAATCTAAAAATGACTTGTGCTCATGGTCGGTCTTTTTGAACTTCCAAAACTGCAAATCGCTTCAAAGAAGTAACTTAGGCTAGCTTCAGACTAGCGTTTTTGCCCGCAGCGCATGGCGCCGCTAAGCCCCGCCCCCTGTCATGCCCCCTCCGGTCATCTCCGTTTAGTGTCGCACATCGCTGCATGCGATCTGCACACACTATCCGAGCGCACCAAAATGCAACATGGTGCGTTTGGTGCACGTCTGCGCACCATCAAAAGGGCGCAGCGCACGCAAAATCCTACTAGCGCACGACCAGAGCACGGTCTGCGCACCCTATGCTAAAGATAGGGTGTGCAGATCGCATGCAGCAATGTGCAACAATAGGCGGAGATGACCAGAGGGGGCGCGGCAGGGGGCGTGGCTTAGTGGTGCCGTGCGCTGCAGGCAAAAACGCTAGTCTGAAGCTAGCCTTATCAATTCTTCTGGAAGCTTCCATATGAAAGTTACTCCCTAATAACACATACAACCTACAACTGCAAAGTCACTGCAGTAGATGTCAGAAAGAAGTAATAAAGATGCTTCTGAAATATTTTTTGCAGGAAAAACTTGGCAGTTACATCTGCTACCTTGTTTTTACTTATCTATTACTATGTTTTCCTGAGCAGCAATGCTTCATTGTGTGAATAGTGGAAATGAGAGGGCTTGTCAAATCTTGAACATTTATGGCATATGTTCTGCCCTCTGAATATAGGGCAGCCTGTTGAGTTATGTGCTCTGAATAAAGCAATCTGTTTGTATTATTGCTTGGTTAATTATAGCACCATCTAGTGGTGGCTGAATTTATAGCTGTGTCTTAAACAGCATTCACAGCCTGTGCCTTTAACAGAAGCAATGCACTTTGGGATTGAAGCAATGCATTGTGGGAACTATTCAGTGTATTCTGGGATGAAGGAGACGGTGGTTACACAGACTGTAAGGGACCGCTGTCATCCAGACTGCACCACATATGGGTATTACAGCAGCCACCATACAGCCGCAGGGAACAAGAGCCCAGGGCTCAGTAAAGGACCGCCGGTCGCACACGGTGATTGCATAGACTGTACGGGACCACTAACACCCACACTGATTCACATACGGGTATCACAGCAGCCGCCATACAGCCGCAGAACGCTACTGCAGACCGCCAACAAGTGCTACATCTTTCCCACCACGCGGAAGCCCGCCGTGCATAGACTGTCTCCCTCTAGTGTACTCAGCAGTACAAAGCTAAGCGCACAATGTCTCGAAACAGCACATCCTCACTAAAAACGAGGTCACGAGCAAGCTCCAGCAGGTCATCATTAGCAGAGGTCGCTGCTGTCGCTCACGCCGAAGCAGAGGCAGCCAAAGCAAGATCCTCATTTGCCAAAAGAGAGATGCACTTAAAGCTGAGACAGGCGAAGCAAGATACGGAAACCGCACGTCTGCAAGCCGAAACCATACGTCTGCATGTAGAGAGAGAAGCGGAAACCGCACATCTTCAAGCTGAAACCACACGTCTGCAGGCAGAGAGAGAAGCGGAAACTGCACGTTTGCAAGCAGAGCTGAGAAAAACTTGCGGCAGACAAGGAGACAGCTAATAGCTAAGGCAGAGTACTTGGAAGCTATGAAGGATCCTGATTGTGAAAGACGCAGCAACATTCCTGGATCAGATCTAGAGCAGCAAGATCCAGCGCAGCACGTCGCAGAGTATGTCTGTCAACATTCTGGCATGGATGACAGCCCTGAAACACCACATCGACCAGCCTATGCTGATTACCAGCAATCCAACCCCAAACTTCACAACTTCACTACCATAAGCATGGGGACGTCCAGCACAGAGATGTCTACCACAGCTACCATTTCACAGAACAGAAGGCAGAAGGTACAGTCTCCACCCAGACTGAAAGGGACACTCCTTGCATCAGAAAGGTATTATACGGACAATCCGAATCCAGAAGTTCCTTACAGGTATGAGGATACACCACACACACAGCATGACAACAGCACACCAGCTCGTGTTGACAGTGACCCAGCCACTATGAACCTTGCAAAGTTCTTTGCTCGCTGGGACCTGGTGAACAGGGGACTTGTAAAATTCACTAATCGAGCTAAGAGCTATAGAGCATGGCGAGCTTCCTTCCGGAATGCCATTAGAGACTTAGATCTTTCTAGTAGTGAACAGTTAGATCTACTGGTAAAGTGGCTTGGGACCGAGTCCGCTGAATACGCCAAAAGAATTAGAAACATTAACATAAATATGGATGAACTCTTTATGCATCAAATGGCCAAGTTCTCCAAAAAATATGACATAGTTGTCATGGGAGATTTCAACTATCCAGACATTTGTTGGGAATCTCTCTCAGGCAAAACTAACAGGTCAAGGAAATTCTTATCCTCTCTTGCTGACAACTTTATCTTCCAAAAGGTAGGGGAGAAAACAAGGGGAACTGCTACCTTGGATCTAATCCTTATAAACAGGGAGGAAATGGTTGAGGAGGTAAAAGTGGCTGGAACCCTAGGAGGTAGCGACCATGCTATTTTAGAATTTTGGATAACTAGAGGCGGAAGACCTGTGAAGACTCAGACGTCAAGGTTAGATTTCAGAAAGGCAGATTTTAAGGGATTCAGAAAGATAATTGGAGGAATCCAATGGCTGGATATCCTTAAAGACAAAAATGTCCAGGAAGGATGGGAAATCTTGAAAAATGAAATTCTCAAAGCACAGTTGTTAACAATTCCGAAAAGAGGGAAGAATAGGAAGCATTTAAGGAAACCAGGATGGGTGAACACAGAACTTAAGCACATGCTAAAAAGGAAGAAAAAAATGTTTATAAAATGGAAAGAGGGAGGCATATCTAAAGAAGAATATAATGCTGTCTGCAGAATCTGCAGGGCACAAATCAGATTATCTAAAGCTGAAAATGAATTGAGGCTTGCAAGAGATGTCAAAAGCAATAATAAAGGATTTTGGGGATATGTCAAAAGTAAAAGAAAAGTCAAAGATGCTATAGGATTTTTACAGGATGAAAATGATGAAATGGTAAGACAGGATGTTGAGAAGGCTGAACTTTTAAATTCCTATTTTGCATCTGTTTTCTCTCAGAAAGGAAATGTAACACCAACTGTTATTCACTGTCCTATTAAGGGAATAGAAGAATCCAGGATATCTATAAACAGAAAGATAGTGAGGAAACACTTAGCTAACCTAAATGAATTCAAGTCTCCAGGTCCAGATGAATTACACCCCAGAGTACTGAAGGAGATAGCAGAAGAAATTTCTGAACCACTCTCCATAATCTTTGAAAATTCTTGGAGAACAGGAGAAGTGCCAGAAGACTGGAGAAGAGCAAATGTTGTTCCTATCTTCAAAAAGGGGAAGAAGGTGGACCCAGGCAACTATAGGCCGGTGAGTCTGACTTCTATACCAGGAAAGATCTTTGAACAAATTATTAAACAACATGTAAGTCAATACCTGGATAAGAATGAAGTGATCAAACAGAGTCAGCATGGGTTTGTAACTAATAAGTCATGTCAGACTAACTTAATTTCCTTCTATGACGGTATCACTGATTGGGTGGATCAAGGAAATGCTGTAGATATAGTATATCTTGACTTCAGCAAAGCATTTGACAAAGTCTCTCATACAATCCTTATTGAAAAAATGACTAAGTATGGAATGGACAAGGCAACTGTTAGGTGGATTCATAGCTGGCTTAGTGATCGGACCCAAAGAGTGGTCGTAAATGGCTGCACATCCAGTTGGAAGAATGTCTCAAGTGGGGTACCACAGGGCTCTGTCCTGGGCCCTGTATTGTTCAACATCTTTATCAACGATTTAGATGAAGGAATTGAGGGTAAACTGATTAAATTTGCTGATGACACAAAGCTAGGAGGGATAGCTAATACTAGAGAAGAGAGATAGGATTCAAAAAGATTTAAATAAACTGGAGAAGTGGGCAGTAACTAACAGAATGGTTTTTAACAGGGAGAAATGCAAAGTACTACATCTGGGCAATAAAAATGAAAAAAGCATATATAGAATGGGAGGAATAGGGCTAAATAACAGCACATGTGAAAAAGACTTGGGTATACTAATAGATCACAGACTGAATATGAGTCAACAGTGTGATGCAGCAGCAAAAAAGGCAAATGCAGTTCTAGGATGTATTAACAGAAGCATACAGTCTAGATCACGTGAAGTCATTATTTCCCTCTACTCCTCTTTGGTCAGACCTCATCTGGAATATTGTGTCCAGTTTTGGGCACCACATTTTAAAAAAGACATCAACAAACTGGAGCAAGTTCAGAAAAGAGCGACCAGAATGGTGACCGGTCTGCAAACCCTGTCTTATGAGGAAAGGTTGCAGGATTTGGGAATGTTTAGTTTGCAAAAGAGAAGACTGAGAGGAGACTTAATTGCTGTCTACAAATATCTAAAGGGCTGTCACATTGTAGAAGGCTCAACTTTATTCTCATTTGCACAAGGAAAGACTAGAAGCAATGGGATGAAACTGAATGGGAGGAGACACAGATTAGATATTAGAAAAAACTTTTTGACAGTTAGAGTGATCAATGAGTGGAACAGGCTGCCACGAGAAGTGGTGAGTTCTCCTTCAATGGAAGTCTTCAAACAGGCTGGACAGACATCTGACTGGGATGATTTAGCGAATCCTGCTTTGAGCAGGGGGTTGGACCAGATGGCCCAGGAGGTCCCTTCCAACTCTACGATTCTATGATTCTATGATTCTAATTACCCACACATAGGCCTCCGTATGGTGTGGGAGAGACTTGATGAATGTTATGGGTCAGTAGAAGCTATTGAAAATGCTTTGTATAAAAGATGATGATTTTCCCAAAATAGGAAAAAAGGGCTATCCAAAGCTCATGGAACTGAGTGACTTGTTAATGGAAGTGCAGGTTGCTCAGATGGAAGGAGACCTGCCAGGGTTGGCATTCCTGGACACCGCCAAAGGTGTCAACCCAATTGCTCAAAAACTCCCTTACAATCTACAAGAGAAGTGGATCAATCATGGGTCCCGTTAAAAACAGACTCATAAGGTCTCATTTCCCCCTTTCAAGGTGTTCGTAGACTTTGTTACTCAACAAGCAAGAGTTAGAAATGACCCCAGTTTTGATCTTACTATGTCATGTAGCACTGCCCCTGGTGTCAAACCCTGTAAAACACCAGTGGCAGTTCACAAAACTAATGTTACTCCCACAGGTTTTCCTTACAGGGCAAGTAAGACCTCCCCGGAGGAAGACAAACCTCAAGATCTCAGCAAACACTGCCCCCTACACAAGAAACCACATCCCCTACTAAAATTCAGAGCCTTCAGGGAAAAGTCTTGAGAAGACCGCAAAGCTTTCCTCAAAGAAAACAAGATATGTTTCAGATGCTGTGCGACGACCTCGCACTTCGCTAAGAACTGTGAAACCAGTGTGAAATGCGAGGAATGTGGTAGCGTGGAGCACAACACAGTCTTACACTCTGGAGCGCCCTCAGGGGTATCATCGCAAGTAGAAGAGGGCGTCGAAAAGCCAATGGTCATCGACGTAGACACTCCAGTAATCACTTCCCAGTGTACAGAGATCTGTAAGGAACTTGTAACAGGAAGATCCTGCTCGAAGATCTGCCTTGTCAGAGTCTACCCAGCGAGCCACTGAGATGAGGCAATCAAGGTGTATGCAATCTTGGATGATCAGAGCAAAAAGTCCTTTCTCTTCGACACCTTCAACATTGCTGGCCCCGGTTCTCCTTATTCCTTGAAAACATGTGCGGGTACTGTCGAGACGGAGGGGAGAAAAGCAACTGGGTTAAAGGTAGAGTCTATAGATGGTCAAACCTGCATAGCCTTGCCATCAATACTGGAGTGCAACCAGATTCCCGACAATAGGTCTGAGATACCTACGCCAGAGTAGCAGCTCACCATCCTCATCTGAAGCGTATAGCCCATCTGATACCGGAACTGGATCAAGAAGCTCCGATCGTCTTACTCCTCAGAAGAGACATACTACGAGTCCATAAGGCTAGAGGACAGATTAACGGCCTACAGGACGCCCCATATGCTCAGAGACTTGACCTGGGATGGGTCATTGTAGGAGACGTCTGTTTAGGTGGAGCACACAAACCGACCTCAGTCAGCAGTATGTTCACTAATACTCTTGAAAATGGACGTCCGACTCTCTTCCAGCCATGTAAGAGTAGTCTCCTGATAAAAGAGCTGCCACGCAATGCTCCTCTACCTTGTCCGTTAGCTGATCCTTCCTGTGAAGGCCACGCATGTGACAGCGATCAAGATCACATAGGGTGCACAGTTTTCCACAAAACAAGAGAGGACAACAAGGTAGCAATGTCCATAGAAGACAGACTGTTTTTAGACATCATGGATCGAGAGATGGTGAGAGATGAGTCAAAGAGTTTTGTGGCCCCTCTACCATTTAAACCCCAGAGACAACGCTTACCCAACAACAGAGAACCTGTCTACGGTCGATTTGTCTCTCTCAAACGCAAACTTCAGAAGGCACCTGAAATGAGAGAGCACTTCTTTGCCTTCATGGAGAAAATATTTCAAAATGGCCATACAGAAATTGCACCTGTACTTCCAGATTCGGAAGAATATTGGTATTTTCCTATTTTTGGCTGTATCATCCAAAGAAACCTGGTCAGATAAGAGTAGTATTTGACTCAAGCGCCAGATATGAAGGTGTCTCGCTAAACGATGTCTTTTTGTCTTGCCTAGACCTCAATAACAGACTTCTAGGAGTACTTTTTCACTTCCGCAAGGATGCAGTGGCATTCATGGCTGACATACAACAGATGTTTCATTGCTTCCTTGTCAAGAAAGAACATAGAAACTATTTTAGGTTTTTCTGGTACCGCGATAATGACCCCTACAAAGACATCGTGGAGTATCGGATGAGAGTACACATCTTCGGGAACGGTCCTTCCCCTGCTGTCGCAATATATGGTCTTAGACATTCAGCCAGAGAGGGCGAAGCAAAGTACGGGTCAGATGTTAGATCGTTTGTAAAGAAGGACTTCTACGTGGACGACTGCTTGAAATCCACACCCACAGATGAATCGGCAGTTAGTCTCCTAAAAAGGACACACGAAATGCTCGCTTTGTCCAATTTGAGGCTGTACAAAATTGCTTCCAACAGCCAAAAAATGATAGCAGCTTTTCCCTCTCAAGATTACACAACTGATCTGAAAGACTTGGAATTAAATGCAGACTCCCTTCCCATGCAACGGAGCCTTGGTTTGCTTTGGGATTTGAAGAGAGATGCATTTACCTTTCGGATCAACGAGGAAGAAAAACCTTTCGTGCGTAGAGGAGTCCTGTCTGTGATGAACAGCCTGTACGATCCTCTAGGATTTGTAACCCCTGTAACTATCCAAGGTAAAATGATGTTGAGAGACTTCACCCAACAGATGTCTGAATGGGATGATCCGCTTCCCATGGAAAAGAGAGATTTGTGGGTAAGATGGAAGAAATCTTTGGAGGCCTTGTCAAATCTTTATGTGGCACGACCATATGCTTCCATACCATCAACAGAAGTCAAGATGCAAAGGCTCTGTATTGTCACATGCCCCGTCCTGAGTGACACGGCCAGCAGGCCGGTAACTGATACAACAGGACGTGGCACGTGTAATTGTCCTATGTGACGCGGCCCGCAGGCCGGTAACTAATACAATAAGACAAGGGAATAGGGAAAACCTGGGTAACAATAACAATGGTGGCCCTGCGATAGGGAACGGGGAAGTGGAGACCTCCTGCACTGCCCTGTGTCAGTGTCTCTACACTCCTAACATTCCCTAGGCCGGTTCTGCACCGGGCGCCGATCAGGAACCTAAAAACCCTGACTCGCCCTGCACCTAAACCCTCACTAGGGAATTGGTCGGTGCAGAAACTAATCCCACCACTGCACTAAACACACATAAGGAAAAGTGACAAAACAGTGGAACACCACTTAGCTTTGCTCCATTGCTTACACTCCCAGCAACAGAGCCCACCACCTGAGTGCATCTTTTCCTCGACCGTGTCCAACATCTGGGTGCACTGTCCAGCAACGGAGTCCAGCAACGGGGTTCAGCACCTGAGTGCAGCTTCAGAAAAAGAGTCCAGCAACTGAGTGCAGCTCTACACCATAGCTGCCACTCCACCAAGCTTTGCAAGAATTCTTCACTGACACCATAGCTGCCACTCCACCATGCTTTCCACGAACTCCTCGCTGACACCATAGCTGCCACTCCAGGACTCTGACTGAGTGGTCCTGGACTCTTCTCAGCACCATAGTGCAGCCTTGGAGCAAACAGAGTCCACACCTGCGTGCAGCTGTCCAGAAACAGAGTCCAGCAAATGAGTCCAGCTTTTCTGCCAAAGAGTCCAACATTTTGAGTCCAGCTTTCCGCAACCGAGTCCAACATTCTGAGTGCAGCTCTACACCATAGCTGCTACTCCACCAAGCAATGCCAGCTCTCCTTGCAGACACCATAGCTGACACTCCACCAATCTATGCCAGCCCTCCTTGCAGACACCATAGCTGCTACTCCAGCACTCTGACTGGGCTGGCCATGACTCTCCTTCAGCTCCATTCTTTACCCAGGCTTGCTTGCAAATGAGGAACTATCACCAACAGTGATTAACACACCTGATACTCTTTTATAGAGCAATGACACCTGTTACATAATCACGTGCACAAACTAAGGTAACCAGAGTGCAATGACCCTAATGGCCACCGGGGGGAAAACTACAACTGAAATCACCACAGTGCAATGACCCTAATGGCCACCGGGGGGCAAAACCACCTTTGGCACACAGCCAAAGGAAAAAAAAAGGTTACTTTGTGCATTTAATCTGTCAGATCCAACCTGGATCGTGACATGTATCTTCTGCGATGCCTCAACCAAAGCGACTGCAGCAGTAGCATATCTGAAGACTACTGACATTAAAGAACAATGCCACGTAAGGCTTGTTATGAGCCGGACAAAACTAGCGCCAGTCCAGGAACACACTATACCCAGACTGGAACTCTGTGCGGCTGTGCTATCAGTAGCGTTAGCAGAACTTATCTCGACGGAAATGGACCTGGAAATCAAGGACGTTGAATTCTACTCAGACAGCAAGGTAGTGCTTGGGTACATTTGCAATGAAACTTGATGCTTTTATGTTTACGTCAGCAATCGGGTGCTAAGGATCAGGAGGTCCACTTTCCCTAAACTGTGGCGATATGTGTCCACACACCACAATCCTGCGGACCATGCAACTAGATCTGTTGAATCAAGACACCTTAAGGACACAACCTGGTTTACGGGTCCTGAATTCCTATACCGTTCAACGCCTTACAGTGAAAAATCAGACACCTTTGAACTGGTAGACCCAGATGCAGATGAAGAAATCCGCCCTCAGGTATCCATTCTTCTAACGGTGGCTTCAGACAATTGCCTCAAATCCCACCATTTCAGCAGGTTTTCAACCTGGAACTCGCTTGCTCGTGCCATTGCTTTCTTAATTCATGCGGCTCAGTCTTACAAATCAACATCACCGACCAGTCAGAAGCCTTGTAAAGCATGGCACCACTGCAAGCATGCCTTTACTGCTCCAAACCTGGAAAATGCCAAAAACATGATCATTCGTACCATACAACGTGAGTGTTATGCCAAGGAAATAGATAACCTCAGCAAGGGTCAACCCATTTCTGGCGACAGTGTCTTGAAAAAGCTTGATCTAATCATTGACCAAAATGAGCTGTTAAGAATTGGAGGTCGTCTTCAAGAAGCCAAAGTAGAATTCGTGGAAAAACACCCTGTAATAATTCCTGGTCATCATCATGTCACTACTCTGCTCGTGCAGCACCATCATGTTTTGGTGAAGCATCAGGGTCGATTGTTTACCGATGGGAATCTATGAACTGCTGGATTATGGATAGTTGGGGCAAAGAGATGTGTGAGTAAACTCATCTTCAACTGTGTGACTTGTCGCAAACTCTGCGGTGTGACTCAAAACCCAAAGATGGCCAATCTCTCGTCAGACAGACTTAGTATGGATCCTCCCTTTACCAACGTCGGACAGGATGTATTTGGGCCATGCTCTGTTGTTGCACGGCATACTAGAGGAGTTCAAGCCAACGCAAAATGCTGGGCAGTTATGTTCACGTGTATGTCCATCAGAGCGGTCCAATTCGAAGTAATTGAATCCATGGACACTTCAGGTTTCATAAATGCACTCCAACGCTTCATTGCCATCAGAGGCACCGTGAAACACATTTGCTCTGATAGAGGCACAAATTTCGTAGGAGCAGTGAAAGAACTTCAAATTCCTTCCAACCTAGACATTACCAGTGTGGAAAGATACTTGAGTGAGCAGGGATACACCTGGACCTTCAATTTACCACACTCTTCTCACATGGGAGGTGCTTGGGGGAGGATGATTGGAATTGCAGGAAGAATCTTAGACTCTATCTTCTTGCAGGAAGGTAGCACAAGACTCACACACGAAGGTTTGACTACATTCTTGGCGGAAGTTTCGGCCATCATAAATGCAAGACCATTGACTGCACTCTCCAGTGACGCTGAAGATCCAACCATTCTCACTCCCGCCATGTTACTTACTCAGAAAACCAACACTCCCAGCGCTCCACTGGGAGAATTCAGCAACAAGGACCTCTACAGATGTCAATGGAGACAAGTTCAAAGTCTCTCCAATACTTTCTGGGATTGATGGAGAAAGCAATATCTCTCCACCTTACAGCCTAGGAAGAAGTGGCAGATCGACAAGCCGAGCATCAAACCCAGTGATATTGTACTCATGAAGGACAGTCAGACACATCGAAATGAGTGGCCTCTGGGCCTCATCACCAAGGTATTCGCAGGCAAAGATGAGAAGGTGCGCAAGGTCGAGGTCACAGTGTGGAAGGCTGGGTAGAGTAAACTATTCCTCAGACCAGTTGCGGAGCTGATTCTATTGCTTTCGCCAAAAGAGCCTGTAAGTGGCATCAGTTGATGCCAGGCGGGGAGTGTTCTGCCCTCTGAATACAGGGCAGCCTGTTGAGTTATGTGCTCTGAATAATGCAATCTGTTTGTACTATTGCTGGGTTAATTATAGCACCATCTAGTGGTGGCTGAATTTATAGCTGTGTCTTAAACAGCATTCACAGCCTGTGCCTTTAACAGAAGCAATGCACTTTGGGATTGAAGCAATGCATTGTGGGAACTACGCAGTATATTCTGGGATGAAGGAGACTCCATTTTCCTTTGGTGGATCTCATAGGACGCACGTGAATTTTGGCCTCTTGTTAACCTTTGTTTTCCTGTGACTTCTCTACTTGAGTCGCTATCTGGTAAGGATCAGTGTTTTCTTGCAATGCAGTGATTTACAGAAGTGTTATTTAAGGCCCCGTCACACACAGCAATCTCGATAGCGAGATCGCTGTGTCATGATCCAGGATGGGGTTTCGCTTTGACCCGTCCTGGTCAGACTGGGGGTTAATTGTTCTGCCTCTCTATGGCAGAGGGCGGCTATTTAATGCTCACTGGACCTAGGTCCGGTGTCAGTTATACTCCTGCCCTGGGCTGAGTTAGTTGACCTCTTGTATATGTGTGCCTTGTGCCTGATAACTTGTTGCTTGTTTGGTTGTGAACCGGTTCTGTCCCTGTTATGAGTTCTGCCTGCCCGTCTTGTACCGCACCGCTATCTCGTGTATGACTCTCTGCTTGTGACTCGACTGCACTCTGCTCGTCCCTTTGGTACCACACCGCTCTCTTGTGTATGACCTTTGGCTTTGTCTGACCTCCCATCTGTTTACCCCTCCGGTACCTCGTTTGCCCGTACTGTGTATGAACTCCGTTTTGCCTGACTCTGAGTTTTCTATCTTCTCTGAAAGCAGGACGCTAAGCCCCACCCCCTTGCAGTCACAAGACCGTAGGTCCTGTGCCGGCTTGCTATCCTGCAGCGTCCAGGTCCTGTGCATCTGTACTTTCTGGCTGTTCCTGTCCCCAGGGGTCCCTTCAGTGCGGGTGAGTCCCTGCTCAGTGGAGGCTGTACGCTGGCGCTGTCAGGATTCTGATATGCTGATTTTGTGACGCCACAGCGATCTTGCCAGCGAGATCACTGTGTGTGACGGGGATCAGCGACCGGCACCCCTGCCGGGTATCGCTGATCGTGCTCGATCGGCCTGGGCCATTTTTTGATCACTGGTCTCCCGCTAGCCAGCACGCATCACTGCATGTGGCAGCGAGAGATACCGGCGATCAGCGACGCTGGATGCTGGTTTCTAATGTAAACATTGGGTATCCAGGAGCCATGTGGCTCTTAGATACCCGATGTTTACCTTGGAAACCAGCGTGTACGCCGGTTTCCAAGGTAAACAGCAGGTATCCCAGAGCCGCAGCTCCAGGATACCTGATGTTTACATTAGAAACCAACTTGCTCGCTGGTCCTGATCACTAGAGGGGCTGTCTATGTGACAGCTCACCAGCAATCAGCCTAACGATGTCCGAGTGATCCCTTCCATGTCGGATCGTAGGTGGGATTGCTGGGACATCGTTATGTGTAACGGGGCCTTTACTGTCTAGCAGCCAGGAGATGTCATTAACCGTTTAGCTACCAGTTCACAGTGAATGTAATCAGGGACTCATGTATTCTCATGTAATGTTTGTATCACTGTACACTTTCTATAAATGTGTTAGCTGTGTTATCATCTGCTGAATACTTACCTATGTCATTTTGTATTCCTCGCAGTTTTACCGCGCAAGTTCTACACTGTTCACCAATAAACAAATTAGACTACAGAGAACAGTCTGCTTATTTGGAACACAGAACAGTGGTTTATGCTGAATGCTGAATTGCCCACCATGGCAACGTGTATGAAGGCAGAACAGCATATCTACAAAACAGTACACAGCATGCCTCCAGAAATAAAGAGGTAGGCACGCATAGACGGCTCTCAAGATTATTTTGTTTCGGAGGTTTGAAAAATACCAAGTGAGGCCTTGTGTAATATTTGCATATAGCACCTAGCACACTGTTGCTTACTCTTAGCAGTTATGCCAAGTTACTAGGCAACCAGTGTGCACCACTCATGACATTGGCAGGATACCATTTGATCCTGGAATGCTATCTTACTGTCACAATTCCACCCCTCAATATATCTGAGATGCAGTTACTGACAGCTCAGCCATCCAGTCTGTTGCAGTTGCGTGCTGAAGCTGTCAGCACTTTGAAAGCTCAGTCATCCAATCTGGTGAAGGGGGTGTGCTGAAGCTGTCAATGTTTTGATTGAGGGCTCGGCCAATCTGAGACTGGGAGGTTCTGGACTGTCTTCAGATGTTCTGTGTCCCTGGTGATTCCCCAGCTATTTAGCTGGGCTGCCAGTCCCAGATCTTTGCCAGATGAACATTCAGTTCTGTGTGGTTTGTCTCTCTATGCCTTGTGTTCTGCTTGTGGATCTTTTTACTACCTGACCTTGGACCTTGCTCTGACCATCTATTTTGCGCCCTTTGCTTTGATCCGCTTTCATTCTGTTATTCTGACCATTACCCGATTACTTGTCTCTACCTTTCTCTTCTCTCTGTTTGTGATGTACCCTCCTAGCTTTTGGCTTCGGAATCCATGACTACCCTGACTTTGGGCTTGTCTATGAGAAGTTACTCAGCATAACATTACCTCTATACATTTTTTTTCACCAGTATGGATCCTGTTCACACACTGTCACAAGTAGAGATGAGTGAATTTTTCAATGTTCAGTTCGGATTACTATTACAGAATTGCAATATTCGTGGATTAATTCGTCAAATAATCGCCGAACATAACTGAACGCCATTCAGATCAATGGGAAGCAAAAACAAACGCATGCACAACACCATATAATGGCCCAAATGAGGCCAAAACACATCAAATGAGGGACAGATACCAGGAAAGTGGCCTCAATTCACCCACAGTACAAATTGCAGCATGGCACTGCAGCAATCAGCTAGGCATGAGGTATCGGGTCTGGGACAGCATTTACAGCTTACAATTGAACGTCACAGTAAGACGAGGTGGGTGATGGATCGGTGAAGGCCTTCTTTGCTGGGAGCCCTGATACCATATGCAACACCTCTAACTGCTTTCATGCTGACTCACACTCAGAACCTACAAAAGACAAAATTGAGAGAAACCCTGCTGTAATTAAATAAATAATAAGCAAAAGTGCATTTAAATAATTCAGTGCTCTTAGTAATACTGTATTTGATCAAATATAGCATAAAAGCGGCCCCACCGTCGACAAGGTGACTCTGATCGGGGCAGTCCCTACACTGTCTAATTTTAAAAACCTTTTCATATGTCAAAGTTGACATCCATGTGTGAATAAGGGCAGACAAAAGGACCGGGTCCCAACCAGTGGACACCAGTCAGGGGAAGCCTTTAAATACAATTACCAGCTCAGGAGAGGGAGGCCACACCCCGGCTTGTACAGAATGCAAAAATACAAAGAAAAAAACACAAAAATTGAGCTTGGTTTGAGTTGGTACACATGCAGCACATAAACTCATGTTCACATTGGCAATAAATCATACAAAACCTACAAAAGACAAAAATGAGAGAAACCCTGCCATAATCTAATATATAAAGCTCAATGTGGGTATGTATGTGTGTATGTATGTATGTATGTGTGTGTGTATGTCCGGGATTGGCATCCGCACCGTTGCAGCTACAGCCACAAAATTTGGCACAGTCACACGACTGGACCCCGAGAGTGTCCTAGGCTATGTTGTGAGGCAAAATTTTAACCCCGCGCGTTCCAATTCACCAAACAATTTTGCCCCTATCTACATAATGGGGAAAAAGTGTGTATATCAAGCCCCGCCCCTCATTATGATGTCATAATGGTTGCCATGGCGACGCTGATGTCATCATAGGTTGCAAGCCCGGGGATGCATGGGATATAGCCCCCCAAGCATGGTATATAGCCCCCCCAGCATGGTATATAGACCCCCCGGCATGGTATGATACAGCCCAGCATGGTATATAGCCCCCCAACATGGTATATAGCCCCCCAGCATGGTATAAAGCCCCCCCAGCATGGCCCCACAGTCCAGTACTCACACTGATTTAAAAAAAAACAAAAAAAAACAACACACTCCTCACTTTCTCCTCGTGCCTGCGTTGCTCCCGGCTCGTGTCTCCTCTCCTGCACTGCCAGGCAGAGCAGGGAATGATGGGAGAGGGAGTGTCAGCTGACGCTCTCTCCTCCAGGCTCCATCATTGCCTCCTTCAATGTGGGGGGGGGAGTCAGCGCTGGGGGCAGGCAGCCGGGCCCCCCTGCCTCACAGGGACCCCTTTGCCTCCCCCAGCGCTGCTCTCCTCATTGCACTACACATGGCTAATTTGAATTTTGACATAATTAGCCATGCGGTGCTGGAGGGGCCCCCTCTCCCCCAGTGCAATGCACGGTCTGCACGGGCAGTAGGTCCGCCCCTGGGGTCCGAGATGTCTTCCAGTACAGCAGATGTAGAGCAACCATGACTGTTGACATTTCCACAAATTTGTATTAAAATCAGCAGCAGTCACAACAGGCACAGAAGCCACACTAAAGGTATTACAGAGTGAGTTGCGTGTCATTAATGCATCACACAAAAAATGCAATATCACTTAGTCTGCGATTGGGGTGCAAAAGTCCTTGGAGATCCATGACTTGTCCATCTTGATGAAAGTTAGGTGGTCTACACTTTCAGGGGACAACCAGCTGCTCTTTTCTGTCAGGACACCACCAGCAATGCTGAAGACACATCCTGAGAGAACGCTGGTTGCTGGGCACGATAAAACCTCCAAGGCATGTCAGGCAATCTCAGGCCACTCATTCATTTTGGAAGACCAAAATGTGAAGGGGTCCAAACCCTCCCTGATGGTATTTATATGCAAGCTATGGCGCTACTTGCCTTATTTATTTGATTGTATATGAGTTGGTTACTCTAGGTAAGGAACTGTTCACACCTAGTCTATGTTTGGATGTGACGGTCAGTTTTTTTAAATTTATATTCATTAGCCTTCTGACTGAGCACTCCGCCTTTTAGCCTCAGGCGTTTTTAATCACAGCAGGACCCTACCCCTCCACAAAGAAATAGATTTAAGTCCGAGAGAGGATTCACAGGTTTCCATACACATGAAGTCTTTAGTCTAAGAGAGGGTGGCAGTGGTAGGTCCTGAAAAATGAGAATCACCTTAACGTGGCTTCCAGGTACACATGAATTGGCCAATTTATGTGCTTAGCATTCTCAATTTTTCATATTTCTAGTGCAGTAATGCAGTTCAACTTTCATGTTTGCAAGCTATGGCGCTACAGAGTGCTGCCTTATTTATTTGATATGATGGTATGATGACGCGCTGAGACATGCGCAGTTGGTGTAAAGAAACGCCTGTTATGGCATTTTGTCAGCATCCTCCATGTGCCTGGCATACTATCAAGACCAGGGTGAGACATCATTATAAATCTTGCACAGATGTAGGGAAGGTGGACGGATGGACAGACCTGTCTGCAGTGGGAAGGCAGAGGTGTGGAGTATTGTGGGTGGACTGTTGTGGTGAAAGAGGGGAAACAGCTGGAGATAGGAAGGAAGGGTGTAGATTTGAAGTATGACCATTAGAGGGCAGCAGTGGAGAGTTGTAGGTTAGGACTGAACATCAGCCATTGGCTAAGAATACCGTTGAGTCATGGGGGGCGGGGTTACCAGAGCAGAAGGTGATAAGGTGATAAGAGGCAGATGGAATGTTCTGGAAAAGTCAGTCAGCGACTGGAGTCCAGGAGACAGGAACTACGCTGAGCAGAGAGGACTAAGGCAAGGCTCCGGAAAGGACTGACAGCTGAAATAGGTCACGGGGGTGGCCCAGACAGGAGAGGCTGCAGACAGAGACAGACTGGGGTACTATAACAAGAACGGTCTCGGACTGGTAAACCGCTGTGGTGGTGTGCTTAGGGCAGCCACAGTGGAAGAACCACAAGGGATGTTAAGTAACTAAAGGAAGAGAGTGAAGGTACCCGGGCCTATGTGCGGAGTCGAGCAGCTGCTGTGTGAAGCTGCGGAGATAGTCGAGCAGCTGCTGTGTGAAGCTGCGGAGATAGTCGAGCAGCTGCTGTGTGAAGCCGCTAATCAAGCAGTTGTTGTGTGAAGCTGCGGGGCCTGTCGAGCAGCTGTTGTGTAGAGCTGTGGAGCGTATCGTACAGCTGCTGTGTGGAGCTGTGGGTCATGGAAGATTACGATCAATAAAGAAGACCTATTGGACACAATCCTGTCTTTGTCTTGAGTCTGTCTGCGGCCAGTAACGGACCACCCCCTGTCAGTCACCCTACCTACATTTGGCATAGTCGGCAGGATCATTGCCGCAAATACATCATCTTCTGTGACAAGCCTGTGTCAGAAGAACCAAAGGACCCCAGGCTGTACGGATTGAAGATTTTATTTTTTTCTGTGGATTACAAAAAAAATAAATAGGACTGTGTTAAGGATTGCTGGTTTTCAACAGGCAGATCCGGAGCAGGAAAAGGCCTTGTCAAAATGGCTGTGGTGATTTGGCGCCAAAAAGAAGCACAGGAGTTTGCAGCCACCTTAGACTACCAGGAACAGCCACTGGAGGAGCTGTTGCCGTCTGTCCGTGCGGAGTCATCGGGCCTGGAGGCTGGCCCTGCCGGACGGCGGGGTGAAGAACATCGGCTGCTGGAGGAGCTGTGGGATGGACTGTTAGGAGCCACGGCACCGGGGAAGGTGAGCGTTACTCCGGCTCAGCCGGCGGTGCCGCAGGCAGATCCCGCCCCCAAGTTCAGTGCACAAGACAGGCCCCAGGGCCCCGACACCGGCCCTCGGCCTCCCCGCCCGACCTCCCGCTCTCCAGCGACCCCGGCCCTGGCTGACTCTGCGACTTCTGCCAACAACCCTGAGCAGACCCGCATGGTGGCGCCGGTGCGGAACCAACCTGCGGCCGCCCCGGCCGCGCTCCTTCTTCCGGCGGCGGCCTATCCATCGGGGCCTGCCGCCACTCCGGGCCCGCCTCAGATCACCGCAACCTGCTCACCGGCATCCGCAGCCGACGCTACTCCATCCTCGGCCACAGCCTGCTTGCCGGTACTTGTGGCCGCCTTAGTTCCGGTTGCGGCCTGCTCCCCAATACCTGCGGCCGCCTCTGCGCCGCTCTCGACCCCAACCATGGCCTGCCCACTGGACTCTGTGGCCTACACCGGACTCTCCGCTTCGGTTGCGGAGATCATTGAGCAGAAGGAGGCCGCCATGACTACCCCTCAATCATATGGGTGGCTTGTGCATACTAACATCGCAAAAGGCTATGGGTTCATCCGGGACCTCGCTACCGGTTATAAAATCTATTTAAATGTCTCTTCCATCAAGAACGATTGGGCTCCGCAGGAAGGAGACCTGGTATCGTATTACAAAGAGTATTGTCCCCGCGGCTACTATGCGGTGGCAGTGATCACCTACCCTGAGGGGTATGAGCCCCATAAAGAGACAAGGACTCCTGGGTCTCAGGCATTAGAGACACTCGAGACACAGAGACACTACAAGCATCCCAGAGACTCCACGGCTGTGGAGTCCCCTGTTCTTGGCAGAACATTGGCCACCAGGAAGTGGCTGTAGTATCCGTTAAAATGGACTGCCGGGACTGCTGTGCGCTGTTGCGCAGTGTGGAGTCTGTTCCACGTCCCCTTTGGGTAAAAGTAGCCCCACTCTTGATGTAACAGGGGTGCTCTCTTCAAAGATGTTTATCTGGTGTTAAAAAAAAAAATGTTTTTGACAATGTTTGCAATGTTACAAAATGGTGCTGATAGATATAAGAAGAAAGGAAGAGTGAATAGTTATATACCCAGAGTAGTTCTTTAGTATGATAATTAATGTAGAATGTTGCAGGGAATAGAGTAAATGTTATACCCAGCCAAAGTAGTGTAAGTTGACACTGAGTATAATATGTATAATTGTTTTTGAAATGTTATTTGCATAAAAAAAAAAAAAAAATGAAAATGTTCAACAGGTCCCGGGTACTAAGTGTGACAAAGACGCCGACCATGACTACTTAAAGTGACCGGACAGAAGAGACGGATGGAGTCAGAGCAGACAACAGTCCCAAAGTCAGACCCCGAGTACCAGACGTACACCCCAGAAGGTTAGGAGGACACTGACGATGACCTGGTAGGACAGAGCCTCGGTCATGACGTTAAGAGGGTGACAGAAGGGGAGAGCAGTGGGAGGTATACATCCGTAGAGTAGTCCGGATGGACCTAACCCAACCTGAAGGAATTGTCATGGTGGCGTACACGCTGGCGAGTAAACCGTCAGCTACTTGGAGCATGATTGCACCCGGTTTGGTTCAGCCCCCGCGTATCGCGGGCCTGGCCCAACAACCGGACCAACAAAAGAAGGTGGGAAAGTTTCAGAACGGAAAGGAGGGAGACAAGATTGTCGAGGACGACAATGGATAAAGGAAGGAAGAGTTTAGGGAAGGTGGACGGACGGACAGACCTGTCTGCAGTGGGAAGGCAGAGGTGTGGAGTATTGTGGATGGACTGTTGTGGTGAAAGAGGTGAAACAGCTGGAGATAGGAAGGAAGGGTGTAGATTTGAAGTATGACCATTAGAGGGCAGCAGTGGAGAGTTGTAGGTTAGGACTGAACATCAGCCATTGGCTAAGAAAACCGTTGAGTCATGGGGGGTGGGGTTACCAGAGCAGAAGGTGATAAAAGGCAGATGGAAGGTTCTGGAAAAGTCAGTCAGCGACGGGAGCCCAGGAGACAGGAACTATGCTGAGCATAGAGGACTAAGGCAAGGCTCCGGAAAGGACTGACAGCTGAAATAGGTCACGGGGGGTGGCCCGGACAGGAGAGGCCGCAGACAGAGACAGACTGGGGTACTATAACAAGAATGGACTCGGACTGGTAAACCGCTGTGGTGGTGTGCTTAGGGCAGCCACAGTGGAAGAACCGCGAGGGACGTTAAGTAACTAAAGGAAAAGAGTGAAGGTACCCGGGCCTGTGTGCGGAGTCGTGCAGCTGCTGTGTGAAGCTGCGGAGATAGTCGAGCAGCTGCTGTGTGAAGCTGCGGAGATAGTCAAGCAGCTGCTGTGTGAAGCCGCTAAACGAGCAGCTGTTGTGTGAAGCTGCGGGGCCTGTCGAGCAGCTGTTGTGGAGCGTATTGTACAGCTGCTGTGCGGAGCTGTGCGTCGTGGAAGATTGCGATCAATAAAGAAGACCTGTTGGACACAATCATGTCTCTGTCTCGAGTCTGTCTGCGGCCAGTAACAGACCACCCCCCTGTCGGTCACCCTACCTACACAGATGCACACATTATGATATTATAATTAATTAAAAGAAAAATGAGTGTTGCAAGTAATGCATATGTCACTTTTTTGCACTGGACACTTTATAGGAAGCACTATAATAATAATAATAATCTTTATTTTTATATAGCGCTAACATATTCCGCAGCGCTTTACAGTTTGCACACATCATCATCACTGTCCCCGATGGGGCTCACAATCTAAATTCCCTATCAGTATGTCTTTGGAATGTGGGAGGAAACCGGAGTGCCTGGAGGAAACCCACGCAAACACGGGGAGAACATACAAACTCCTTGCAGATGTTGTCCTTGGTGGGATTCAAACCCAGGACCCCAGCGCTGCAAGGCTGCAGTGCTAACCACTGAGCCACCGTGCTGCCCACTATGAGATTAAGTGGTAACACAAGGAAATAAGTTGTTGGAATCATGTTTTTAATATAACTTTTGATACAGTTTGATGAAATTATGTCTTGTGAGGTAGCGCTGTCATTCAAGTAGGGGATACCCGCTCAGCAGCCACAAAATCAGATCCGGCACAGATTTTCCATAAAATCATAACAGTCCATGCGGTTTATTTAGCAGCATAAACCCAAGGAAGCAACATAAAGTTCTTATACAGCATAGCGTCCATGACAGAGTTCAGTTCTGTAATCCCTGTGGTCACACAGGTTAAACATACACCGGCTTCCTAGCCTCAGTTATCTCACCCACATCATGGTCACTCATGGTTCCTTTACCATGCGGCAAATGTCCATTCCCTCCAGGGAACTATCAGGCACGTGCAGCCATTAACACCGCGTTCCCTTGCTGTCAGAAGGCAGCCCCATCTCACTCAGATGGGACCTTCCACACTGGACCAACCAGGTCCCAGCATTCACCACATGTGACCTACCCTGGCCACATTATATGGTCCATAGCCGTGCCCACCAGGTCACATGACTATGACCTCATCACAGGTCCTTCAACCACTCACACTCTTTACAACAGTGTTCTTTAAACACACCCCCTGGGTGGGTTTGTAGGTAACTGGTTCGCCCATCTCCCTAGTTACCTCGAGACTTCTCCCTCACATTAAAGCAGCACCTCAGCAGTATCACTGCTGATCAACACATAAGTCTCCATCTCAAAGCCACCCACTTTGAGATACATAATGGCCATTCAGTATTCTGCCATTCATCCTTTCTCCTGGGACATCCACACAGCGCCCCCTAGCTGACACAGTGGTTACTACACCACAGTCTACTCAAGTATTGTTAAAAATTATGTATATATACTCACCTGTGTGTATTGTTCACGGCTTGAAAAAGGCTCAGGGTGAGCCGAAACGTTGCCACGCCATGTGGATTTGAATTAAAACCACAAATTTTACTACAAGTCTAAGGAGGGATGCCTTCATTTTTTTTTATCTGGATTGGGGCAAGTATTGGATGCTTTGCCGTGGAGGCTGTGTACTCACAAATTGTAATTGTGCTGTTCCAATTTTTGCTATATATTTATCCAGAAATTTTTGCAGATTTAAAGTTGAGTTAAAAAAATAAATTCTCTTTGTCAAAAAAATTTTTGGAAGAAGATTTTTAACATTGTGATTATAAGTCTTTTCTCAGAAAATAATAAGGAAGAAACATGGAACCTGGTGTATTTAATTATACTACTGAAGACGAGGAACGGATACTTGGAGGTATTGAAGGGGATGCATCTTTCTTAAAGACACCTTCCATAACGGAAATGAAACGCAAGTATGAATGTGACATGAAGAAATTAATAAGTTTGCAATTACATCTTATGACTTTGGGCCACTTTTATAGAGAGAAGAAAATCCCTAGGGGACTGAGATCTAATATACGCCCCAATCTTTTTTCTAATAATACATCATTTTGTACACAATTTATTATGATTTCAATTAAGTATGCCCTTGATGTTATTTTACTAAATATAGAATTTATACAGTTGGGTATAAAAAAATTGCAAAGTGGCATAAAAGAATCTGAAAAGAGAATGCTAATGTGTATAAAGATGGAGGATTGGACTGTGTTTAAAGAAAAGGTTCAGACAGAGACTAACAAGCTACGTAAAGATATGGAGGAGACAATGAGGAAGAAATGGAGTAGAGACATAGAGGATCATGAATCGTGACATGTGTATAGTTGGCAAAAAGAGAGTGTGAAACCTGTTTGGAGAAGAAGAGGTTATTTAGGACAAATGAAAGTAAAGGATAATTGTGACTTAACTGTTACTAATAAATTTATTGATTATTGATCAGGAAACTATTATGGAGGACAATGGAAGCGGAAAAGGAAAGGAGGCCGGCGCCACAACCGCCACCAGAAGAAACAAACAAGAGAAGAACAGGTCTCAGCCCCAGAGACAGGCAACATCAAAGAAACGGGAACAGAATTAGTGATAAATATATCTAAAAAGCTATTGTCTGAACCACAAATTTCAATTTTGAGCAAGGGATTATCCTTTAGTCCGTGTACACACACGGATTGGTTTAGACTACAAGTGCATTTAGAACTTTTTTAGGGTTATTTAACTAAAGGAAAGGTTCCATAATACTGAAGTTTCCAGAAAAATTAAAATACGTGAGCTTGACTTGAATTGTAAGGCATCGGGTTCCTGTCGCTGCACAGCGGGAATCCCGAGCCTTGCTTCCAGCGGTCGCCCATTCCTCTCCAGCCGTAGAGGAGGTTGCTCAGCAAACTCGTCAATCCCGGCACTCTGCCCAGACCAGCTCTGTGGGTTTGCTTGCTGCTGCATCCTCTGGCACAGTGATGTCAATGCATGCTGCTCAGCAGCGAGATTCTCCAGGGACTAAGTCCCCATGTTGGGCCACTGAGCATGCCCGTGGAGTGATCTCCCATTGGAGATCGAAGGTCACATGCTCACGTCCTGCTCGTGTTCGGATTGGCCTATCCGAGAAGCCAGGAAGGTCCCGGACGCTTGCGGCTATAAAAGGCTCGCATGGCTGCTCGGCCATGCGCTAGGATAGACTGTATTTTCAGACTATGAGGAGTGAGTGATGTATGCACGTATGAATGTCTCTGGTGAACGACTCATTAAGAAACCCCTACCCTTGGTATGCATGTGTTGTGCAGCCTAGCCTGCTAGCGCCCAGGCTTAGGCATAGGTAGGTCAGAGTTTGAGTCAGGCATTAGTCCTCACCAGTGACTCGGCATGCCTCAGTGCACATGCTCCACACTCCTTAGCCAGCGTCTATAGCGGCGTTCGCGGCAGCGACGCCGCGCGCTCAGTGGGCCTAGAGGGACTCAAACCCCATGTCCTTGGGGTAGAGTTCTGTGGCCGTACACTGTATGCTCTTTTGGCCGGGCTCTGTGAGCTAAACAGGCTCCGGGATCTTCGTAGCGGTCGTGCAGCTCTGTGAATTAACAGAGTTCCCTCTTGTTCTCATTGGGTGACGTAACCCACGTGTGACTGTTTTCACACCGCTTAATTCTTCCGCCATTATCTAGCAGCAGTGAACCACCTCTGCATGGTGGACCCTGGGCTGCGAACGCACCTGCTACCATTTTAGAATTTGGTGTGTTCCGCCAGCCCTAAGATTATCCTAGCGCCAGGGTCTGGCTAATAATGGCGGATGGACAACGACTGCATAGATACATCCAGCAGCTGGAGGGTAGGTTGGCAGCGCTAGAGCGTTCCACCTCAGCTGCGGATGTTACCTCGGTCGCTGTTCAAGCAGCTACAGAGGCTGTCGCCCGTGTCTCCACGGCTAGTCCTGCCCCGACCTTGTCTCGCCTCCCGCTGCCTGAGAAGTTCTCGGGTGATAGTGCTTCATGCAGAGGTTTCGTGAGTCAGTGCTCCATTCACCTGAAGTTGCTGGCCACACGATTTCCCTCTGAGTGGGCCAAGGTGGGATTTATCATCTCCCTTCTGTCGGGCAGGGCCTTGGAGTGGGTCACCCCGTTGTGGGAGCGTGGGGATCCCCTGGTACAGAGTGCCACCCATTTTCTGGTCACTCTGAAGCAGGTGTTCCTGGGGCCTCAGGTCACGTACGACACCACACTTCAGTTGCTGGCCCTAACCCAGGGTTCGTCTCTGGTCAGTCAGTATGCCATCCTCTTCAGAACTCTGGCCTCAGAGCTTGAGTGGCCAGATAAGGTTCTCATACCTATATTCTGGAGAGGTCTGGCTTATCATGTTAAAGACGCCCTGGCCACCAGGGAGGTGTCCACCACTTTGGAAGAGCTCATTACGGTCTCCACCCGAATTAACATTCGCTTCACTGAGCGAGGGCTGGAGCGCTCCAAGTCCCGCCAACAATATAGGTTGGCTCCTAATTTTGCTAGACCGCTGGAACCTCCCGGTCAGCCGCCTGAGCCTCCAGAGGCCATGGAGGTGTCCCGCATGGGGTCCAGGGTCTGGTCCGCGTGGGTACCTTCAGTCTGTTCCTGTTGTCGGCAGACTGTGCACCTTGCTAACCAGTGCCCACAGCGGCCGGGAAACGCTCTCGTCTAGTGGTTATCGGAGGGAGCCTATTAGACACAGCGACTTTCTCCTCCAAGCTCCTGTTTAAAGGGGCATAAGAGTTTGAATCTTCCATTCTGGTTGTGGAGGTTTGTGTGGACTCTGGAGCGGAGGGCAATTTCATGTCGCCTGCCTTCGCCCAACAACACGCAATCCCCCTGGTCCTGCTACCTCAACCCGTCACTATCAGAGTGGTGAATGGTGCGACACTCCCGTCCCAAATCACCCACCAGACGGCTCCACTGAGACTCTCACTGTCTCCTTCCCATCAAGAGATGCTGTCTCCTCTTGTCATGCCTGAAGGTATCGACCAGGTCCTCCTAGGGGTTCCTTGGTTACGAGCTCACTCTCCTCACATAGAGTGGTCCTCGGGATAAATCTTCGGTTGGAGCAAGTCCTGCGAGGGTAGGTGTCTGAGGGACTGCGTACAGGTCGCTATCTCTGAGGTTCCCGCAGATCTCTCCTCGTTTCCCAAGCCGTATCAGCAGTATGTAGACGTTTTCTCCAAGAAGGCGGCGGAGACCCTTCCGCCGCACCGCCCTTACGACTGTCCTATTGACCTCATGCCCGGTGCTGAGCCCCCTCGGGGTTGAGTCTACCCCCTATCTCTCCCAGAGATAGAGACCATGTCTCAGTATATCAGGGAGAATCTGGCAAGAGGATTCATTAGGAAGTCGGTGTCTCTGGCGGGAGCGGGATTCTTCTTTGTCCCAAAGAAGAACGGAGAATTACGTCTGTGCATCGATTACAGGGTTCTTAACGCCATAACCGTTAAGAACAAGTATCCTCTACCCCTGATATCAGAACTGCTCGATAGGCTATGGGGAGCGAGAGTGTTTACTAAGCTTGATCTGCGAGGAGCCTATAGCCTGATTCGTATCCGTGAGGGGGACTAATGGAAGACCGCATTTAACACCAGAGATGGGCACTATGAATACCTGGTGATGCCCTTCGGGCTATGTAATGCTCCAGCTGTCTTCCAAGACTTTGTGAAAGATATCTTCCGGGATATGCTTACCACCTCGGTAGTAGTCTATCTGGACGATATTCTCATTTACTCTCCAGATATTGACTCCCACCGGAGAGATGTTCGCAAGGTTTTCGATCTCCTGCGGGCAAACTCCCTCTACCCCAAGTTGAAGAAATGTGTGTTTGAGCAGGAGTCCTTGCCTTTCCTGGGCTATATCATCTCGGACCAGGGGTTGGCCATGGATCCTGCCAAACTACAGGCGGTGATGGATTGGCAGGAACCCCATTCTCTCAAAGCGGTGCAGCGCTTTATGGGGTTCATAAATTACTATCGCCAATTCATCCCCCATTTCTCAACTTTGGTAGCGCCCTTGGTAGCCCTCACCAAGAAGGGTGCAAACACCAAACTGTGGTCGGAAACTGTCTCCAAGGCCTTCGCCGCTATTAAATTCGATTTCGCTAGTGCTCCCATTCTACATCGCCCCGATGTAGAGAAGCCCTTCATTCTGGAGGTGGATGCCTCTTCCATCGATGCGGGAGCGGGCCTGTTCCAGAAGGACTCGCAAGGTCGGAAGCACCCATGCTTCTTCTTCCCTAAGACCTTCACACCGGTGGAGAGGAATTGTTCCATCGGGGACAGGGAGTTGCTAGCAATGAAGCTGGCCTTTTCAGAGTGGAGACACCTCCTGGAGGGGGCTCGCCACCCTTTCCAGGTGTTCACCGACCACAAAAATTTGGTCTATCTACAGACAGCCCAGCGGCTGAATTCTCACCAGGCCAGATGGTCCTTGTTCTTCTCCCGATTCCATTTCACCCTGCATTTTCTCTCCGGGGAGAAGAACGTCCGGGCCGACGCTCTTTCTCGCTCCGTGGTGTCATCGGAGGAGGAGCCTCAGCTGATAGTCCCATCGGAGAGTCAGAGGACCGTGGCTCCAGTTGCTCTCAAGTCGGTACCTCCGGGCAAGACTTTTGTCCCTGCCCATCTGCGACCGGAGGTCCCCTCTTGGGCTCATTCGTCCAGGGTGGGGGAGCATTTTGGGACCAAGCGGACCTCTGATCTCCTCGCGAGGACGTACTGGTGGCCGCATATGGCCCGTGACATCAGGGACTATATTCAGGCATGCGTCTCTTGTGCCCGGAATCGGTCCTCTCGGCAGCGGCCCGCTGGGTTACTCTATCCCCTGCCGGTAGCGGATAGGCCCTGGGAGATGGTCGGTATGGACTTTGTGGTGGGTCTGCCCAAGTCCAGTGGCAGCACCGTCATTTGAGTGGTCACCGATCATTTCTCCAAGATGGTGCATCTGGTGCCACTCTCGCGGCTACCTTCTGCACAGGGCCTGGCAGCGTTGTTTATTAAACATGTCTTCCGCCTGCACGGCATGCCGGATAAGATTGTCAGCGACCGAGGTCCTCAGTTTGCGTCTCAGTTCAGGAGAGAGCTCTGTTCTCTGCTCAGCATCAAGCTAAATCTCTCCTTGGCCTATCATCCCGAGACGAACGGGTTGGTTGAGAGAGCCAACCAGACCCTGGTGACATATCTGCGACATTTTGTCTCGGCCAGGCAGGATGACTGGGCATCCTTGCTGCCGTGGGCGGAGTTTGCTTTGAACAACGCTGTGGCCGACTCCACCGGTCAGACCCCATTCCTCTTAAATTACGTCCAGCATCCGCGCGTCGCCGTGCCCATGCCCGTGTCATCCACCGCCTCTAGGGTGGCAGACTGGGCGGTGGAGGCATGTGAAATTTGGGATCGCGCGCAGGATGCTATCCGGGCCTCCAAAGAGAGAATGAGGGCCTCCGCTGATGCACACAGGCATCCTGCTCTGACCTTTGCCCCTGGCGACTTAGTGTGGCTTTATGCCCAAAACATCAGGCTGCAGGTTGAATCCGCTAAGTTCGCACCGCGCTATATTGGCCCTTTCAAGGTCTTCGAGCAGATCAATCCTGTGGTCTACCGCCTGGCCCTTCCACCACACTTGGCCATTCTGACACGTTTCATGTGTCCCTCCTTAAGCCGGTTCACATGTCCTGGTTTTCTGAGCCATCTGCCGGGACATCAGACCACTCGTCTGACGAGTTTGAGGTCAATGCCATTGTGGGATGCAAGATGATGCTGGGCAAAAAGTTTTATTTGGTGGATTTGAAGGGTCATGGTCCAGAGGCTTGGACCTGGGAGCCGGTGGAGAACATCCACACTCCTCTTCTCATTGCGGAAATTGAGCAGAGCGAGGCTCAGAGAGGAGGGGGGTAATGTTCGTCGTCGGGTTCCTGTCGCTGCACAGCAGGAATCCCGAGCCTTGCTTCCGGCGATCTCCCATTCCTCTCCAGCCGCAGAGGAGGTTGCTCAGCAAACTCATCGGTCCCGGCGCTCTGCCCAGACCAGCTCCATGGGTTTTCTTGCTGCTGCCACCTCTGGCACAGTGATGGCAATGCATGCTAATCAGCAGCGAGATTCTTCAGGGACTAAGTCCCCATGTCGGGCCACTGAGCATGCCCGTGGAGTGATCTCCCATTGGAGATCGAAGGTCACGTGCTCAGGTCCTGCTCGTGTTCAGATTGGCCCATCCGAGAAGCCAGGAAGGTCCCAGGAGCTTGTGGCAATAAAAGGCTTGCATGGCTGCTTGGCCATGTGCTAGGATAGACTGTATTTTCAGACTATGAGGAGTGAGTGATGTATGCACGTATGAATGTCTCTGGTGAACGACTCATTGAGAAACCCCTATCCTTGGTACGCATGTGTTGTGCAGCCTAGCTTGCTAGCGCCCAGGCTTAAGCGTAGGTAGGTCAGAGTTTGAGTCAGGCATTAGTCCTCACCAGTGATTCGGCACGCCTCAGTGCACGTGCTCCACACTCCTTAGTCAGCATCTAGAACGGCGTTCGCGGCAGCGACGCCGCGCGCTCAGTAGGCCTAGAAGGACTCTAACTCTGTGTCCTTGGGGTAGAGTTCTGTGGCTGTACACTGTGCGCTTTTTTGGCCGGGCTCTGTGAGCTAAACAGACTCCGGCATCTACGTTCAGCGGTCGTGCGGCTCTGTGAATTAACAGAGTTCGCTCTTGTTCACACTGGGTGACGTAACCCACGTGTGACTGTTTTCACACCGCTTAATTCTTCCGCCATTATCTAGCAGCAGTGTACCACCTCTGCACGGTGGACCCCGGGCTGCGAACGCACCTACTACTATTTTATAATCTGGTGCGTTCCGCCAGCCCTAACATGAATAGTGTTGGATTAAGGATTGGTAGCAATTTTGTTCCTCCAACTAATTCTATGGCTATAGATGCATAGATGCATTTATTAAAGTGGTGAAAATGGAGGTAGATAATTTAAAAGGGATAATACTATGAGGAGTTTCAAATGCCCAAACATCACAAGGGATGAATATTCAGCTTTGAAGGAACTTGCCCATGACGATGACATTGTGATAAAAACCACTGACAAGGGGACGCTATTGTCGTCATGGACAAATGTAAATATTTAGCTGAGATTAATAAACAACTGAATGATGTGGATGTATATCTTGAAATAAATGGTGATCCAAAGTTTGAGATAATGAATGAAATAAAAATATGTTTACAGGAAGCCTTGGATGCCCAAGTGATTGACCAAGATTTGTATGATTTTTTGTGGGTAGAATCCCCTAGCACTCCTGTGTTATATAGTATCCCAAAGGTGCATAAGTCTTTAGAAAACCCACAGGGCTTCCGATAGTGTGGTGAATAGATTCTGTATTTAGAAACTTAGGCATTTCTTGGACAAAATTCTTAATCATATGGCAAAGAAATTGAAGTCCTATGTACAAGATACCACAGATTTTTTGAACAAATTAGAATCAATACATTTGGAAGGGGAAGTCTTATTGGCATCTTTTGATGTCATATCTATGTATACATCAATAGAGCATGATAATGGTGTTAGGGCCATAGAAAATTGGTTAAATGAAGAGAAATTGGCAACTGAGGGAAGAAACTTTCTAATAAATATTTTGAATATAATATTAAGACGTAATTATTTTTTGTTTGGAGATAAATTTTATCTCCATCATTGTGGTAGCGCAAATGCAAATCTGGTAATGGGTGCCCTGGAGGAGGACCTTGTCTATGTGTTCCACCACTTCTGGCATGTGCTGGTGTGATGGAGATACATAAATGATGTCTTCCTCCTGTAGACAGGAACCCAGGAGGAATTAAATCTTTTTTATGAATTTCTGAATGAAATAGATAACACTATTAAATTCACTTTGGTCTCCTCATGGTTAAGAATACAGTTCTTGGATGTTTTGATTGAACAAAGGGATGGAAAACTAATGACAAGTCTATTCATTAAAGAGACAGAAATAATTTACTTGTATATAGTAGTCAACACCCAAGAAGTATGGTTAGACCAATATCGCTTAGTCAATTGCTGCAAGTACGTCGAATAGTGTGTGAAGAAGACGAAGTCAATGGGGCTATGGAAAAGTTAATAAATAGGTTTTTGGACAGAGGATATCCAAAAAATGTATTGAATCAGTATAGAGAGAAAGTTCTCAAAGAGAGTAGGAATATGTTAATAGGGATAAGAAGGAAGAGGAAAGGTCTTACTAGGATTCCATTTGTATCAACATTTACAGAGGAAAGTAGAGAGGTAGCAAGTATAATAAACAAACATTGGGGGATGTTGACAAGGTGTCTCCCACAAATAGAAGAATATAGGAATCCACCACTTCTGTCCTATAGAAGGAGCAAAAATATAAAGGATTATATCATAAAATCAGACATAAGCTCTCTTAAAAAATCGCAGCAGACTTCTCTAACAGGCAAAGATAGAAAAGGGTGCTTCCCCTGACTAATGTGTATAAATTGTCCACTTATGATCAAAGGTACGAGTTTCCAACATCCTTATTCTTCTAAAACTTATAAGATTAATTATTTTCTAACATGTAACTCGGACTATGGTGTCTATCTTTTACAATGTCCTTGTAATCTAATGTACGTCAGGGAAACAACATGTGAATTTAAAACGCAAACAAACCATCATAGATATACAATTAGAAAGAAAAGGTTGGATCTCCCGGGATATCCCGTTTTAGAATTATAGATACCATTCCAATACAAAGAAGGGGTGGGGATAGGATTTGTATCTTAAAAGAAAGGGAATTGAAGTGGATCTATGAATTACCTTATATACTCGTGTACAAGCCGAGATTTTCAGCCCATTTTTTTGGGCTGAAAGTCCCCCTCTCGGCTTATACGCGAGTCATATACTGGGGGGGTGGGCGGGGGAGGGGGAGCGGGGGGATCAGAGACCATACTCACAACTCCTGGCATGTCTCTGCAGCCCCCGCTTCTCCCTCTGCCGTCTGCTTCCTGCGTTCAGCGGTCACGTGGTACCGCTCATTAAACTCATGAATATGCGCATATTTATGAATTTAATGAGCGGTACCACGTGACCAGCTGAATGCAGGAAGCAGACGACAGAGAGAGAAGCAGGGGCGGGCTGCTGCTGCAGAGAAGACCTTGCGCCAGGAGGGGGTGAGTATGACGGGGGCAGAGTAATATAAACCTGTCACGGTTCCATCGCCGTGCACTGCTGTGTCTCCGGGTCCTCCTGCTGTGATGGCAGAGGGCGCGATGACGTAGTCAGTGCACGCCCTCTGCTGTCACTGAAGAGACCTGGGAGACACAGCGGTGGATGGCGGTGGAACAGGGACTGGTAAATATCGCCGGTGCTGGGGGCTCAAGACACCGGCACCTGACCCCCAGCAACGGAGAGGTGAGTATGTCATTTTTTTTTTATTGCAGCAGCAGCGGCAGCAGCAGCAGCAAATAAGTGGTATTTATGGAGCATCTTAAGGGGCAGCATTAACCCTTGTGCAGCAGCACATGGGGAGTATTTATGGAGCATCTTCTTGGGCCAGCATTAACCCTTGTGCAGCAGCATATGGTGGTTTTTATCTATGGAGCATCTTCTTGGACCACCATTAACCCTAGGCTTATACGCAACTCAACAAGTTTTCCCAGTTTTTTGTGGCAAAATTCCCCCTATACGCTTATACACGGGTCGGCTTATACACAAGTATATACGGTAGACACTTTGAAACCAAAAGGATTAAATGTAGACTATAAAATTCATTCTATTTTATGAGAATAAGAATTTCTTTATGCCCCATGAACTATGGCGGAAGTAGATGGATCTTGTTTCTTAATTCAGTTAGTATATTGTTTTTGTTTATATATATTTTTTATTTTTTATTTAAGATGTGTCACATATTACACAAGATGACTTACCCAAAGTGGATATGTAGGCGTATGGAGGATGAAGGTTCACAGTAAACTTGTAATGGATGTTTTTTGTTAATATTTTTGTTTTAAAAAATTTTTTGCTTTATCACAAAAAAATTTTTTTCTTCCTCACACAGTGTGGACTGCTGGCCAATAAAAATGAAAATAAACTGTTATGCTTATAAAAGAGGAAATAGTTTTTAATTATTACACAGTCTGGTTTGCTGGCCATTAATGGAAATTAATTATGGGTTCTGGGATGAATACTCTCACCTTTCTGATTACTCTGTGGCTGAGGCACCCATCCCTAATGTGGTGCATACCTCCCATCAGTGTCATTGGCAATAGGGGGTTACCCGGATAGGGAGCAGCCTTATGCGTCAGGGAGATAAAGGGTATGGATATCCCTAATAGCACCATGCTCCTTAGAGCCATAATAGTATGATAGTATGGAACAAGATGAGTGGCTTAATTTAAAAAAGGTGGGATGACCCTTTTAAAGATTGGAGATGTGCATGAGGAATATTTCTTGTATTTAACAATGATGAGGTAGATGAGCAAAAAGGCTTTATATTTATTTGGCCAAGTGATATAACGTTGCAGTATTGTAGAGTAAAAATTGTATTTTATTTTGAAGAAAGTGGTCCGCAATATCTGGGAGTTACTAAATAATCCATGCCACATCCAAGATGGCGCAGAAGTGTCCGAAAGCAGGACTGTGCAAGCGCGAAGAAACAATATGCCACACAGGAATGGAGATTGGCCGACAGCCTATGAGGATATGATGACGCGCTGAGACATACGCAGTTGGTTTAAAGAAACGCCTGTTATGAGATTAGGTGGTAACACATTGAAATGAATTGTTGGAATCATGTTTTTAATATAACTTTTGATATATTTTGATGACATTATGTCTAATTAAGTATTAAAAATTATATACGGTATATATACTCACCTGTGTGTATTGTTCACTGCTTGAAAAAGGCTCAGTGTGAGCCAAAACGTTGCCCCGCCATGTGGGTTTGAATTAAAACCGCAAATTTTACTTCAAGTCTAAGGAGTGCTGCCTTCATTTTCTCTTACTTATAAGATCAGTGATACAGTTAATCTCAGCTCACCTGAGCTCATACCCTGTTCACAATGTGAGCATGCATTTTGTATTGAAGAGAAATCTTAGGTGGATTAGGCTGTTACTTTCAGTGCAGTCATACTGTACAGCTTGTGTGCCGGGGTCATGCTTCAGGGAGCAAAGATGGCTAGTAAGATGAACACACTGGGCACCGAGTGACTAGCATATTTGGAACTTACGGCATAGCGGGAAGTACCGGTGACCTCCGTTAGAGCCAGTGTAACAACCAGAGGCACCTAGACCAGCATATGGCAGTGCTGAGTCTAGTACTGAGAGTGAATCCTGTTAAGCTTAGATGTATAGGCCCTATTAGACACTTAACTGCTAGATAATAAAGACACTGTACGTAAATAGCACTTTGAATAAGGTCTTGCATTTAATATAGTAAGAGGTAGGCAAATTCATGGATGTTCAGGTTCGGTGAGTTCGCTCAAACATTTTAAAAATAAATGGGGTACCGAATATCTGTTGTTTTCCATGCTGTCATCTATGTGCCAGTGTGGGAAACACTGGCTCTGATCGATGGTAAGATCGTTACCATCGGTCAAAGCACTGTGGTTCCCACACTGTCAAATGACAGCGTGTGAGTCAATAGGTCTGACCAGCGGTAAAAAGGTTACTGCCGGTCACAGGCGTCGGCTGATGACAATAGTACTTTTTAATTATTTAAATAAATAATTTAAAAAACGGCGTGGGATTCCCCCCATTTTTGGCAATCAGCCAAGCTAAAGCAGACAGCTGGAAGCTGGTATTTTCAGACTGACAAGGCAGTCATTGAAAATTGCCTTCCAAATCATCCGGATTCTCAAGGAACATGTATTATCCTCATTCATATTAGTTGTTTCTCTTGCTTTGCAAGTGCCACTGATGAACAACCGTGAGTCCATCACTCAGCACTATTGCATTCATTAGTCTGGAACTCGATCTGCCATGAGACCTGATGGCTGTGAACTCAGGTAACAGAGTTCACAGCCACTGGGTCTACCTGCAGCTGCGAGGCCCGGAAACCTCATGGGAAACTTTGAGGGACATTTTAAGTTTACTGGCGTTTCCAGCTGCAGGAACACCTGGACACTGTGAACTAAGGTTATCTTGAGTATGTGCTTTACTATACTTGTTAATAAATACAAAAAAATTTTTTTTTTTTAAAATGTTGTGGGACGCCTCAGAATTTTTGTAACCAGCAAAGAGAATGCCGACGTTTGGGGGCTGATGTTAATATTCTGGGAATGAGCAAATAGCCATGAAGGTTCCCAGACTATTACTATCAACTGACAGCTGTTTTCTTAGTCTTTACTGGTTATTATAGGGGAGAACCCCTAAAAATGACGAGGGGTCCCCCATATAGTCAATAACCAGCAAAAGCTATTCAGACAGTTGTGGGCTGTTATTAATAGCCTAGGTAGGAACAAGAATATTGGCCCCCTTCACACTAAAAACATCAGCTCTCAGCTGCCCCACTGCTATCAAACCCACAGGTTTGTAATGGAGTGGCATCTGTAAGATGCCTCCATAACTAACCTCAGTCTTATTGTAATAAAGACAAAGCAAGAATAAAGTCTTTTTTAGAAATAAATTCCCCACCCTCTTTTACCCATTTATTTTAAAAAATTTAAAAATAAAAAACACCATATTCCTCACTGTTCAATGAGAAGATAATCCATATTTGCCCCTTGAAGAAGTCCAGCTCTACTACATATGGGTGGTTTGTTGTGTGTTGGAATGATACAATCGCTCAGCAAGCTAGCCAAAGCACTCTGAGACAGGAGCATGAGAACATTACAGCCGGGGTATATTCTGGCCAAGAAGGGTATAAACTGGCCAAGACAGTCATTTTCAATAATACCCGGGATATAATTTGGCCTAGGCCACTTTAACCCCAGATATATTCTGGGTGGGGATTAGTCTGGCCTGTTATACCGGGACATGTCAGCTGACATGTGTGCCCTGAACAGCTGCGGGTGGAATCGCGATCCACCCGTGGTTATTAACATCCGCCCATTGGTGACCACGTCACGTGGAAGCGGGTCACTGATAGGTTGGCATGACAACCAGAGGATTCCTGGAGACCTCTATGGTTGTCACTGCCGGATTGCTATGAGTGCCACCTGATGGTCGGCACTCATAGCAAGTCAGCATATCTGCTACATACAGGTGATCTGATCATCGCCTGTATGTAGCAGAGCCGATCGGGTTATGGCAGCTTTTAGTCTCCCATGGAGACTATTGAAGCACGTTAAAAGTAAAAAAAAATGTTTTACACTATTTTGCTGTAAAAACAAAAAATACAGGCCCAAAATTGAACAGTGTAGTATCTCCGTCAGACTCCTAATCTTTCTGTGGGCTACAAATTGTGGCATTTGGGACCTCTATTCAACTGTTTTGGCTGTCTGTTACCCTAGTTCTATACACTATTTTAATAGAGAATTATGTCAAACATGTTGTACTAAATTGGTGGCACAAGGATGAAAAATAAAATGTCACCTATAGCAGGGGTCCCCAACCACCGGTCCGCGGCCCAGGACCGGGCTGTTGCAGTGCTCTTGCTGGTCCGTGGAGCCGGACACAAGGGAGCCGGCGGCTGCAGCTTCCAGACCACATGGTCATGGATACTCACCCTCAGGTCCTGCATCCCTGTCCCTGTCGGCGCGGCGGCTTCATCCAGCGCTGAGCGGTCACGTGGTACCGCTCATTTAAGGTCATGAATATGGATGTCACTCCTCTCCCATAGCGTGGCGTCCATAGTCATGACCTTAAATGAGCGGTACCACGTGACAGCTCCGCACAGGAAGAAGCTGACATGCCGCGAGATGCAGGGAAGTTCAGCGACGTGAGGGTAAGTATGATGGGGGAGGATGGGGGAGCCCAGCCATGCATACACGGGTGGGAGCAGAGCCATATATACAAGGTTGGGAGGGTGCTTGCGGAGCCATATATACAAGCATGGGATGGTGGGAGCAGAGCCATGTATACAGGATGGGAGAGTCGGAGCAGAGCCATGTATACAGGATGGGACAGGGGAGCCATGTATACAGGATGGGACAGGGAGCAGAGCCATGTATACAGGATGGGAAAGTGGGAGCGGAGCCATGTATACAGGATGGGACAGGGGAGCCATGTATACAGGATGGGAGAGTGGGAGCAGAGCCATGTATACAGGATGGGAGAGGGGAGCCATGTATACAGGATGGGAGAGTGGGAGCGGAGCCATGTATACAGGATGGGACAGGGGAGCCATGTATACAGGATGGGAGAGTGGGAGCAGAGCCATGTATACAGGATGGGACAGGGGAGAAATGTATACAGGCTGGGAGAGTGGGAGCACAGCCATGTATACAGGATGGGAGAATGGGAGCGGAGCCATGTATACAGGATGGGACGGGAACCATGTATACAGGATCGGAGAGTGGAAGCAGAGCCATGTATACAGGATGGGAGAGTGGGAGCAGAGCCATGTATACAGAATGGGAGGGTGGGAGCGGAGCCATGTATACAGGATGGGACAGGGGAGCCATGTATACAGGATGGGAGAGTGGAAGCAGAGCCATGTATACAGGATGGGACAGGGGAGCCATGTATACAGGATGGGAGAGTGGGAGCAGAGCCATGTATACAGGATGGGAGAGGGGGAGCAGAGCCATGTATACAGGATGGGAGAGTGGAAGCGGAGACATGTATACAGGATGGGACAGGGGAGCCATGTATACAGGATGGGAGAGTGGAAGCAGAGCCATGTATAGAGGATGGGAGAGTGGGAGCAGAGCCATGTGTACAGGATGGGAGGATGGGAGTGGAGCCATATATACAGGATGGGACAGGGGAGCAGAGCCATGTATACAGGATGGGAGAGGGGAGCCATGTATACAGGATGGGAGAGTGGAAGCAGAGCCATGTATACAGGATGGGACAGGGGAGCCATGTATACAGGATGGGAGAGTGGGAGCAGAGCCATGTAGACAGGATGGGAGAGTGGGAGCGGAGCCATGTATACAGGATGGGACAGGGAAGCCATGTATACAGGTTGGGAGAGTGGAAGCAGAGCCATGTATACAGGATGGGAGAGTGGGAGCGGAGCCATGTATACAGGATGGGACAGGGGAGCCATGTATACAGGATGGGAGAGTGGGAGCAGAGCCATGTATACAGGATGGGAGAGTGGGAGCAGAGCCACGTATACAAGGGTGGGAGCGGAGCCATGTATACAAGGGTGGGAGCAGAGCCATGAATGCAAGAGTGTGAGCGAAACCATGCATACAAGGGTGGGAATGGAGCAATGTATACAAGGGTGGGAGCAGAGCCATGCATGCAAGGGTGGGAGCGGAGCCATGCATGCAAGGGGGGGAGCGGAGCCATGTATACAAGGGTGGGAGCATAGTCATGCATGCAAGGGTGGGAGCGGAGCCATGTATACAAGGGTGGGAGCAGAGCCATGCATGCAAGGGTGTGAGCGAAGCCATGTATGCAAGGGTGGGAGCAGAGCCATGCATACAAGGGTGGGAGCGGAGCCATGCATGCAAGGGTGGGAGCAAAGCCATGTATACAAGGGTGGGAGCAGAGCCATGCATGCAAGGGTGGGAGCGGAGCCATGTATACAAGCGTGGGAGCAGAGCCATGCATGCAAGGGTGGGAGCAGAGCCATGCATACAAGGGTGGGAGCAGAGCCATGCATACAAGGGTGGGAGCTGAGCCATATACACATGGGTGGGAGCAGAGCCATGCATGCAAGGGTGGGAACGAAGCCATGCATACAAGGGTGGGAGGGTGGGAGCGGAGCCATGCATACATGATGGGACAGTGGAGCCATGCATACAACAGGGGGAGCCACACAGAGCTGGACAGGACAGGAGGAACCACACATACTGGGATAGGAATGAGGGGACAATGCATACCCGGCTTATACTAGAGTCAATAAGCTTACCCAGTTTTTCGTGGCAAAATTAAGTGATCCGGCTTATACTCGGGTCGGCTTATACTCGAGTATATACAGTGTATGCATATATCAATCTGTACTTTGTGGGGCCATCATACTATACATGGGAGTATTATACTGTATGTGTGGGACCATCTTGCTATACATCGAGGGATTATATGTGTGGGACCATCTTGCTAGACATGGGGGGATTATACAGTATGTGTGGGACCTACTGATGTTGACAACAAAGCAATGATGCTTGTTTATGTGCGATATATTTTTCAGGAGGATGTGCATGAAGATATGTTATGTGCATTATTGTTGGCAGCCAACACCACAGGTGCAGAACTATTCAAGTCTTTGGATGATTACATATCAGGAAAATTAAACTGGTCATTTTGTGTAGGTATATGCACAGACGGAGCAGCTGCCATGACTGGACGGTTTTCTGGTTTAACTACTCGGGTCAAACAGGTTGCATCTGATTGCGAGTCTACGTACTGTGTCATCTATAGAGAAATGCTGGCAAGCCGAAAAATGTCACCTGAACTTAACACTGTTTTGCAAGATGTCATTAAAGTTATTAATCAGATCAAAGCATACGCCCTTAACTCACGTCTGTTTGAGCAGCTCTGTGAGGAGATGGATGCGGAGCACAAGCGTCTTCTCTTACACACTGAAGTCAGATGGCTTTCTAAAGGTAGAGCACTGGCCAGAGTTTTTGAATTACAAGAACCGCTTCATAGATTTCTTTTAGAAAAAGAATCACCACTCGCAGCACATTTCAGTAGTAAGGAATGGGTCACAAAACTTGCTTACTTATGTGACATATTCAACTTGTTGAACGAACTAAATCTGTCACTTCAGGGGAGAATGACAACTGCCTTCAAGTTGGCAGATAAAGTTGCTGCATTTAAAGCCAAACTAGAAGTGTGGGGACGGCGAGTGAGAACAGGGATATTTGATATGTTTCAAATATTAGCAGGGATTTTGGAAGAGACCGAGCCTGAACCTTCATTCTCCCAGCTGGTGCATGATCATCTATCTCAGCTTTCAGTACAGTTTGAGCATTACTTTCCAACCACAAAAGACCCACGAACTAGGAAGGAATGGATTTGCAACCCATTTGTGAACAAGCCAGGTGAATCGACCTTGTTCGTGCTTGAAGAACACCAACTGCTTGAGATTGCAAATGATGGTAGCTAGAGTTGAGCGACTTTTGGTTTTTTAGGGTCGCGTTTCGTTTCGTGAAACCCGACTTTTCCAAAAGTCGGGTCGAGCAAGATCGTCCGATTATAGGGAAAAGTCGGGGTCGTCCCGAAACACGAAACCCAATGTAAGTCAATGGGGAATAAAAGTCGGCAGTGAGAGGAGGACAGGAAACACACCAACAGTGCCCATTTGAATGCCAAAAGCATCAATTCTTCTTACTTAAGCTTGTCAACCTTAATTAACTTCATAATACAAGTTACGCACTGAAAAATGGGGGTTATTTGGCTACAGACTGTGGGGGGGGAGGGCTGGCTCCAGGTTTTTTTCATGTGCCCTGGGCGAAAGAGCGCCCCTTTAACACATACCACAACTCATCATGCTCCGATACGGCAGAGAAATAGCGGTATAGTACAATGAAAAATACCTCACTTTTTACATCTCATGACGAGGCCCATCTATTTCTCCATACAGAATCATTGGTCCCATATAATGTTTGAAACAGTATATGATGAGCTCCACATAATGCTACAGTATATGTTGGTCCCCATGGATGAAGCTCTACTGTCTTATGGGCCCAAATAATGCTCCAAACATAATGGGCCCCATTTCTAATGCTCTAGTGTATAATGGGCCCTGTAAATGCTGCTCCAGTGTCTGATGTCCACCTTTGGAATGTTCCAGTGTATGGTGGGCCCCATCTATCATTCTCAGACGGTGTTAGGCCCAGTATGGATTGCACGTGATTGCACAAAGGTTAGAAAGGGTACCGTATCCCCAGATAACATGTATGGATAGCGTACACATTCAAAATATATGTCTCAGGAGGCAGGCTCAGACGGTGTTAGACCCAGTATGGATTGCACGTGATTGCACAAAGGTTAGAAAGGGTACCGTATCCCCGGATAACATGTATGGATAGCGTACACATTCAAAATATATGTCTCAGGAGGCAGGCTCAGACGGTGTTAGGCCCAGTATGGATTGCACGTGATTGCACAAAGGTTAGAAAGGGTACCATATCCCCAGATAACATGTATGGATAGTGTACACATTCAAAATATATGTCTCAGGAGGCAGGCTCAGACGGTGTTAGGCCCAGTATGGATTGCACGTGATTGCACAAAGGTTAGAAAGGGTACCGTATCCCCGGATAACATGTATGGATAGCGTACACATTCAAAATATATGTCTCAGGAGGCAGGCTCAGACGGTGTTAGGCCCAGTATGGATTGCACGTGATTGCACAAAGGTTAGAAAGGGTACCGTATCCCCAGATAACATGTATGGATAGCGTACACATTCAAAATATATGTCTCAGGAGGCAGGCTCAGACGGTGTTAGGCCCAGTATGGATTGCACGTGATTGCACAAAGGTTAGAAAGGGTACCGTATCCCCGGATAACATGTATGGATAGCGTACACATTCAAAATATATGTCTCAGGAGGCAGGCTCAGACGGTGTTAGGCCCAGTATGGATTGCACGTGATTGCACAAAGGTTAGAAAGGGTACCGTATCCCCGGATAACATGTATGGATAGCGTACACAATCAAAATATATGTCTCAGGAGGCAGGCTCAGACGGTGTTAGGCCCAGTATGGATTGCACGTGATTGCACAAAGGTTAGAAAGGGTACCGTATCCCCAGATAACATGTATGGATAGCGTACACATTCAAAATATATGTCTATATTTCAGGAGGCAGGCTCAGACGGTGTTAGGCCCAGTATGGATTGCACGTGATTGCACAAAGGTTAGAAAGGGTACCGTATCCCCAGATAACATGTATGGATAGCGTACACATTCAAAATATATGTCTATACATCAGGAGGCAGGCTCAGACGGTGTTAGGCCCAGTATGGATTGCACGTGATTGCACAAAGGTTAGAAAGGGTACCGTATCCCCGGATAACATGTATGGATAGCGTACACATTCAAAATATATGTCTCAGGAGGCAGGCTCAGACGGTGTCAGGCACAGTATGGATTTGACGGCCCAGATTACACAGCGGAGGAGCAGGGAGAGGTAAAGATTGCAAATGCTGGGGCCCTGCCCAAGCAAGGGGGGCCCACTCGTGGGCGTCGGTACTGGCACTGGGCCCCTCATAGTACAGCGGTGTGTCTGACGGCGGGTGTGCACCACCACCGTCAGAGACACTTGATTGCACTATGAGGGACCCTGTGCCAGTGCCCGCGCCCAAGAGTCGGCCTACCCACCTGTCCAGGGCAACGGCACTCGCACGGTGTCGTGCGCTAGGTGGTGACCCCGGCCATGGGGGGGGAGGCAGCACAGTTAGGGAGTTTTAGAAAGTGGCATATGTTGATGTTGGACATTCAGCTGATGCAAAAGGCGTAATAGGTGAAGTACCAGGAAGAGGTGGACCAAAGCAAGCCATTTTTCTGTCACCCTATGTGTCATCAGGGGAAGGTGGGACAAAATCCTTGAAAACCCATGCGTGGTTCATTTTAATGAAGGTTAGATCATCCACATTTTGGGTTGACAGACGGGTCCTTTTTTCTGTCAGGATTGATCCAGCTGCACTGAAGACTCTTTCCGATAGCACACTTGCAGCTGGGCAAGCGAGCTCCTGTAAGGCATATTGGGCCAATTCAGGCCAGGTGTCCAGTTTAGCGGCCCAATAGTCAAAGGGGAATGACCTGTGTGGGAGAACATCGATATGGGAGGAAAAGTAGTTTGTAACCATAGTTGACAACTGCTGTCTCCTGTCACTTTCCATCGATGCAGTATTACCAGTTGTGTGAGCGGTATTTGAAAAATCAGTCCACAACATTGTCATGAAACCCCTGTCTCCAACGCCACTTCTGCTGTGTGCACCACGAACACCTCTGCCAAGCTGCCCCCGGCCCGTACGGCTCGTGTGAGAACCATCACCGCTGCTGTGTGCTGGGAATGCCTCAAGCAACCGATTTACCAGAGTTGCTTGTTTATTAGCCAATATTAGGTCAAGGTTCTCCTGTGGCATGATGTTTTGTAATTTGCCTTTATAGCGTGGATCCAGGATGCTGGCCAACCAGTAGTCATCATCGTTCATCATTTTGGCAATGCGGGGGTCCCTTCTTAGGATCCGCAAGGCATAATCTGACATGTGGGCCAATGTTCCCGGTGTCAATGATGCACTGCGAGTGCTGGGTGGAGGAGCACTTTCTGGCAAATCCACATCCCTCCAGTCACGCACAAACCCTGTACCAGACCTTGCCACGCCAACATTTTCACTTGCCCCACGAGATGCATCCTCCTCCCCTAAGTAATCATCCCCATCATCCTCCTCCTCCTCCTCTTCTTCCTCCACCTCGTCCAGGAGAGGTCCCTGAGCAGACAATGGCTGAATGTCATCAAGGATTCCCTCCTCCTCTTCCTCCTCATCAACATTGGCTGCAGACGCCTGCTCCTTAAGGTGCGTCAAAGTTTGCATGAGCAGACGCATAAGTGGGATGCTCATGCTTAGGATGGCGTCATCTGCGCTTACCAGCCGTGTGCATTCCTCAAAACACTGAAGGACTTTACAAAGGTCTTTCAGCTTCGACCACTGCACACCTGTCAACTCCATGTCTGCTCTCAAAGTGCCTGGCTGTGTATCCTCCCACAAATGCATTATGGCCTGCCTCTGCTCGCACAGCCGCTCCACCATGTGCAGGGTGGAGTTCCACCTTGTTGCAATGTCGATAATGAGGCGGTGGTTGGGAAGGTGGAGCAATCGCTGCAGCTTCTGCATACGAACGTAGTGTCCAGGCGACCGGCGGATGTGCGCGCACAGTCTTCGCACCTTCTGGAGCAGGGCTGTTAACTCCGGATAATTTTTGAGGAAGCACTGCACCACCAGGTTCAAGGTGTGAGCCAAGCAAGGTATGTGGCTGAGTTTTGAAAGGGCTATGGCTGCCACAAAATTACGGCCGTTATCACTAACTACCTTGCCTGCCTCAAGATGTACACTGCCCAGCCATGACTAAGTTTGTCGCTTCAAGTACTCAGCCAGCACCTCGGCGGTGTGTCTGTCGCCCAAACACATCATCTGCAACACAGCCTGCTGACGCTTTCCACTAGCTGCTCGATAGGGGGACACATCGTGTGCAACAGTGGCAGCTGCAGATGGAGTGCTCGTACGACTGCGCTCTGTGGACGAGCTTTCGCTTCTGGAGGAGGAGGAGGAGGAGGGTCGAACGCCTACAGCCAACTGTTTCCTATACCGTGGGCTAGGCAGCACTGTCCCACCACCGCTGTCCCCTGTGGACCCTGCATCCACCACATTAACCCAGTGCGCAGTGATGGACACGTAACGGCCCTGGCCATGCCGACTGGACCATGCATCAGTTGTGAGGTGCACCTTTCCGCTCACTGACTGCTTGAGTGCATGGACAATGCGGTCTTTCACATGATGGTGGAGGGCTGGGATGGCTTTGCGAGAGAAGAAGTGGCGACTGGGTAGGTCATAGCGTGGTACTGCATAGGCCATGAGTTCGCGGAAAGCTGTGCTTTCCACCAACCGAAAGGGCATCATCTCAAACGAGATTAGTTTGGCAATGTGGGCGTTCAAACCCAGTGTATGCGGATGAGAGACTGAGTACTTTCTTGACCTACTCATAGAGTCTGGGAGGGTGAGCTGGACTTGAGAGCTGCATATGGTGGAAGTAGCGGTGGACAGGGCGGACTGAGAGAGGGTTGATGATGGTGATGGAGTTGGTGTTCTTTCTGATGGCCTAGAATCAGTCTTTCGTTGATATAACAGTGGGATTCCCTGACTGCTGTGGTCTTGCAACGACACCTCAACATTTGCTGCTGTGCTAACCGGTGGGCTTACAGTGGGGGAAACAATGTAGCGTTGCTGACTACCTTCGTTGTGATCAGTTGCACATGTGGCACTTGAGGTTTGGTGTTGTGTCCACGCTTGCAAGTGCATGCTGGTTAAATGTCTAAGCATGCAACTGGTATTCAAATTTTTCAGATTTTTCCCTCGGCTAAATGTCTTTGCGCACTTCTTACAGATAACCTTGGCTTGATCATGAGGATTTTGGTCAAAAAAGTGCCACACTGCACTCTTCCTACTTTGGCAGACATTTTGCGGCCTAGCACGCTGTGATCTTTTGACCCTCTGGACAAGCTGTCCAGCAACTCTTTTGATGTTTGGAACCTGTCTTTGGAGTGCTCCGGGCCTGCCAGATAACAGCTGTTGCGATGTCGATGTCTGCTGTGGATGCTCCTCATCTGAGCTATTGGAAGCAGCACCCTCTTCCCCCAATGGATGCCAATCTGGGTCAACAACTGGGTCATCCATCACCTCCTCTTCTATGTCATGTGCACCTTCCTCTGTGTCACCGTGTATGGTGGTATAGTGTGCGGGAAGGGGCACCTGAGTCTCATCAGGGTCAGAATCTGGCTCTGTACACTGCGAGGACAATTTAGTGCTCTGAGTGAATGTACCAGCAGAATCATCCATCAGCAGCTGTGCATCAGTGCACTCCATGTCAGATTCATCTTGGCCTGGGTAATTCACCATTTCACTTGATAATCCAGGCATGGTATGTGAAAACAGCTCCATGGAGTAATCAGTAGTATGGCCTGCGTCATCCTTCAATCTTGGTTGGGGTGAAGGACACAAGGAAAGGTGTGGTTCATGAACATGAGCCTCCAATGACGACTCAGTGCTTTTACTTTTTACAACTGAAGAAGAGGAGGCGATAGAGCTGGAGGCTGAGTCAGCAATGTAAGACAAAACTTTTTCCTGATGCTCTGGCTTTAAAAGCGGTTTGCCAACTCCTAGAAAACTAAGCGTTCGAGGCCTTATGTAGCCAGACGATGACGCAGGGTCAGCACCTCCTGCATTCGGTCCTATTTTGCTCTTGCCACTACCATCAGATCCACCACCAACACCATCATTACCAGCTGCCAACCCCCGCCCAATTCCACGGCCTCTTCCACCAGCCTTCCTCATTTTTGGTAGAAATGTAGACAAAATCCAACAAACTATATAGTAATGTAAAACAAGGTACAAGGTGTCTATAGGACAGGGGAGATTTTGAATTTCTGCAGACACTTGTGGACACTGGACACTTTTGGATTGTGTGAGGCCCACTGATATCTGAGCGCTATGTGACAGGCTCGATGGCACAGCTGTGACCAAAGTGACTAGAGGATAAGGGAGATTTTGAATCTCTGCACACACTTTTGGACACTGGATGGACACTTTTGGATTGTGTGAGGCCCACTGATATCTGAGCGCTATGTGACAGGCTCGATGGCACAGCTGTGACCAAAGTGACTAGAGGATAAGGGAGATTTTGAATCTCTGCACACACTTTTGGACACTGGATGGACACTTTTGGATTGTGTGAGGCCCACTGATATCTGAGCGCTATGTGACAAGCTCGATGGCACAGCTGTGACCAAAGAGACTAGAGGATAAGGGAGATTTTGAATCTCTGCACACACTTTTGGACACTGGATGGACACTTTTGGATTGTGTGAGGCCCACTGATATCTGAGCGCTATGTGACAGGCTCGATGGCACAGCTGTGACCAAAGTGACTAGAGGATAAGGGAGATTTTGAATCTCTGCACACACTTTTGGACACTGGATGGACACTTTTGGATTGTGTGAGGCCCACTGATATCTGAGCGCTATGTGACAGGCTCGATGGCACAGCTGTGACCAAAGTGACTAGAGGATAAGGGAGATTTTGAATCTCTGCACACACTTTTGGACACTGGACACTTTTGGATTGTGTGAGGCCCAATGAATATCTGAGCGCTATGTGACAGGCTCGGTGGCACAGCTGTGACAAAAGTGACTAGAGGATAAGGGAGATTTTGAATCTCTGCACACACTTTTGGACACTGGATGGACACTTTTGGATTGTGTGAGGCCCACTAATATCTGAGCGCTATGTGACAGGCTCGATGGCACAGCTGTGACCAAAGTGACTAGAGGATAAGGGAGATTTTGAATCTCTGCACACACTTTTGGACACTGGACACTTTTGGATTGTGTGAGGCCAACTGATATCTGAGCGCTATGTGACAGGCTCGATGGCACAGCTGTGACCAAAGTGACTAGAGGATAAGGGAGATTTTGAATCTCTGCACACACTTTTGGACACTGGACACTTTTGGATTGTGTGAGGCCCACTGATATCTGAGCGCTATGTGACAGGCTCGATGGCACAGCTGTGACCAAAGTGACTAGAGGATAAGGGAGATTTTGAATCTCTGCACACACTTTTGGACACTGGATGGACACTTTTGGATTGTGTGAGGCCCACTGATATCTGAGCGCTATGTGACAGGCTCGATGGCACAGCTACGACCAAAGTGACTAGAGGATAAGGGAGATTTTGAATCTCTGCACACACTTTTGGACACTGGACACTTTTGGATTGTGTGAGGCCCAATGAATATCTGAGCGCTATGTGACAGGCTCGATGGCACAGCTGTGACAAAAGTGACTAGAGGATAAGGGAGATTTTGAATCTCTGCACACACTTTTGGACACTGGATGGACACTTTTGGATTGTGTGAGGCCCACTGATATCTGAGCGCTATGTGACAGGCTCGATGGCACAGCTGTGACCAAAGTGACTAGAGGATAAGGGAGATTTTGAATCTCTGCACACACTTTTGGACACTGGATGGACACTTTTGGATTGTGTGAGGCCCACTGATATCTGAGCGCTATGTGACAGGCTCGATGGCACAGCTGTGACCAAAGAGACTAGAGGATAAGGGAGATTTTGAATCTCTGCACACACTTTTGGACACTGGACACTTTTGGATTGTGTGAGGCCCACTGATATCTGAGCGCTATGTGACAGGCTCGATGGCACAGCTGTGACCAAAGTGACTAGAGGATAAGGGAGAATTTGAATCTCTGCACACACTTTTGGACACTGGATGGACACTTTTGGATTGTGTGAGGCCCACTGATATCTGAGCGCTATGTGACAGGCTCGATGGCACAGCTGTGACCAAAGTGACTAGAGGATAAGGGAGATTTTGAATCTCTGCACACACTTTTGGACACTGGATGGACACTTTTGGATTGTGTGAGGCCCACTGATATCTGAGCGCTATGTGACAGGCTCGATGGCACAGCTGTGACCAAAGTGACTAGCGGATATGGGAGATTTTGAATCTCTGCACACACTTTTGGACACTGGACACTTTTGGATTGTGTGAGGCCCAATGAATATCTGAGCGCTATGTGACAGGCTCGATGGCACAGCTGTGACAAAAGTGACTAGAGGATAAGGGAGATTGGATTGCTTTTAAAAAAGCAGTTTGCGGAGCAGTGGGTAAACAGCAATGCAGGAATGTCAGGAAGCCTTAGAAGGCAGCCCAACAACCAACACCACTGATACACCACTATATAGCCTCCCCTTGCACTGCACACACAGTGACTGGTGTGTTGTGCAGGCCAAATTGCTAGCAGCAGAAGCAGTTTTTTTGTCTTCTCAGCAGGACAAAAAAAAAAAATTGGGATTGCTTTTAAAAAAGCAGTTTGCGGAGCAGTGGGTAAACAGCAATGCAGGAATGTCAGGAAGCCTTAGAAGGCAGCCCAACAACCAACACCACTGATACACCACTATATAGCCTCCCCTTGCACTGCACACACAGTGACTGGTGTGTTGTGCAGGCCAAATCGCTAGCAGCAGAAGCAGTTTGTCTTCTTCCCTGCCTAACGCTCTCCCTACAGAATCAGCAGCAACCTCTCCCTATACTAAGATCGGCAGAAGTAAGATGGCGGTCGGCGTGCACGCCCTTTTATACCCCCTGTGACGCCCACCAAAGCAAGCCAATCACTTGCATGCCCTTCTGAAAGATGGTGGTGACCCGTGCCTATGTCATCACGTTGCCCACAGTGTCCGTGGATCCTGATTGGCTGAAAAAGAGCGCAAAACAAACTTTTGAAACGCGACTTTGGCGCGTAAGTCGCCAACCTCGTGGCCGACCTCATCCTAGGGTCGGGTTTCGTTTCATGAAACCCGACTTTGCCAAAAGTCAGCGACTTTTGAATTTTTTCGACTCGTTTCGCTCAACTCTAATGGTAGCCTTAAAAGTATGTTTGAGATGTCAAATCTCCCAACGTTCTGGATTAAAGTCAAGGCAGAATATCCTGAGATCGCCACAAAAGCACTGAAAACTCTGCTTCCATTTCCAACATCCTATCTGTGTGAAACTGGATTTTCTGCAATGACAGCAGCAAAAACGAGATTACGGAGTAGACTGGACATAAGGAACACACTTCGGGTGTCGCTGTCTCCCATCACCCCTAGATGGTACCGTCTTGTTGGAGGAAAACAAGCCCAGTGCTCCCACTGATATAGGGAAACAAGCCCAGTGCTCCCACTCATTCAAAAGCTATGGTGAGTTAAGTCACTTTCACATTATAAATGTTATATTAAATGATAAGTATGCACTGACTACTAAACTACAACCCTGTCCATAGCCACGCCCCCTTATGACCAAAGCCCCACCCCTGACACACCTCCATCCCCGCCCTGCTGGGCCATGGAAGAATGGTCTTGCTTGAAGCCGGTCCCTGGTGCAAAAAAGGTTGGGGACCACTGACCTATAGTACACATAAGGACATGTAATCAAGACCAACTGCAAAATAGTATATATCTATAAGGAAAACGAGAAAAACAGTCATATAGGCCAAAATAAGAAATTATCACAAATCTTTATTTAACACACAAGAATCAGGGACAGACATAGAAAGGGTTGAAATGCGCAATTCACATAAGCACCCTTACAAGAGCTGGTAAACACCCACCAACAAAAGAATAATATTGGTACCATCATACAGTGATCCACACATTCATGGTCTCACAGCCAGCCCGCTGATTAATATGAAGGGCAATGAGTATAGCTAGCACAAACTATATGATACAATACTAGTAATCAATTACCTATATGAAGTGCAGCACCGAGACTGTAAGAAAGTGGAAGGTACACTGGCCCACCCCGACATGCGTTTCGGAGATTAACTACTTCCTCAGGGGTCATCAGGTGATCTGATCATCACCTGTATGTAGCAGAGCCAATCGGGTTATAGCAGCTTTTAGTCTCCCATGGAGACTATTGAAGCACATTAAAAGTAAAAAAAAATGTTTTACACTATTTTGAGGTAAAAACAAAAATACAGGCCCCCATATTGAACAGTGTGGTATCTCCGTCAGACTCCTCATCTATCTGTGGGCTACAAATTGTATCATTTGAGGAATCCATTCAACTGTTTTTGCTGTCCGTCACTATAGTTCTATACACTATTTTGCGGTAAAAACAAAAAAATACAGGCCACATATTGAACAGTGTGGTATTTCTGTCTGACTCCTCATCTATCTGTGAGTTACACCGTATGTGTTTCTAATTATTTTTTACCGCATCTTGTCCAGAAAATCCTTTTGGGCTTTGTAGCACTGTCTGCTACTCAGCAGAGGAGCCCACCAGTGAACCAAGCTATGCCGCCTGTTTATGTAAGAACTGCGTGCTACTCAGCATAGGAGCCCAGCTGTTAAGCAAGCTACTGCACCTGTGGTTTGGACACTTAATTTTTTAATTTTTCTGGAATGCTGGTTAGGCCTAATTCCGGAATTCCGGTTGACCTGCACTTACTGGGAAATCCTCGTTCGCGGGAAAGAATTGTAATCCCAGATCCCCATCACTAACGGGGTTGAGCTGGTTATCTGCACCTGTAAGCGACACACGCTGGACCTTTCAGTGTAGCGCGCATGCAGCCCCGGACATATAAGGCCATGACAGACCTGTTATTGATCGATCTCGCGTGCCAGAGCCTCGCATGTCCCTTGACGCGTACCGCGGGGGCATGCCGGAGTCTCGTTCGTTAACGGAATTAAGCTGACCAATCGCTAGCACAACTAAAAACGGACATCCACCACCACCCACAGAATCAACAAAGCTTGCAATCTGTCAATTTTTTCTCTAGCTAGCATGGTTGAGGTTTCCAGGGTGGAGTCGAATTAAGCCGCAGGCTCCACTCCTGGTGGTGCCCTTCTGGACATTCCTTTAGGGTTCAGCTTTGCAACCATACCGGAAACCAAACACTTTGCCTTCATGGACGCTGTTTGGAGGTTCGTGGGAATAACGCTGCCCGATCGGCAGTTGGCCTAATTTATGGTGGGAAGTCTGACGGTATATGATCGTCTTCGATTTCAGATTTTTACCGTTTTTTGTTATTTTACATTTTTATTCCAGCCTTTCTTGACTTCATAAGGGCGTGACATGCCTATATCTGTGTCTCCTCTTCCTCCTTTTACTCCTCCACCTCTTTTCTATATGTAGTTGCCGTTTTCCATATGTTATTTTTGTATTCTGAGCATTTTGTCTGTATTCTGTTTTGCAATTGTTTCTATGTGTTTGTATGTGTTTGTGTTTGCCTGCCATTGTTTTCAATGGTGTTCGACGTTGTTCGTCGAATGTTCGACAAACATTCAACGAACTTGCCTTGTGTTCGATGAACCAAAAAGAACTGGAACACTAGCAGGGTGGCTCAACACTACTCCTGAATATATAGACGTACATTTTTAATGTTTGAACTATTCTATATATACCTGGTATCTGGTGATACTGTACCCTTTATGCCAGGAAGTCCTACTCCACCCACCACTCTAAGTGTATCATTGACACCTGGAACATTGTCCCACATGTGTGATTATTTCTTGCGGATCTTCTTGTTATATTGTGGTGTGATCCATCCTGAGCGTGTGACAGTCTGTGGGTTACTCCTGCAATTTAGATGTACATTTAAAAATTACCCCAACACTAGTGTATACAGCTCTACGCTTGTGATACATTACCCATTTACTGCTTTTTACATTCTGGTCTAATCCAAACTGACCAAGCGAGAGTTATTTTCTGACTGTGGAAATAAATACTGAGATTGACAACAATGACCCCTACACTGTGTACAGCTGTACTCTTCAGATCCATTACCATTTTACGGCTTTTTATATTGTGTTGTAATCCATACTGAACCTGAGAGTGTCTGTGTCTGCCTCCTGAAATATCTACGGAGATTTAGAATGTTTAAACTATCTATTATATAAAGCTCAAATGTGTGTATGTATGTATGTATGTCCGGGATTGGCATCCGCACCGTCGCAGCTACAGCCAAAAAATTTGGCACAGTCACACGTCTGGACCCCGCGAGCGTCCTAGGCTATGTTGTGAGGCAAAATTTTAACCCCACGCGTTCCAATTCACCAAACAATTTTGCCCCTATCTACATAATGGGGAAAAAGTGTGTGTGTATCAAGCCCTGCCCCTCATTATGATGTCATAATGGTTGCCATGGCGATGCTGATGTCATCATAGGTTGCAAGCCCCACCACTCATTATGATGTCATAATGGTTGACTATGGGATGGAGGATGTGTGATTAGTATATGGGCACTCGACTATGGGATGGAGGATATGTATGATGGGTATATGGGCACGGGACTATGGGATGGAGGATGTGTGATGGGTATATGGGCACTGGACTATGGGATGGAGGCTATGTATGATGGGTATATGGGCACGGGACTATGGGATCGTGGATATGTATGATGGGTATATGGGAACGGGACTATGGTATGTAGGATATGTATGATGGGTATAAGGGCATGGGACTATGAGATGAAGGATGTGTGATGGGTATATGGGCACTCGACTATGGGATGGCAAAAATGTATGATGGGTATATGGACATGGGACTATGGGATGGAGGATGTGTGATGGGTATATGGGCATGGGACTATGGGATGGAGGATGTGTGATGGGTATATGGGCACTCGACTATGGGATGGAGGATATATATGATGGGTATATGGGCACGGGCCTATGGGATCGTGGATATGCATGATGGGCATATGGGCATGGGACTATGAGATGAAGGATGTGTGATGGGTATATGGGCACTCGACTATGGGATGGCGAATATGTATGATGGATATATGGGCATGGGACTATGGGATGGAGAATATGTATGATGGGTATATGGGCATGGGACTATGGGATGGAGAATGTGTGATGGGTATATGGGCACTCGACTATGGGATGGAGGATAGGTATGCTGGGTATATGGGCATGGGACTATGGGATGTCGGATAATTATAATTTGTTATAACTATCCACTGTTAGTTACTATGCCCAGGCAGCGCCGGGCTCTTCAGCTAGTACTATATATACCTGCTATCTGATGATACTGTACACTTTTTCTACTTTTTATATTTTTGTCTAATCCATACTGAGCCTGTGAGCGCCTCTGTGTGACTGATGGTATGTATAGGGAGATTGACAATCATCCTTTGACTGTAAAGAGCTGTACGCTTCTGATACAGTACCATATATCTGATGTTATTTGGGGTTCATTTTCTGCAACATTTTGAAGTTTGGTGGAAGAGGCCGCGGCCGTGGGCGTGGGGGGACCAGCTGGTGCTGATGGTGGTGGTGCATCTGCTGGTAGTGGCAAAAGCACAATAGCAGCTAAGGCAGGAGGTGTTGAGCCTGCATCATGGTCTGGCTCCGGAACACCTGGAAGGCTACTTTTTCTGGGAGTAGGTTAAACGCTTTTAAAGCCGGAGCATCAGGAACTGGCTTTGGCTTACATTGCTGAAACAGACTCCAGCAAATATGCCCTCCTCTTCTGAAGTTTCAAAAAATGCAAGCACTGAGTGGTCAAGTGCTGGCTCCTGGTCAGGAAGAACCCCTTTCCTTGTGTCCTTCACCCCCACCAAAAGTGAATAATGCAGCAGGCCACACTTCACATTAGTCCATGTAGCTCTAGCTCTTTCTATCATACCATGCCTGGGTTATCAAGTCAAATCGTGAATTCCCCAGTCCAAGATGAATCTGACATGGAGTGTGGGTGGCCAGCCAGGGCAGTGGGGTTAATCGGTACCGGGCCGGTGACTCAAAGGGATGTGTCACATTGGTGGTGATGACCCGTTCCGTGGCCCTGGGCGTCCATGCAAAGGGTTGAATAACGTTTATAGGTGAATGATACGTGACGCCTCCTGTGGTTTCTGATCAGATTGACCCATGCTGCAGTGTCGCTTCTCTGGGACAGATGTTGTGGTGCAGCTAAGATGTAGAAGCCCTGCACAGGTAGGGCCGTAGTCGCAGGGCAGATGAAAGAGTTGGTAGATGGTGTGCAGTGCAGGATGTAGCAGAGCTGTGTGCCAGGTGCAGGAGAAAGATGACAGACACAGTCGTGCAGTTCCTTTACCTGTACTTGGTAAGTGCCGTCCAGGACCCAGAGTACAGATGGAGAAGGAGTTGGTCAGCCTGGAAGCAAATTTGGAATTCTCTCTCTGCAGATAGGTAGTGTGGCCTCCGTTCTAGCGCTTATCTGAGGTACTCGCAGTACTGAGTTCACTGAAGTTCCCCCTGTTGACTCTCTTTTGGAACTTTCTCATATGGCAGGCAGCCATAGCCTTTTCCTTCTGGCTCACACACGTCGCTGCTGGGGCCTCCGAGCCTTAGTTGGGAACAGAGCATTTACAAGCTGCTACTTCCTCCGGGTTCTCCTGCAGGACCGTCAGTGTCCCTACAAACTTGGAGACCGGAATCCCGACCATGCACTCCAGTTAGGAGTGAGCCTTAACTCTGCTCATCCTCCAGCTCCCCTTCTCACGTCCACACACTTACCCTTCCCTTCACAGACTGCCCTAACTTACCTCCTCCCGACCACAGAGAGCAGCTCCTCAGCAGTCAGGTTCAGAGGTCTCCCTGCCGGCCTGGAGTGGGAACTGTGTTGTGTGTTGGTTTAACTGCTAGAGAGATCCTTCGTTGCTCCTAAGCATGACATCACACTCCCTAGGAGGAAGGTATTGCCACTGTGGCGACCGTACTCCTGGGGGCGCCACAAGTGCTCTGATGCCCAGCCACTGCTAGATGATTCTGCTGGTACATTGACCCAGACCACTACATTCCCCTCACACTCTACACAGCCAGAATCTGACCCTGATTAAACTCAGGTTCCCCTTCCCACATACTATACCACCTTACACGGTGACAAAGAGGAAGGTGCAGATGAAAGTGCAGGTACCTTGAGCAGGTGGGGGGGCATACTCATGGGCGACGGCACTGGCACAGGGCCCCTTGTAGTATGCAAAAGTGTCTCTGCCGGTGGGAGGGCCCTCCACCCGCCGTCAGACACACCGCCGTACTATGAGGGGCCCTGTGCCAGTGCCGTCGCCAACGAGTGGGCCCCCCCTGCTTGCTCAGCATCACAGCACTTGCAAAGTTGAAATACTTACCTCTCCCTGCTCCACTGCCGTGACGTCTTCCGCGTTTCCGGACAGTGAGATTCTGGTCAGAGAGCGCGATGACATCACGTCTGTATGCCCTCTGCCTAAACAGTCCAAGTGCAGTGAGATGGAAGATGGGGACGACGAGGAGTCCAGACTAGTACAGGGATTCCCTAGCGAGGAGACTTATTTAATTGTTTTCAATGTTGGGACAGCTATTTTTGGGGAGCACTATACTATGGAGAATGATATATGAGGCCCACCATACACTGAAGCATTCCAAAGGTGGACATCAGACACTGGAGCAGCATTTACAGGGCCCATTATACACTGGAGCATTACAAATGGGGCCCATTATATATGGAGCATTATTTGGGCCCATAACACAGTGGAGCTTCATCTATGGGGACCAACATATACTGTAGCATTATGTGGAGCTCATCAAATACTGTTTCAAACATTATATGGTACCCATGATTCTGTATGGAGAAATATATGGGCCTCATTACTCTGTATAGCGCACTATGCGGTGGCCATAATACTGTATGGAGTAATATACTGTTCGTTTTTGGAGCTATTGGAGAATTTAAAATGGATATCAGTCATGAGATGTAAGAAGTGAAGTATTTTTCATTGTACTATACCGCTATTTCTCTGCCGTATCAGAGGATCATGAATTGTGGCATGTGTTAAAAGAGCCCAGTGACACTCTTTGGCCCAGAGCCCACGAAAATCTGGAGCCAACCCTACCCCCCCACAACTTTAGCCAAATAACCCCCAGTTTTCAATGCCTAACTATTATTATAAAGTAAATTAAGGTTGACAAGCTTAAGTAATAAGAATTGATGTTTTTGGCATTAAAACGGGCACTGTAGGTGTGTTTCCTGTCCTCTACTCCCTGCCAACCTTGGTTCCCCATTGACTTGCATTGGGTTTCGTGTTTCAGTCGGCCTTCGACTTTTCACGATAATCGGCCGATTTCGTTCGACCCGACTTTTGAGAAAGTCAGGTTTCATGAAACCCGACTCGACCCGAAAAAAAATGCAAAGTCGCTCATCTCTAGTTGTAGGGGTGAGTCCAAATTTTGGGCAACCCTGCCACTCACTGCATACGCAATAATAGTATAAGGGACCCACTGCTTGAACAACAATGCATAGCCGGCTTTTGGCTCTCTAAGAAAAGTGAGGGCTGACTGCTGGCCCTATAAAAATAGGCTTTGTGACTTTCAGAGATCATCCTACATAAATGAAACAGGATGTGTCTGATGATGTGTCACACACCACATGGCCAAATAAGGTTGTAAAACGTTAAAATTACATTTCCCAGTGAATGCATTTGTTTTGGTTGAAAGCAATGGTAAAGTTGAAAAACCCATCAAAAACGCTGTGTGTGAACATAGCCCAAGTGGTGAAGGAACATTTTTGTTTTGGGTTATTTATTTTGTCTTGCATACAAATCATTACCCTGGAAAGGATATTCCCTAACATATATCCCAGGAAAATCCATTTTGGTTTCGTTTTTGTATGTTTTAGTGTGCGCCTGTAAAAGTGGGGTAATACTCTGACAACATTGTTCACAGCTGTGACCTGGGAGTCAGAAATGCTTCCAGGGGTATTCCTCACGATGTTCCCATGTCATTTGCGCACGGTTCCCATCGATTTCAGATGTTTTTAGACTTACATTGGGCTTGTTGCTCGGGACGAGCACCCGAGCATTCCAATTTGCTCGACCCAAGCAACGAGCACCCGAGCATTTTAGTGCTTTCCCATCACTACTGGGAACCACATAGGGAGGGCCAAAGAGAAACCTGTCTTCTTAGTTTCTGACTGGTGACTTCTGTTCTTAGGCTGGAGTCACACACAACCATTAAAAAATCGGTTCCATTTTAACGGTACGAAATCGCACAAAGAATTCTTGGCCAGATATCCGTCTGTCATCCCATTTTCCAGCAAGGAACCAATTTTAATCGCCTCTAAGCATCAAATTGACATCCAATGCCAATGCCTGATGCCCTATCCTGTAGACCTGGAGAAGTTGTGCGATTTAATCGCAAGTCACACGTTTGGTGCGTTTTCCATGCGTTTTTTTATCGCATCCATAGACTTGCATTGGGGAATCCGATCCGAAAATCGGTGACAATCGCACCATGCTGCGATTGTCTCGGTCCGAGGATCGGATGCGATAAAAAAATCGCATGATGTGAGCTGCCCCATAGAATAACATGGGTTCGCATGCAATGCGATTTTTTATCGCGTTGCATTCGACTGTTTTAATCGCTAGTGTGACCCCGGCCTTAAGGTGAAATTCACTCGAAGGGTGTAAGGGTATGTGCACACGTTGCGGATTTGTCTGCGGATCCGCAGCGGATTTGGCCCTGCAGATCTGCAGCAGTTTTCCAGGGGATGTACAGTACCATGTTATCCTCTGGAAAGCAAAAACCGCTGTGCACATGCGGAAAATTCCACGCGGAAATGCAGCGGTTTATTTTCCGCCGCATGTCAATTCTTTATATGCACTTACATTGTGCATACACATTAACTTACTTTTCTCAGTTCAGATTTGTTTTTTATTCATTTCATTGTGCATTCAGTGCATATAGGGGTGTGACCGCCCTCTTTCTGAGCTGGGAAAGCCATCCAGTCTGGCCTAAGCTGTTACTAGTGGTTCAGCCGCTCGACCCTTATTCACATTCACGCCACTTGGCAAGTGAAAAGGTTTTAAATACTAGAGTAGGGACTGTCCCACAAGGGTTGCCGTGATGTGGCGGGATGGCTTGTACATTATTTTGATCAAAATTATGTTTACTAAATACCATTATTATTATTATTACCTTTATGCATTATTTGCAGTATATTTTTTACTTTTTAGTTCAGGATATTTGTGTTTTTTGCTTTTTGTTTTCTCTGGTTAATGGTCATGTGTTAATATGCATTTACATTGTGCATACACATTAACTTACTTTTCTCAGTTCAGATTTGTTTTTTATTCATTTCATTGTGCATTCAGTGCATATATGGGTGTGACCGCCCTCTTTCTGAGCTGGGAAAGCCATCCAGTCTGGCCTAAGCTGTTACTAGTGGTTCAGCCGCTCGACCCTTATTCACATTCACGCCACTTGGCAAGTGAAAAGGTTTTGAATACTAGAGTAGGGGGTGTGATGTTGTCACATCTCCTGTTGTTTGTGGGCTGTTGCCCTTGTTTGCATTCTTTGCCTAGTAACAGTGATGTAGGGGAGAGGAGGAGTCGGGGGAGGGACGTAGAGAGGAAGGAGGAAGTAAGGAATAAAAAAAAGCACGGCCTGGCAGCCAAGCACCAGCACAACAGCGTACGTCTCTGAATTCTTTATCGCCGACATCGCGACACTACAACTGGCGACGAGGAAGCGTTCATTCATCAGCCACAGGTATTTCAGTCCCACGAACAGTCTACAAGGCTATCAGCACTCATTATGGCTTGTCTACCCGCATTTCCTGCTTTTGATGTGCATCAGTCCCAAGCAAACCTGGCAGTATCTTGGGATAAATGGCTAAAGCGATTCGAGATATTTCTGCAAGCCATGAATGTCTCTGATGATACCCGGAAAAAAGCCATGCTGTTACACTACGCAGGGGAGCAGGTTTACGATATATTCACTACTCTGCCGAATACAGGGGAGGACAAGGACTATGAGCTCAGCAAAGCTGCGTTAAGCAAGCACTTCTCCCCTCACAGAAATCCGGCATTTGAAATTTTTAAGTTCAGGCAGTCAAAGCAGTCGCCAACAGAAAGCATGGCTGAGTATCATGTCCGGCTACGACACCTTGCAGCGCACTGTGAATTTGCGGAAGTAGACAAAGAAATCCAAATGCAGATCGTACAAGGATGTATTTCCTCCAAGTTAAGGAGACAAGCACTCAGAGACCCCACCATGACGTTAGCGAAGTTGCTAGATACAGCGCGTATAAATGATGCTGCAGACAAACAAGCTAAACTGATAGAGAACATCGAGCATGAGCCAGACGCGACATCTTCTATAGCAAAGCTTACACAGAAACCAAATGTGCCTCGCACGCAGGCAGCCACATGTTACAACTGCGGTGGATCGTATCCTCACCAGAATGTCTGCCCAGCAAAGGGAGGAACTTGTCATAATTGCCGAAAGCAAAATCATTTTGCAAAGGTGTGTAGATCCAAGCCACAATCTCCTCATACCACCGCACAACCTAGGCCACCGAAGATCCAAACACTGCAGATTAATGACGAGTCCAACAGCACCTATTTATTCTCCGTGACGGAAGAGGAATCTAATACTGTGCACGCAGTTACTAATCCAAAACGAGTAATCCTAGTGAATGGCAATCCAATAGAAGCCCTGGTAGACACGGGGGCATCAGTCAACGTCATCAGTCATACAGTCTACAACCAGCTCCTAAACAAACCTACTCTACAAAGTACTAATATAAAGATTTTTCCTTATGGCTCAGCAGCTGCACTGCCCCTGTGCGGAAAATTTCAGTCAGAAGTTGCAGCTGAAGGAAAGTCCATCACTGACACCTTTTATGTGGTAGAATGCTCTGCGGACACACTTCTCAGCTGTACCAGTGCAATATCTCTGGGCCTTGTGAACCTTGTCAACAGCATTACAGGTCCTTCGGCCCACCACATTATGCAGAAGTACCCAAATCTCTTTAAAGGCCTAGGTAAGCTAAAGGATGTTCAAATAAAATTGCATATAGATCCGTCAGTACAGCCCTCTATTCAGCCCCACAGGCGCATTCCATTCCATGTCCGCAAGCTTGTGGAGCAAGAACTGCAAGACCTGGAGGCGTCCGATGTCGTCGAACGCGTTGAAGGCCCGACCCCCTGGGTTTCACCAATCGTTGTTGCACCTAAACCGAAGCAGCCAGGTAAAATCCGACTATGTGTGGATATGCGCCACGCCAATCGGGCGATCCAAAGAGAAAGGCACATCACGCCCACTATTGATGACATTCTCACAGACCTGAATGTGCGAAGGTATTTTCAAAAATTGACCTAAACTCGGGCTATCATCAACTTGAATTGCATCCAGACTCCAGGTACATTACAACTTTTAGCACGCATGTGGGCCTGCGCAGATTTAAGAGATTGAACTTTGGCATCTCATCGGCCGCAGAAATTTTTCAGAATATCGTCAGCCAGGTTCTGTCTGGCATTGCAGGAGTCCTCAACGTCAGTGATGACATTCTCATTTATGGCACAACCCAAGAGGAACATGACAATCGCCTAGAACAAGTGTTTCAAAGACTCCAAGCCTGCAATCTCACTGTCAATCCGTCAAAATGTGAATTTAACCAAAAATCATTAACTTTTTTTGGATACATCTTTTCTGAACAAGGAGTTTCAGCTGACCCACAGAAAGTGGCTGCCATAAAATCGGCTAGCCCACCGCAAAATGTGTCAGATGTTCGCAGCTTCCTAGGACTGGTCACATACTGTGGGCGATTTATACCTGACCTAGCCACTGTTTCTGAACCTCTGCGAAAGCTCACAAAGAAAGACTCTCCGTGGACATGGGGCACTGAGCAGCAAGCAGCTTTTGACGCATTGAAAACCAACCTAACCAGCGAGACTGTCATGGCCTATTTTGACCCGTCAAAACCCACACAGCTACTGGTGGATGCTAGTCCAGTAGGCCTAGGGGCAATTCTCACAAGTGTCTAGCGCAGGCGACATATCCACAATCTCATATGCCAGCAAGACACTAACGGATACAGAGCAGCGATATTCACAAACTGAGAGAGAAGCCCTGGCAGTTGTGTGGGGGTGCCTTCATTTCCATTTATACCTTTTTGGACATCAATTCACAGTGATAACTGACCACAAGCCACTCGTTCCAATTTTCAATAAGCCCTCGTCAAAGCCTCCCCCGCGTCTTGAACGCTGGTTGCTCCGCTTACAGAACTATCATCTCCAGTTGAGATACGAGGCGGGAGCTGGAAATCCCGCAGACTATTTCTCGAGACACCCAGCACCACAGCCCACCACAGACGACATCCCCGCGACGATTCTGGCGGAGGAGCATGTCAACTTTGTCGTCGCCCATTCGGTACCGAAAGCTATGACCATACAGGAAATTAAGCAAGCGCTGGATGCCGATCACCAACTTCAATTTGTGATAGAGACGGTTCGGTCCAAGAACTGGAGCAGTTTTCTCGCTGAGGCCCGCCTTCACCCTCCTGATCAGGCTGGGTACCTGGAGGTTTTCTTTAACGCGAGAAATTCACTATCAGTATCAGACTCAAATATGCTCTTAAGAGATAATCGCCTGGTGATACCTCAGAAACTTCAGAGCAGGGTATTGGATCTGGCGCATGAAGCTCATCAAGGGGTCGTGAAAACGAAGCAGCTACTTCGGGAGAAAGTGTGGTTTCCCGGACTTGACAAAAAGGTAGAGGCACTCGTTGAAACATGCATACCGTGCCAAGCCACTACAGTTGCCCATAGACGTGCACCATTACAAATGACACCCCTGCCAGCCGGCCCATGGATAGCTGTTAGCATCGATTTCTGAAGTCTACCAGATAGCTCCTATCTGCTGGTGATCATGGATGACTTTTCAAGGTTTCCAGTCACCGAACATGTTTCTACAACCTCGGCCAAGGCTGTTTTACCAAAATTAGACAAGATCTTCTCGGCATATGGCATACCTGAGATCGTGAAATCTGACAATGGACCGCCTTTTAATAGCACAGACTTTCAGTCCTTCGCAACCTACCTGGGTTTCACACACCGGAAAATAACTCCTTGCTGGCCTCAGGCCAACGGTGAAGTCGAACGATTCATGCAATCGCTCAACAAGACCCTAAGGATTGCTACCATGGAGCACAAGGACTTACAGCAAGAATTGAACGCATTCCTCAGACAGTACAGGGCTACACCCCACTCTACAACGGGAATACCACCTGCAACGGCACTGTTCAACAGGCCCTTACGGGTCAAACTTCCAAGCATTCCAGCAATCTCCGTCCAGACCCCGATTTCTATTAATGACTCCATATCAAAGGAAAAGATGAAACGGTATGCAGATAAGCGCAACCATCGAGGCAGACAGCCGGCAATACAGGTGGGCGATTGGGTCCTGGCACAAAGGTTAAAAGCGACTAGCAAGTTTGCGTCATCGCACTATCCGGAACCCTTTCAAGTTATAGACGTTAAGGGCACCATGGTTACTGCCCGGAATCAAAGTCGTCAGGTCACACGAAATGTGTCCCACTTTAAAAAACTCCGGGGCCACGTCCCAAAAACTACGCCTATTGAGGAATCGGAGAGCGACGACTTCCTGCCAGAGACTGGAGATGCCGTAAGCCTAACAGGGGATGTCTCCGGGGATACTCAGGGCTCATCTGGTGATGGGCTGTCTCACCGCTATCCGACTAGGACCTATCGAAGACCACCTGCCCACCTTACAGACTATGTTCTGCAGTGAGACTTAATGTTTGAACGACAATATTCTTCAAATGTTTCAGTTTTTTTTTGTTGTGAGAAAAGAAGAGGTGTGATGTTGTCACATCTCCTGTTGTTTGTGGGCTGTTGCCCTTGTTTGCATTCTTTGCCTAGTAACAGTGATGTAGGGGAGAGGAGGAGTCGGGGGAGGGACGTAGAGAGGAAGGAGGAAGTAAGGAATAAAAAAAGCACGGCCTGGCAGCCAAGCACCAGCACAACAGCGTACGTCTCTGAATTCTTTATCGCCGACATCGCGACACTACAGGGACTGTCCCACAAGGGTCGCCATGACGTGGCGGGATAGCTTGTACATTATTTTGATCAAAATTATGTTTACTAAATACCATTATTATTATTATTACCTTTATGCATTATTTGCAGTATATTTTTTACTTTTTAGTTCAGGATACTTGTGTTTTTTGCTTTTTGTTTTCTTTGTGCGGATTCCGCAGCGTTTTTACACTTATACCATTATAGGAATCCACAGGTGTAAAAACGCAGGCCAAATCCGCAGGAAATCAGCAGGTAAAACGCAGGCATTTTAACCTGCGGATTCTGCAGATTCCGTGCAGAAAAATCCGCAAACGAATCCGCAACATGTGCACATACCCTTAGACAGTAAAGCAGAAGAGTGCTTTTTTCTGTTCTGTAAACTGAAGGAGGAACGTCAAAGGACATTAGTTAGATTCATGGAACTCTGGTCAGGATGATATGATGCACCATGCTGTCAAAACGATAAATGATTGCTCTAAAAAAAATATTATTCAAAATGATCTTATGGTGCAACTGCATTTTCTGAGATGGAGTTAACATAGAGATATTGTTTAGTTGTTTCCCATTGTGATTAGTTTGAGAAAACATGATATAAGACACCTACATTTCCTCAACTCATTTCATAGTCCAGTGCAGTGCTACATTTACAGACATTGGAAGAAATTAATTTAATTGTGAACACTGTAAGGCAAAAATCACTGCAGTCTTGTTTTTAATGTCAGCTCTAAATTTAACAAATGCAGAAAATGTGTTCAATTTCAGTTCTATCTCTGGAGGCTGCTTGTGATTCTTGGCTTTGAAACTGATGAGTTTGGACACATTGCTCAGTTTTGTTGCTAATTAGCTCCCCTGTTGGGAAAATGCCCCTAGCTTCCACCAATGAAGAGTGCAGGAGGGGGTCGATCTGTGGGAGGATACAGTTAATACCGTATGCAGAAGAAAAATAAATGTAGTATGTGTAGAGAACGAGCAACACGTTACATTAATACATAAGTTATGTTTTAGTATTAGTCCTGCAAATAAGAATTATAATACAAAGGACAGTATTGCAGGAAAATAATATTGATACAGTGATATGATTTTTCATATTAGATGTTATGCTTATTTGAGCACATTGGGCACATTACATTGACAATCTTACTTTACATGCTTAAAGGACAAATAAATGCTGCTCACCAAATGCCCCAATTTCTCTGCTAGTTATAGATGATATGATAAATCATATTCATAAAAATGCTTTTATCTGTTATGCCATATGTTGTAATATGTTTGGTGCAACAACTCCATTCCTGTCTGAGTGTTTAGTTGCTAGATTTGTTTGCTGTTCATACAGTTAGAACAAAAAAAATACACCCAGAGGCTCACACAGGAAGAGCATGTGACTGTAGTTTCAGTGTATGGAAGATGAAGATGTATCGACGAGCTGCTCTCCCTAATGCTCTCAATGTTCAATGAGAAACTGAGAGAAGCAGGAAGAGAAGCTCGTTGTCACAAGACCAGAACTATGAAAATCGCATATGAGTGCAGTGTCCATGTGATGACTACTGGAACCTGCAGAGCTGAATCCTGACATTGCAGCTTCTGAATTCTCACAACTAATGTACTGCACACATTTAAGATTCCCCCTTACTGATGTACAGTCATGTCAGCACAAGTATGTGATTTGTATACTTCTGGCCACATTGTGACTAGATGTGCCCGGCCTCGCTCAGCTCATTTTCATTGAGTGAGGCCACACATGTCTAGTCAGCATGTGACCGCATGTATGTAAATCACTGGCACGAGAGAATCCTGACACCGTTCAGTGAGAACTGTGAGAATTCAGAAGTTTGTAGTCACATAGAATGACTGCAGACTCATTACAAACCTGGACAACCCCTTTAATGTTCCTAACATAAATAAAAAAATGAGAATTAGTCAGTATCAAACATAACATTTACATCCAGATACCTTATAGATGACGTCTCTGGAGTCGTTCTCCTTCTTTTCTTCATCTTGTCCAGACCCCATGATGAGTTTTCTCATCCACATCTCGTTTCTGCAGACTTCCATCTTCTAAGGTCTTCTGCAGCAAATCTCCACATGATGCCCATAAAGATAGAAGTGTCATTATAATGCTCCTGAATAAAAAATTGCCCCTACTATATTGTCTGCACAAAATATGACTCCCACACTGTCCCTCATACTGTACATGCTCTTTACACTGACCTCTCCTTTCCATACTGGCCACCCCTACACACTGTCCTTTCACATTATGTCTCCCCTATAGTGCCCACAATTTATACTATAATGTGTCATCACAATCCCTCTCCTTGGTATATTGTCCCCTCCTGGCTGTACCCTTACACTGTCTCACCATGCTACGCCACCACTACTCAGTCTGTATTCTGTGCCCACTCACTTTTCTTCCCCGATACTGTCGCCTCATACTGTCTCACATCATCCTGTTCACCATACTGTCTCCTCGTATATTAATCCCCTACTTTCTATACTGCCTGCTCACACATTCCCCCACTGTGTCTGCACACATCCATCACCCTCACTCCCCGTACTGTCCACATACATTTTTCACATCACTACTCATACTGTGTCCGCATACATTCCCCCATTCACTCCCCATACTATCTGCACCCATCCCCACTCACCATACTGTGCCTGCACCCATCCCCCCATACTGTTTCCTCATACATGCCCCCCATTCTCCTGTGCTGTTTCCTCATACATGTCCTGTATCTCCCCCTTTGCTTCTCATTTTGTGTCCTCAAATCTCCCCATACACATTAAATCCCCCCATTCCCCACACAGCCCCTCATCACCCCCACATCAGTCCTTCTTCACACAGCCCCTCATCATCCCTTCTCCACACAGCTCCTCATCACCCAATTCCCCACACAACCCCTCATCATCCTCCTATTACCCACACAGCCACTCATCATCCCCCTAATCCCCACATAGCACCTCATCATCCTCCTCATTCCCCCATTCCCAACACAGCCCATCATCACCCCCACATCATTCCTTCTCCACACAGCCCCTCATCACCCCCAATTCCCCACACAGCCACTCATCATCCCCCTAATCCCCACACAGCACCTCATCATCTCCCTAATCCCCACACAGCACCTCATCATCCTCCTGATCACCCCTTCTCCAAACAGCTCCTCATCACCCAATTCCCCACACAGACCCTCATCATCCTCCCATTCCCCACAGCCCTCTCATCATCCCTCCTATTCCCCACACAGCACCTCATCATCTTCCCTATGCAGCCCCACTCAAGTAACAGCAACCCCTTTCCAAAATCCATCCTCAGAGTACTCACACTGTCTTGGGTCCTCATTCTCATTTGTACAAGGGGCCATGGGGCAACCCCTTAGTCCTCTCTCCTCACACGGCTCCATGGTGCAGCCCCTCAGCCTTCTCACACAGCTCCAGCTCCTTGGTCTTCTCCTCACACAGCTACATGATGCAGCCCCATCATTTTCTGCTTCTCCAGCAGCCTCGGCAGCAAAACCTCAGGCTTCCTGCAATCGGAGCTTCACTGGACTGAAGGAGGCCCCGCTCCTTCCGGTGACACCATCACCTACAAAAATTAACTCCGTTCTGGGAGCCGGCTCGCTGCAGCTTCTCTGTGCCGGCTGTCAGCTTGACAGTCAACACAGAGAATGGCCTGACTCCCGGTCCAGGGGGCGGCAGAATGCAGCCGCCAAGGGAGACACTGCGGACCACCGCATTAGGTGGACCGACTGCGCCCCCTGCCAATAAGAAAAAGTGCAAATACATAAAATTAATGACAAAATAAATCACAATCATAAAAAAGTGCAGTGTGCGATGTGCAAAATATACCACACAGTGATTATATATCATATGCAAAAAATTATAAAAAAAAGAAAAGAACACTTGTGTCTTTAAGTCAAATATGTATATCCACAAATTTTTTTTTTCACAAGTGACTCAAGACAATCACATATACAATATAAAGTGCATGTGCATGTGCAATTTTTAAAACATACACATATAGAGCAACCAGTGTCTTTTTTATACAGTGCAAACAATTATATTTTATAGAGGATTTGCATAAATAGATCCTATACCTTTAAGGGTCACCACGTCCCTATCACGCGCTCCCCGACGCGCGTTTCGGAATCCTTCCTTCATGATAGGATCTATTTATGCAAATGGATATACATATTTGACTTTTTAAAGGCACAAGTGTTCTTTTCTTTTTTTATAATTTTTTGCATATGATATGTAATCACTGTGTGGTATATTTTGCACATTGCACACTGCACTTTTTTATGATTGTGATTTATTTTGTCATTAATTTTATGTATTTGCACTTTTTATATGTTATATAACCCCTTTTTGAAAAATGGTCACTTTATAATATATGAGGTATGCATATTTTATATGTAATTGGGTCCAATTTTATTTTACAATTTTGTTAAATCGTTCCTATACGTGCACTTTTTGTTTTTAATTGCTTTTTATGTAACCACTTGTACAATAAAAATATTATTAATTAAGTACACCCTGTCTGGTTTTCTATAGTTAATAGGTCTCATGATTGGTTGGTTGGTTTATTCTATCTTAACTAGCGTGTAACCACTAATTTCACTGTACACTGGTGGTATATTTTATTATTATTATTATTATTATTATTATTAATGATTGATCAGTGTATCATTTTATTCTGATACATACTATATCCAGTGTCGGTGTGTTTCTTCCTGCCAACAGGTTATGGGCTGAGAGTGACACAGAAGCCCAGAGTAACATAGCAACAGAAGTCCAAACAAAAAACTGCACAGAGCAACAGAGAAGATGCCCACTAGCAGCAATCCAGTGACGTTCTCAGCACCAAGCCTCACTAACCAGAACTATCAGTCCAGGAAATTCAAGGTGAAAATGCTGCTCATAAGAGAAGGTACGTGGAAATATACTCAGGATAAAATGCCTCATCCATTACCAGATGATTGGATAGAGAAGGATCAGAAAGCACAAAGCACGATCTCCCTCAGTGTAGATGATAATCAGATTGTGCATATATGCAAGCATGCAACTGCGAAGGAGGTGTGGGATAAGTTACAGAAAGTGCATGAAAGATCAAATCTCAGCAATAAGCTTCATCTCATGAGAAAGCTGTATCAGTCTAAGCTAAGTGATGGACAGAATATGCAGGACTATATAAGAAACACCCTAGAGATTGTGGAGCGTCTCAACGGTATTGGAGAAGAAATAAAAGATTTTCATATTGCTGCACTTCTATTAAGTGGTCTTCCAGAGAGTTATGACATACTCATAACTGCACAAGGTGCATGGCCAGATGATGAGCTGACACTAGAGTATGTTAAAGGCAAACTTGTGGATGAATTCAAGAGAAAAACGCAGCATGTAAGCAGCAGTAATGAATCCAGAGCAGAGACAGCATTAAAGACACATGATTTCCCTAAATATAAGAGCAATCTAAGAGAAACTCGTGAATGTTTTGTCTGTAAAAAGCCTGGCCACATTAAAGCAGACTGCAGAATTTGAAAAGCAAGAATGAGTCAGCTTAAAAAGAAAAACCGACATCAAAGGGTTAAAACAGCTGTAAAGGAAGATTCTGCATGTGTTGAAACTGCATTTAATGCCAGTAAAGGCCCATTTGCAAAACATATATGGTGTATAGATTCTGGTGCATGCATTCATATGACAAATAACAAGGATTTCTTCACTGACCTTAATGAAAGCAAGTCAGAAAAGGTAATCTTAGCTAATGGTCACTCTATGACTTCCAAAGGAGTAGGAGACATCTACCTCCACTGTCCAGTTTCCTCAGCACAAAGCAGAAAGATCCCAATAAAGGATGTTCTTTATGTTCCCAGTCTTGAAAGCAATCTTCTGTCAGTAAAGAAGCTCATGCAAAAGGGGAATGTAGTTACTTTTAGAGATAACGGCTGCATCATCTTAAAGAAGGGTCACACTCTTGCAGAAAGAAAAATCCAAGACTTTATCAGCTAAAATGCAAAGAAAGAGTGTACAGTGCTAGACAAGATCTGCATAGGAACTATATCCATGTATGGCACAGACGTCTTGGGCACAGAAGCAGTAAGGAAGCTAGCTCAACTTGCAAATGGTATTGAAATCAACCAGTGTAGTCAAATGATGAAGTGCACTAGCTGTCTTAAAGAGAAAATGTCCAGAAAATCCTTTCCTAAAATAAGCACCACTAGATCTGCACAGCCACTAGACCTGAAACATACAGATGTATGTGGTCCAATGAGTGTTCAAACTCCTAGCAAGAAGAGATATTTTCTCACATTTATTGATGACTACTCCAGATATACAGTTGCCTACCTGCTTCACAGTATGGATGAAATTCCACAGAAACTTGAAGAATATCTTGCTGTAGTGTTTAACAAATTTGGAAGAATGCAAAAAGCCCTGTGTGCAGATAATGGAACCGAATATACAAGTGGTAAGGTGCAAACCATTTTGAAAAAGGATGGAATCTTGTTCCAGACTACCATTCCATACAACCCAGAATAAAATGGCATTTCAGAGAGAAAGAACCATACTATCTGTGAAAGTGGAAGAAGTATGCTGTTTGATGCAAATCTACCTACAACGTATTGGGGAGAAGCCATCATGACAGCTTCCTATCTTCAAAACAGAGGTCCAGTTAAAACCACAAATAAAACTCCATATGAGCTATGGAACTTCAAGAAGCCTAACCTGAAGCACCTTAGGATATTTGGAAGAAAAACGTTTGTGTATGTTCCCAAAGAAATAGTTTCCAAGTGGGAATCCCATGCAAAGGAAGGAGGTCCTGGTGGGCTATAGCGAAACTCAAAAGGGATACAGAATCCTGCACCCAGAGACCAACACAGTAACAATCAGCAGAGATGTAGTGATTGATGAAAACTCTGTATTGCGTAAATTCCATGAAGTTACACCAGTTATTCAACATAAGAAGCAAGAACAAAAATCTCAATCACCAAACCCAGACACTGAAAAGGAAAACCCTGAAGTGTAGATAAGCTCTGAAGCCACCAAGGAAGACACAGAAGAACCAAGTCAACCTTCAGTCAGGAGATCTTAAAGGCCAAACAATGGTATTCCAGCTAGACACCTCTCTTATATGGTCAAAACACTTCCTGAAACAGAGCCATAGTCATGGCAAGAGATGCAAAAACTGCTTGCCCACGAAAAGCAGAAGTGGATAAATGCCGCTAATGAAGAGATGGAGTCCCTTCACCAACTCCAGACATGGGAGCTTACTGAGCTACCACAAGGAAAAAGAGCTATCGGATGTAAGTGGGTCTTCGAAATCAAATATGACTCAGAAGGTAAAGTTCACCAGTTTAAGGCAAGATTGGTCGCAATAGTATGGTGAAGATCATGATACTACATTTTCTCCAGTTGCGAAGCAAACCACATTCAGAACTTTAATGTCCATAGCAGCAGTTCAACAGATGACATTGAGACATTTTGACATCAAAACAACCTTCCTACATGGTGACTGTGACACAGTGACCAGCATTGTTGTAAATGGCTGGTATGTTTCGCAGAGGAGGAGATCCTCTGTGCTGTAAGCCTGAAATGTTGATCTGGGACCTGTAGTTTCATGAGCTTTGTTTTGTTTATAAAGGGGGGCTTACAGGGTTAGCCGGAGAGCTGGGTGGGACTGGCTAACCACATACACCTCCCACCTATGGGAGTAGTTTCAGCTACCTATTGTGACCATGGTTTGGGTGACATGGTCTAGGTTGTAAGGTCCTGTATGAGGTCAGGCCTGTGGGTTGGAAGGTCCTATGAGTGGACGGACTTCCTGAAGAGCACATGGTGAGGCAGTGGATCGGGATGGTCGCTGTGTTGGAAGGTCCCACGAGGGGATTGGATTATTGAAGAGCACAGGGTGAGACCATGTGTGTGCAGAGTCTGTGACGGCACTGCGTTGGGGAACCTACCGACCTTTTGAGGGTCTGGAACTGTTGGGAGTGTCCTGGTCGCATGGACGGTGATTCCAGTCAGGCAGCTTTCCTGGGAGAGAGGACTGACAAGGAGTCAGAGTTTGGAGCAGCAGCTCCTGTAAGGTAACTCCAGACATGGGGGTTATGGTAACGTCAAGTATCTGCCATTGGAACAGACTGTTGGTGCTTGTTGTGTTCCATGGATGTAATGAACTGTGCGGTCACCCACGGTAACTGGACGAAGTGAGGTCCAGTGTGTTTAGAGACTGCAACCTAATGTGTGTTGTGTAGTAAAGTTGTGAGAGTCATTGGCACGGCTTGTGGTCGCCCACAGTGACTGGACAAAGAGAAGTCCGGCGTGTTTAGTGACTGCGAGTTAAAGCCATGAACGATGAAGTTGATAGTGGACTATATGTTAGGCCTGTGATATGTAACATTTTCTCAAGTGGTTTATGAGTGCATAATAAACCGTTTGCGTGGAAAAAAAGTCCCTGTGTGCCTTAATCTCGTTGCCAAGCTATTGACCCCCATCACATGCAGTAAGCGCTGTCTTACATATGGTGCTAGACTGCAGGCAATAGTCCAGGAAGCACGTGTGGAGGTGAATGCTGTGGATTGGCGGGTCCATGAAAAAATATTTCGAGACAGCTTGCTTTGGCTTGGCGGGGCCACGAAGATTAAAAGCTTCTGGTAGTAACTCGGCGGGGTTACGAAGATTTGCTGTGGATCAGCGGGTCCACCAAGTCCACAGAGCTGTTTGGAGGTCTGCAGAGCCTCCTGGATGTCCGCAGATCCGACTGGAGTCATGCAGAGCTTGGCAGAGTAGTCTGGAGCCGTGTAGAGCGGTGCAGAGCTTTGCTGTACAGAGCCATGCAGAACCTTGCGGAGCCAGACAGAGCCTGGCAGAATGGTGCGGAGCCTTGTGGAGTGGCTGCAGCAGCATGTGATCGGCAGCCAGAGGTGCCAGAAGAGCCAGTGGCTGCAGTAGGAGCTGTGGCAGTGCCAGCAGGAACTGGTGAGGTGTCGTAAGGACATTGGTGGTCCAGGTCGTACAAACTCTTAAAAGGTCAGTACAAGCCCAGAGAGATATAGTAGTGTACTGTGTGAAATGGGACTTGAATGTGCCATGGGGGAGTCCACGGGCTGTACCCCAAACATGGATGGTGGCCCAAAAAGGGATGGAGTCCCAAAAGGGGGCAGTAACCCAAACAGGGATGGTTGCCCAGAACAGGGTGGAGTCCCAAAAGGGGGCAGTGACCCTAAAAGGGTGGCATTCCAAAAGGGGGCGGTGACCCAAATAGAGGTCATGGCAAAAAAGAGGCAGCGGTGAATGCGCCATTGGACTGTAGCCGGGAGCAGCGTAGTTCCTGCTGTGCAGGTCCATCCCATACTGTGGAGTGCTCGGTCAATGAACTGACACAACAGTGACCCTTCTGGCTGGATGTCGAATGGGTGATGGGACTGATAGACCCGGGGAATGGAGTGTCTTTGCTGAGAACCCACCCCTCCTGAACGTTCTGTGTCGCCTGGGACGAGGCCAAGAGTGAATGGCTCCGGTGGGGATGAAAAAGGGCCTTTGACAGCCTACCTCTACATTGACGCAACTGAGGGGTCCACGTTCCACGAAGTGACAATAGTCCCGTACTTGCTGTATACTTTGGTAATAGTTCAGGACTTGGAAGTCCTGTGGGACTGGTGGATATAGGGAAAGGTGTCTGTAGAATTGATGTGTGTCGGAGGTAATAATATGAAGAATGTGCCCCCTAGAGTTGATAGTCCTAAGTTACGCATGACCAAGGAAAATGATGGATGGGCCCAACCATTAGAAGAGAGGACTGCTGGTTCCAGGATGACAGATTGAGCAGTGGTGACACAAGGGGAAGAGAGGGTAGTAAGATTGACCCGGGTACAAATGGCAAGTCTTCCTCCCATCGCCGGAGACGTAAAGGGCACAAAGAGGCTGAACAACTTGCACCCTTTGAGGATATAAATAAAGGAAAAGCAGTGACTTGTGCTTTTATGCAAGATGTCCGCCAAAATGTTTGTCAAACAGACTCGAACCCTATTGAAGTCAATGGGAGGCAAAACCAAACGCATAGCTAACAAGTTACGGGGGGTCAAAAAGCTTCCCAAACAGATCAAATTGGGGGCACACAGAAGTAAAAGTGACATCAATTGACCCAGAGTAAAAATAGTGTAATTGCACAAGCATAGATGCATAGAATAGGGCCTGGGACAAGGCTTGGACCAGCATCTCTAGCTGAAACATTGATCAGTAACAGGTGGATGAGTGACAGGTATAGGCCTGGTGTCTGAGAGGCCTGCCAAATTTAGGAAACTCGTATGAAGGAGACCCAAATTAGAGTCCAAACATTTACAAAAATTAAGGGCAGACCCCAGAAAAATTGTCATCAATTGACTCGACTCACAGTAGAAATTTGATACTGGCACAACAGCAGTCAGCCACGGGCCATGCATCAGATTTCAGGGTCTGGGCCAGCATTTACAGTTTTGAATTTAAGTTTCAATTAAGATGAGGTGGTTGAGGGACTGGTGTAAGCCTGTTTTACTGGGAACCCCGAAACCTCATGCAACAGCTCAAACTGCTCAAACAGCTCCAGCTCAAACTGCTCAAACTGCTCAGTCACACTCACGTGTCACAAATATCAGCTTTGTCGACTTCTATTAGAAACATTTAAGGATAGTAACACAAGTAGTTGATGGAAAGAAAGTGCAGGCCTGCCGATCTGATAACTCTACAGCTACAGGGAACACACATGAAGGAGACACAACTTGGAGTACAAACATTTCCTAATATTATTACCACACACCACTAAAGTGACATCAATTTCCTCAGAGTAGAAATAGTATAATTGCTCAGCATTTTGACAGCTGTTACTGGACAGGCTTCTTGACTTATTTATTGTTATAGCGCCATTTATTCCATGGCACTTTACATATGAAAAGGCTATACATAATAAAAACAAGCACAATAATCTTATACCATACAAGTCACCAACTGGTACTGGAAGAGAGTACCTCACACATCCCTTGGAGACTGTGAGCGCTTACAGTTTCCAAGGGATGTGTGAGGATACAAGAGGTGAGGGTAAAAGGGATGCACAGGAGAAATCTAGTAAGAGATTGTGGTTAGAGGAGATAAGAGGGGAGTAGAGAAGAAGATCTTGTGAGGATCGGAAGTTGCGTGCAGGTAAGTACCGGGAGACTGGGTCACATCATGCCCCTTTTGTGCCTGGGCGCTGCCTCCCAGCCATCCATCATGCTCCTTGTCTTGCGTGTTGGCGCCGCCTCCCAGCCGTCCATCATGCCCCTGTGCGTCGCTGCCTCCTCCTGTGTAGAATGCCGGCACCTGCCCGAGAACTGACATCAGACTATCGCTCCTGCGTGTTGCAGAGGCCCCCGATCCAGCCCAACAGTGTGTTCATGAGGGATAGCTGGGAGGTGGCACCCATACGCAAGACAAGGAGCATGATGGATGGCTGGGAGGCAGCGCCCAGGCACAAAAGGGGCATGATGGATGGCTGGGAAGCGGTTGATACAGGGGGACACACCATACCTATGGGATGCATTACAGGTATGAGTACCTATTTATAAAAGTCAATATTTCTGCGTTACTAGGGGTCAGAAACAGAAGAGCCACCTTCACAGAATGCAGCCTTAGTGCTGCTGAAGGTGGCTCTTTTACTTAAAAACTCCCTGGGGGGGGTGACAGGATCCCTTTAATTATGCCAGACGTAAATTGAGTAGGCCCAGAATCATAAACTGTTGTTTGAAGTTTTGACTCTTCTTGTAGGATGAATATTTACCTCTAATATATTATCTCCAACAATTTATCTTCTGTTATCTTTGCAAAACAGTAAGGCATGGCCACTGTACAATGATGTGTGCTGATATGTTGATTACTTATATTGCTTATACCATCAAGTTTATTGGCATTCCCAAACAGGAGGAAAGACTATACAAATAGCTTATATAATTAAACAATGCAGGTTGGCCTCATATACATCTCTCTATGAGCTCTGGATGCTGGTTGAAGGCTAGATGAGAACTATATAAAGAGACTTTTTCTTCTGGTCAGTGTGACTCTTCATTATCCCATCTTAGTGTCCTATGGACCCGGCTGGAAGGACTGCTTCATTGACCACCACTGAAACCTCAGAGAGTCTTAAAGAATCCAGGTTGGGATAATTGGGTCACCTGGCCACATACCTCAATGCTCTTGATTAGTTTCTTAAGCTTGTCATTACCTCCTCGCTGTGGGGGCCCATCAAAAGTGGGGAGCCACTGATGGGGGATTGCGAATATTCTGTCTCCGACATTTAATTCATAATCTTTGATTGTCTATCTGATAATATTACTAGTGAATATCCAGAATGTTCAGTTTCTTCCATAGATTTAATGTTTTCATTGTTTCTGGCTCCATCTATTGACCATAGTCATAACCGCAGTGTTATTGTGTGTTTTACTTTCTGAATCTATTTTCCCTCTGTTCACAATGCATTCTGGGAATCCTGCAAGGCACCCTGGTAAGCTTTGCAAAGGATTATGGTTAGTCCAGCCCTCATTTTCCCTCCAGCCCTCCATTTTCCCTCAGCCTGCATCCTGGAAACATCTCATTCCTCTTCTCCCCTTATGACAGCATCGCTGGTATGTAAACATGCTTCCTGTATCTAATTCCTGTCTCAGATCAACCTGCTCAGTTAGTTCTCCCCTGCTCAGCTATTAGTGCAGATGTTGATTTACCATGTATCATGTAATATGTATTCTTGCTGAACCCAGTATTGATTCTATGCATGTATGTTTGTATTGTAGTTTCACTGCGCCAATATACCATCATGTTCAATAAAGCACAGATTCAACCTACAGTCTTCTTATTGGACCCTGGTGTAGCGGTTTAGCTGCCTGTATAAGCTACCTGAAGTCTGCTTCATTTAGTGAGGACAGAACAGCGACACTGGAAGCAGCACTAATCCTGGTGCGTCAGCGGAAGGATGAGACTCTGTAATTTGCTCCATCCTGGGTATTTGCTGGGACTGTTCCATATGCTATTGTGTGTTGGTGGTTCAATAAATTATTGCCACACTGTTTTACCCTCACCCTGTCTTGTCTGAGCCCTGGTCCATGCAGTGTTTCTAAAGGCAACCGGGCCAGCAGACAAGAGAACCCACTGACCTCTGTGTCTCCACACCCCCTTCTACGAATGGACTCTGGACCATTGGGACCTGGTTTCTCAGGATGAGAGGCATAGATCGACCGGACCAGTCTAGGGGGGATTCACCTCTAATGCTGAAGCCCACATCCTCTCCTCTAGACCATAACCCCTCCAGTGCACCAAGTACTGCAGGGTACGATGCTGAAGACAAGAATCAACAATCTTCAAAATCTGGAACTCCAAATTACCAACAATAATGATTTGGGGCGGAGACAGGGGAGAGGACTCTAGAGATTCAACATACTTTCTGAGCTGTGAAACACATTGTAAATTTTAAGAGCCCGGGATAACACAAGATGAAAAGCTACAGGGTTAATGATGGCGGTTATTCAATAGGATCCAATACACCTAGGTCCCAGTTTCCAGGATGGGATCTTCAACTTTATATTCTTGGTAGACAGTCCCACAAAGTCATTCACACTTAGGTCCAGACCTGGCAAGGGTTTTCTGTCAGCCATACATTTTTGTAACTGTCTCCCATGACCTTCAAATTACTCTGAACCCCTATCCCACGCAGAAGTTTGCGACGAAGAAAAACATTCCTCCTCAGGAACTCCCAAAGCCCCTCCCCCATTAAAAGTACCAAACTGTGGATGGAAACTGTATGCACCAATGAATGGTGACCTGCCTGTAGATTTATTGGCGATGATTATTAATAGCAAACTCGGCCAACGGTAAGTAAGATGCCCAATCCTCATTCTTTTCAGAGACAAAACACCTGAGGTAAGCCTCCAAATTCTGATTAGTGCGCTCGATCTGTGCATTTGACTGAGGATGGAAAGCAGAAGAAAAGGACAGCTGCACCCCCGGTCGAGTACAGAACACCTTCCAGAACATAGAAACAAATTGGATCCCCCGATCTGACACCACATTGGAGGGAATCCCATAAAGCTTCACGATCTCATTGACAAAAACCTGAGCAAGAGTCCTGGCATTCGGAAGTGCTGGTAAAGTGAAAAAATAAACCATTTTAGTGAACCTATCCACAACTAGAGATGAGCGAATTTGTTCAGAAAATGATCACCTAACATGAATTCGTCACGAATAAGGCACATTCAGATTCCTGATCTTAAATCCTAGCAAAATTTCATAAAATCGGTAAAAAAATCTTTAACATTCAGTGAAAGTGCAGGAAAATATTTGCGTTGCCACCAAAATATTTTCTGCACTTTAACAACGATAATGGTGGTGTATCATGAGCATTTGGCACGTGTTTGAGGGGGAAGGGGTTTGCAGAGCTCACATGTACGGCGTTTTTGTAAGCACAGCAGTAATTTTTTTTTCCTAACTAAGAGGTCCAGCGCCTGCGCACTGCAGTACTCTGCTCTCAACAGGGCAGAGCAGTGCACCTGTGCCAGGAAGCAAAGAAGTGGACGTCATCGCTACAAGAAGGGAGGCGCCGGACCGGACCACGACACCCTCCGGACCCGAACCGCCCCTTGGTGAGTATAATATAACTCGTTTTTCTTCTTTTTCAGGTTACATCAGGGGCTTATCTACAGCATTACAGAATGCAGAGGCAGCTGCGGGCCCCGGTGACGTTCATGATGTCCCCATATAATGCTGCTGCTGTGTTTAAAAAAAAAAAATGACATACTCACCTCTTGTCGCTGGGGGTCAGGTGCCAGTTTCCTGAGCAGGTGGGAACACCGGCGCGCTATGGGGGCCAGTTACCGGTGTCGCCGATGGCTCAGGCCCCCAGCAATATTCACCTGTCCCCGTTCCACTCCCGCACCCCGCTGTATCTTGCGTCTCTCTGCAGTGACTGTTCAGGCAGACGGTGTGCACTAAACACGTCATCACGCCCTCTGACCTGAACGTCACAGCCAGAGGACGCGGAAGACAGCACAGCGTGGCAGTGGAATGGGGACAGGTGAATATTGCATGGCTCACTCTCCCCCAGTCCCACTCACCCTCCTGTCACTGCTACATCTCAATCCGGGATGGGCGCCAGCATCTCTCTTCCTGTCTTCCTTCCAGTGTTGAGCGGTCAGGTGGTACTGCTCATTAAAGTAATGAATATGCGCTCCACGCCTATGGGAGTGGAGACGCGTGCATATTCATTACTTTAATGAGCGGTACCATGTGACTGCTCAGCACTGGAAGTAAGAAGACAGGAAGAGAGATGCCGGTGCCCGGACTGAGATACAGGGACTGATATGCAGCGATGACGCCAGGAGGGTGAGTATGATGTCTTCTGCTCCCCCATCCCCTGCCAGCAATGACTCGTGTATAAGCCGAGAGGGGCTTATACACAAGTATATAGGGTAGTTTACAGAATCCTGAGCCTTGGTCCAAAAAAAATTCATTTGTTATTAACATCCTACAGTAAGGGACAAGAGTTTAAAAATAGTTTGAAGAATCTACTTTGTTCTAGAGCCCTGGTCCTTGTCCAAAAAAAAATACTTCTGTTATTAACATCATACAGTAAGGGACCTGACTTGAATAATAGTTTTTAGCATCTAGTGTGTTATAGAGGCCTGATCATTGGTCCAAAGGTAAAATCTCTTTTCTGTAACTAAGGCTAGTTTCACACTAGCTTATTTTCCACGCAGCGCTCGGCGCCGCTAAGCCCCGCCCCCTGCCGGCTCCCTGCCCGCCCCATCCGGTCATCACCGCCTACTATCGCACACGGCTGCATGCGATCTACGCACCCTATCTTTAGCATAGGGTGCGTAGACCGTGCGCAGACCATGCGCTAGTAGGATTTTTGTGTGCGCTGCGCACTTTTGAAGGTGCGCCGGTGTGCGCCGAACGCACCATGTTGCATTTTGGCGCGCTCGGCGCACCTTCAAAAGTGCGCAGCGCACGCTAAAATCCTACTAGTGCACGGCCAGGCACGGTCTGCGCACCCTATGCTAAAGATAGGGTGCGCAGATCGCATGCAGCCATGTGCGATAGTAGGCGGTGATGACCGGAAGGGGCGGGCAGGGAGTTGGCAGGGGGCGGGGCTTAGCGGCGCCAAGTGCTGCGTGGAAAATATGCTAGTGTGAAACTAGCCTAACACAATGCAGCACGCATATTTCAACTCTGAATTTACCGTATATACTCGAGTATAAGCCGACCCGAGTATAAGCCGACCCCCCTAATTTTGCCACAAAAAACTGGAAGAACTTATTAACTCGAGTATAAGCCTAGGGTGGGAAATGCTCCATAGATTATTCCCCCATATGGTGTCCCCAGAAGAAGCTCCATAGATTATTCCCCCATATGCTGCCCCCATAAGAAGCTCCATAGATTGTTCCCCCATATGCTGCCCCCATAAGAAGCTCCATAGATTGTTCCCCCATATGCTGCCCTCATAAGAAGCTCCATAGATTGTTTCCCCATATGCTGCCCCCATAAGAAGCTCCATAGATTGTTCCCCCATATGCTGACCCCAGAAGGAGCTCCATAGATTATTCCCCCATATACTGCCCCCATGCTGCTGCTGCATGTAAAAATAAAAAAAATGACATACTCACCTCTCCGTCGCTGGGTGTCAGGTGCCGGTGTCACTGTTGGCACCTGAGATACTCACGTGTCCTGCGTCCATGGCTGCTCACCGCTACCTGCCACGTCATCAGTCAGTGACGTACAGACTGCAGGGGGCGCGGCGCGCACTAACCACGTCACCGCACCCTCTGCTGTCTGAAGTCACTGACCGATGACAGACAGCAGCAAGCAGCCATGGACGCAGGACAGGTGAGTATCGCTATACTTACCCGTCCTGACACTTTGTCTTGAGCCCCCAGCTTCTCCGCGCTCTCTCTTCCTGCCTTCAGCGGTCATGTGGTACCGCTCATTAAAACTCATGAATATGCGCATATTCATGAGTTTTAATGAGCGGCACCACGTGACCGCTGAAGGCAGGAAGAGAGAGCACGGGGAGAAGCTGGGGGCTCAAGACACAGCGTCAGGACAGGTAAGTATGACCTGACACTCCCGCCCCCCCTCCCCCTCCGACCCCCTTTGTATATGACTCAAATATAAGACGAGAGGGGGACTTTCAGCCCAATTTTTTGGGCTGAAAATCTCGGCTTATATTCGAGTATATACGGTACTGTTGCTGAAACTCAGCTGTTTACAGAGGTGGTGCAGAGTTTAAAATCTAATTTTTGGTTGTTAATACTGTGCTCCCAGGGCTGCCACTAGGAATTTTGGGGCCCGATACTGGCAAAGTTTATGGGGCCCCCTTGAGACTCCGCCCAGGCTTCACCCCTATTCCGCCTCCACCCTAGTTCCTCCTCCACCACACAAACCTTCCAAAATCCCTCCACTCTTTCTTGGAAAAACTTCACTTCTGCACCACGCCCTCACCAATCACACATTAACACCATATCACATACATAGCCATCAGCTTTTATTTTGACCAAAAGATTTTTTAAGCCTGCCCCTTATAGAGTGACATCCTCAGCCCACCCCTTATACAGTGCCATTTTCAGTGCACCCCTTATACAGTCAGTGCCATCCTCAGCACACCCCTTATATAGTGCCATCCTCAGTGCACCCCTTATACAGTGCCATCCTCAGTCCACCCCTTATACAGTGCCATTCTCAGTGCACCCCTTATATAGTGCCATCCTCAGTCCACCCCTTATACAGTGCCATTCTCAGTGCACCCCTTATACAGTCAGTGCCATCCTCAGCGCACCACATATATAGTGCCATCCTCAGCCCACCCCTTATACAGTGCCATCCTCAGCCCACCCCTTATACAGTGCCATCCTCAGTCTATCCCTTATACAGTGCCATCCTCAGCGCACCCCTTATACAGTGCCATCCTCAGCGCACCCCTTATACAGTGCCATCCTCAGCGCACCCCTTATACAGTGCCATCCTCAGTGCACCCCTTATACAGTGCCATCCTCAGTCCACCCCTTATACAGTGCCATCCTCAAAGTCATCGCTCCCCTTATATACATTAGTGGCACTATATGTACCGTACATCTCATGCATTGTTAATGTATGAGGTTGATATGAACATGCACACATCACACAGAACCTCCAATGAATCATCTCAAGAAGAAATAGCTGTTGAGAATTAGAGACCACTTTTGAATTAATAGCATTAAATCCCAAAAACAGCAAACTAATGATCTTCGCTGAGTTATTTGGATAACATTTTTCAATCTCAACCTGCTCAGAGAATCTACAGGCTGCAATTAATTCATTATCATTATCAATATTAAGGGTCATATATTAAGGTGATGGTCCTCAGGCTCTGCACTACAATGCCAGGGTCCTCCACGTAGACCTCCCAGACTGGCAGCCGTCGCATCCATCTGTAGCTCCCTCATGTCTTTTCTCAGCTACGATTTTATCCTCAGACCCGCTGATCTCAATCGACAGCAAGGCATTGACCATTATTGTGCATCCATCTTCAGACAATGACCAGATGATACTGTGTCAGTGCCTGTCTAACTCTAACCTACTCCAGCAAGGTAAAAAACGCAGTTCTTATATTAGGTTGGTCACATATTACGTCAATGTAATAGAACCCCCCATGAGATCCCCAGCTTCTGTTCCCCCTCCTGTCATGGCTCCTTGGGCACTGCTGCTACACCACTGGAGACGGAGTCACAGAGACGTCAACGAGAGACAGACAGACTACTCACCCTGCTCGCTCACTGCCGCCTCGTGACTGGTTTGCCAGTGCCTGCCGTCTGCGCCTTGCCGTCCGCGTCTTGTTGCCGTCCATGGTCACCGTCTTCTGCTCCCTGTCCCACCACGTGGTGCGCACACACCGCACGCTGCTCTCCTCCAGAATGAGGAAGTGGAGCAGAGCAGCGTGTGATGTCACGTGAGGGTGGTGAGGGTGGTGCTGGCTGGACCAAGGTGCATCGGGGGAGGGGGAGAGGGGGCCCAGCAGGCTTGGGAATGAAGCGCTGGTGAAGCCTGAACAAAATGTAGGGGGGCCCGAGCGTGGACCGGGCTGCCATCGTGCTCAGGCCCCCCTAATCACCGGGCCCCATACAGGTGTAACGGCTGTAATGCCCTGATGGCGGCCCTGTGTGCTCCTACCACACTCTGACTGGGAAAAAGCAAGGCCGTGGTGGAAGGGGAATTAGGCTTGGTGTTCAAGGTGTACGTGAGGTAGGACATAATGTTGGTGAAAGCACTAGTGAAGCAATATCAAGTCCTATGCAAAGACAACTGACAACTGATATTACTGGACAGGCTACACCACTACCTTTCTTTGGCAGCCACACAGTGGTACGCCTTGTCGATGATGCCCAGAAAGAGCATGTACTCGAGTGGATGGCAAGTACAGCTTCATGTGGCCTCTCTTCCTCTTCCTCCACCTCAACATCACATCCAGAACAGTCCACAGATGTGGTACCCAAATTCCCCTTGCTTCCCCCTTGTACCAACCATCCAAACATTCAACTGACTGAATGGAACCACAGATGGGTGATTCTGAAAAGTTGTTCACACATTCTATGCCATGTTCATCAGAAATGTACTCAAAAGCATTGCAGAGTCAAAATAAAGAAATCTGCACCGATGCACAAAATTTCTTTAGCTTGGATCTGGGGCAGAAAGAAGTATGGTCCCAACAGCATCCTGACCCTCGTCATCAGACGTTAACCCCTGAGGGGAGGTGATCCTGATGAGACTCAGATATCTGAAGCTCAAGCAGACTGCACTATGCTGTCAGGGCAAGGATAGGAGGAGAGTGACTCCAATGGCCAGGAATGTGATAACACAGAGGTTAATGATGAGGTGTTAGATCCAAGTTGGCGTAAACATAGAGGCACACAGCTGAGTAGGTCATCTGAGGAGGAAGATGAGGAGGTTACGTTGTGCCGTCCCTCGCAGACGTACTGATGCAGCCACGATGAGCTATGCATCCTCAGCCATAACTGTGCCTGTGACTAGCACCATCTGTGGGTCTGCAGCTCGCAGGGGTGGCAAGGGTTGCCTAGCCTGGGCCTTTTTTGACACTGCAAAGGATAAGCCAACTCAAGTAATCTGCCAACTTTGCAAATAAAAAAAAACTGAGTCGATGTAAAAACTGCAATAATTTGACTACTACATGTATGAACCTTCACATGTACAATCAACATGCTTTAGTGTGGGAATCCCACTGTGCAAAAATGCATACCAGTGGTCATCAAACACCATCAGCTGTCCCATTAATCGCATCTGCTGCTTCTTCCTCCTCCTGTGTTACCAGGCCGACTATTGCGACGCAGGTCTTTGACTGTAGAACCTCAGGTTCTTTACCCAATCAAGTCACGCTGACTGAGAGGCCACCTACAGCTGTAATGGAAGTGAACCACACCACAAGTTTTTCAATCCACAGTAACATCTCTGCCTGCACCTCTCTCATGGTCCAGCAGTTTGTCCAGTTCACCATACTCCGCCCTCTCACAGCACTGCAGCCAGCCCACGGTTCCGCAGTTGTAGTCACAGAAAAGATTGTTTCATCCTATGCATGACAAAGCTAAGAGGCTGAACTCCACCATCTCCAATTTGTTGGCCATGGAAATGCTGCCTTTCCGCCTGGTGGATACCGACGGTTTCCGAAAGCTTATGTCCGTCGCAATCCCCCAGTACCAATTACCCAGTCGCCATTATTTCCCTAAGAAAGCTGAGCCTGTGCTACACCAGCATGTAGCAGACAACATCACCCATTCCTTGACAAAATCTCTGTCCGCCAGGGTGCATTTCACCACAGACACTTGAACGAGTAAGCATGGCCAAGGGCGCTACATCTCGTTGACTGGGTGACTGGTGGCTGAGGGGACAGGAGCTGCTCCACAAGTCATGGAATCCCCAAGGCTTGCAGGACAAACCTCTACATTTAACAATTCCTCCACTGCTTCTGCCTCCTCTATCTCCTCTAGGGCCTCCAGCTGCACCCTCAACCTCTTCCTTCACAAGATATGCGTTCCAACAGTGTATAACAAACCCCACCACCTCCATTCTGCGCAGCCAGGGCTCACAGCAGTCAGGCAGTCTTAGAATTGATATGCTTTGGAGATCGCAGTCATACAGCTGAAGAGTTGTGGACAGCTCTCCAGGCTGAATTTGATCAATGGCTGTCTTCACTGAACATGCTTCAAGGGAAAGCCATGTCCGATAATGGTGCGAACCTGGTGGCGGCCCTACGGCAAGGCAAGCTCACACATGTGCCTTGCGTAGTTTATGTCCTCAACTTGGTGGTGCAGCATTTTCTCAGCCGGTATCTTGGTCTGGGTGACCTGCTCCAGAAAGCATGTAAGTTGTGTGCTCATTTCCGCCATTCGCACCCCTCTGCTCATCAACTTGCATCAATGCAGAGGTCTTTGTCTATGCCAGTCAACAGGTTGATATGTGATGTGCCAATGTGACACCCAAGAGTCCAGTTGTCACAGTGACATTACCTCCCTCTAATGGGTAAAGTCATGCTTGGAGGCAGAAAAGGGACCCCCATGCCAGGGAGCATAGATTTAATCACAATTTCCTGCTGCAGGTTAGAAAAGGGAGATGCCCTATAAATTCTGGCCAGCAGAGGGGATTGGTGAGTCAGCTAGAAATCAGCTGAAGGGGTTGTCATGGAAATGAAACAGCTGTGAGCTGTGAGGAGAAATGACAGTTAAACGTGAGGATGTGAAGTAAAAAGATCTTTCTGGAAGATCCTGTCAGATAAAGACAGGCAGCTGATCTGTGAAGAGGGAAAGGACAAGAGCAGAGACTGAGAAACTCTAGGGAAGCTAAAATACTGCATATAGCAGACCCCTGAGTGAAGAGCTAATAAAGAGAAAAGGGACATCAGAGTCCTAGGCTGACAGGAGCTGTACGCCCTGATAGCCGAATCTCAAAGTACAGGGGATTGTAAATTCCTGTGCACATTGAACACCTGAGGGCACGGCAGCTGATAAGGAGCCTGGGGCCGACGGTGAAGAGAATGGTACCCGTGGAATAGGCTCACGCTGACAGCCGTACAGGTTAGTGAAACCATCACGAATAGAGGGTCGCAGCATAGTTATATACAGCGGAGACCCACACACATAGCGCAGAAAGGAAGGTCCTAAATCCCCACCTGGCAAGGAGGATCCCCTGAATGCCTCCAGGCGAGCCGGACTCATTCGATCACCTGAATATGGTACTCCGAACTGCAACCTATTACCAGTAAAAGGTAAAGAAACTACACCTCGCTGTGTCTTTCTCTCATTTATCTGCACCCCAACATTTACAGCCATTTTTACTATTTATTTAACATCCTTGCCCTGGGACTACAGCCCTACCTGTGGAGGGCTACAACATCATAGCTGCACCCAACATCCATCCCAGAGAAGCAACACCGCAGCGCTGGTCACCTCTGACTAGAATACCACAGGTAGCGTCACGTATTTCATCATCTAATAACTTTATTTTCATTTTTACCACATAAATACCACACAACTTTCCCCTATTTTACTACTGGATGCCTCTGGGCCACGGACCGGGTCGCCGCCGCCGTGACACCGTCCCCCATTAAAGTCGACGGGCCCGGTACCGAGTACCCCCAGGCCCCGCGGGGCGCTCCAACGACACGGTGGAATTCCACTCTGCACACGTTGCAGCGATTGTGGCAGCAGCAACGAGCCCTGATGCAGTATGTCATGTCGTATAGCCTGGGCCAACACAGTACGGAAGTGGCGCATATCATGTTTACAGAGTGAGCACAGATTAAAGACCTCTGCACCCTTCTGCACAGTTTTGAAATGGCTACTAAGATGGTTAGCGCTGATGACGCATCACTATTTTGGTCATTTATTCTGGTAATTTATATTCTGGAGCAGACTTTGAATAGCCTGCGGGAGGAGATGGTGGTCCCAGAAGAAGAGGAGGAAGCAGAGGAGGCTGAAGAAGTGATAACATTGTCTCGAAGTTCAAGACTGTAGTCACACAGGCGAGTGCCAAGGGAGGATGGATTACTGCGATCAAGGGGGGCTGGTGATAACAGACAAACTGTTATTGAAGGTGCAAGATCCAAGGAACAAACAGAGGCGGAAGAGGTGATAGGTGAGCAACTGTCGGATGATAATGATGATAATCCTCCCCTCTCTGTTGTTCGGGGTTGGCGGGAGGGGATGGAGGAAACGAGCCTAATTGTTACCCAGCCTGTTGTGAGTTCATTTTCCCCTCCGTCACTGAGGCCTGGTGAACTCCCTATTCTAGTGAAGGAAGGTAGTGAGCCTGATTATCAGGCACCTGGGACTAATGAAGACGATTGGCTGAGTGGAGTCACTGACTGGATTTAAGGCAGCCTACGCCCTTTCTGCCCTGCAGGTGATTTCTCTGTGGACTCTTGGACACCAGTCTGATTCCTGCTCTCCTAAAGCTAAGTTTTCTGTTTTGCCTTTTTGCATCTAAGATTTGTTTTTGTTTTTCTTGCTTTTTGGATTCTGCCACTCCCTGCTGGAATGTGCAGTGTTCCTTGAGCTCTGTCTTCTGAAAGTACCTGAGTGCTGATTTAGTTTTTGAAGCTTAGTTGCTTCAGGGCCATTTTTATATCAGCTTGTTGGCTTTTGTCTCTGATAGGGTTTTGGCAGATTGCAGACAGCAGCCTTCCTATCCGTTCCTATCTAGGTAGTTTTTGGGCCCCGTCTTTGATCAGCCTGTCTTTCTGTCTGTGTAAGTGTTTTCATCTTGCTTCACCGTCATTATATGTGGGGGGCTGCCTATTGCTTTGGGGTCTGCTCTGGGGCAGTTAGATTTCCCCTTTCCTTCTTTAGGCCTATGTATCTCTCCGGCTGTGATCGAGGGGTCTAGGTCATCGTAGGAACCCCCCACGGCTACTGCTAGTTGTGTTGATAGGTTCAGGGGTCTGCAATCTGATAGTTGCCAACTTCTCTGGTTTTCAGGACTTAGCTAGCATTTCTGTTTTTGCCTCCTACGGTGACTCAATCATAACACAGCCACCAACACAGCATGGGCTTGGACCTCACGGTAAAGCCCGACATATGAGTGCCTTCTTGCTGCACTATCTGCAACATGATCCCCGTATAGGAATGATTAGAATAATGCTGACTACTGGGTTGCCACGTTATGCCAAATTTTGCCAAATGATTCCCGCCCTAGAAAGGGACCCGCGAATGATGGAGTATCGAAACATGCTTTTATACAACCTTAAGAGAGCTTTTCCCCAAGACAGAAGTGAAGCACACAGTTCGCATCGCAGCTGTAGACTAACAACCTCCGGCCCATCAATTCGCCAAAACATTAGCAGCAGCAGCAGTGGTGGAAGTGGAAGAAGCAATTCTCCGCTGTCTATATCCACGCTGACTGCATTGGTGGAGGAGGGGCCTCAGACCACTTCCTCCACCAATCAACGTGGGAAACAGCTGATGCGATGAGATCAATTCATTTCGTCAGCTGTGTACTGCGGAGAGACAGCACATCGGAGACACCGAGACAGGAGCAGAAGCAGAGCGCCGGGGAACGGGAACGGGGTGAGTATGTGTTTTTTTAAATTTATTTATGTATATGGGATGTTTCGCTGCACATGGAGAGGCTATGTGTGTCTTACTGTTGAAATGAGGAGGCTATGGGTGTCTTACTGTGTACATGGGGAGGCTATGGGGTTTTAGTGTGGACATGGGGAGGCTATGGGGGTCATACTGTGAACATGGGGTGTCAAAGACACCGCACTGAACTTGCTCACTGAGCCAGTGCGCGTGTCCTGAGTAAAGCGAAAGCGTGCTCAAAGCTACCTGTGGAGCGGGCAGCAACCGAATAGATGCGTACTTCAGAGCTGCAGGGCCTGAAGCATGTGACTGCTAGAGGCGTGGCTTAAACTCCACAGAGCTAGGAGCTGCAAGACAATTCCTAGCAGAGTAACTGTGAGACAAAGTTACCAAGGGGCATAGACAGGGAGAATAGTCAGGACGTAGCCAATGAGTCACACACAGAGATAGCTGCAAGGTACCAGAGGGGTGAGCAGAGAGTGGTCAGGTCACAGGCAATGAGTCATACACAGATAGCTGCAAGGTACAAGAGGGACGAGCAGAGAGTAATCAGGTCACAGGCAATGGGTCATACACAGATAATAACGCAGTACAAAATCAACAGGCAAACTCACAACGGGAAACAGGATCGGGTCAGAACCATATAAACAAGCTATAGCAATAAACAGGCACACGGGGGTCAGCACACTAGACCAAAGGCAAAAGTATAACTGGCAGGGATTGAAGCTACCCAGAGGTTTATGAAGCTCTCCCAGAACCAGAAAGAGGCCACAATCATTAACCCCAAGTGTGCAGGTCAAAACCTGCACAGAGCTCCAGACATTAACCCCCGGTGTGCAGCTCAAAAACCTGCATTGGGATCATGACAGTACCCCCCTCTCAACGGGGGGCCTCTGGACCCCCAGGCTTCCCTGGGTACTTGGCATGGAATGCCCGAACCAGGCGATCCGCATGTACCGAATGAGCAGGGACCCATGAGCGCTCTTCTAGTCCATATCCCTTCCAGTGGACCAGGTACTGCAAAGAACGGCGCACCCGCCGAGAGTCCACAATATGTCCGACCTCATTCTCCAATTGACCCTCCACCAGCACTGGAGGAACAACAGTCTCAGAGTTCTCTTTGACAGATCCTGCTGGTTTCAACAGAGACTTATGGAACACATTAGATATTTTTAAGGAGGCGGGGAGACGCAACCTATATGCCACAGGGTTGACTATCTCCATAATCTCGTACGAACCAATGAACTTTGGTCCCAACTTAACTGATGGTACCTTCAAGCTGATGTTACGCGTGGAGAGCCAAACCTTCTCTCCCACCTGAAACATGTCTCCCGAGGCTCTCTTTTTGTCCGCAAAATATTTGTATCTCCCCTGGGCCCGAGAGATATTACGCCGGACTTCAGCCCAGAGGTTTTTTAACCGTTGAACAGACCCCTCTGCTCCTGGGCAACCGGAATCCACCCGAGAAAACTCCCCAAAATGCGGATTAAAGCCATAGTTAATCAGGAATGGGGACATGTTGGTGGACTGACTAACCCGGTTGTTAAAAGCAAATTCAGCCAACGGTAACGCATCACACCAATCCTCCTGTCTGGCGGAGGTCAGACACCTGAGAATTTGTTCCAGGGATTGATTGGTGCGTTCCGTCTGACCATTGCTCTCCGGGTGATATGCCGACGAGAAGGAGAGTGAGATGCCCAATTTCATACAGAACGCCCTCCAAAATTTGGCCACAAACTGCACACCTCTGTCAGACACAACATTCAGGGGTACACCATGCAATCGGACCACATTCTGCACAAACAACCTTGACAATGTTTCTGCTGAAGGTAATGCTGCCAAGGGAATGAAATGGGCCTGTTTAGAAAACCTGTCCACCACCACCCAGATCACGGTATTGCCCCTGGAAGGTGGAAGACCGGTAATAAAATCCATGGAAAGATGAGTCCATGGCCTATCAGGAACCGGTAAAGGTATGAGTTCCCCAGCCGGTCGGTTATGCGAGCTTTTGGAACGGGCACACATGCCACAAGCAGAAACAAATTCCTTGACATCGGCCCTTAATGAAGGCCACCAAAAACTTCTGGTTACTGCCTCTCTAGTGGCCGTGATACCTGGATGAGCACTCAGCCTAGAATCATGAAACTCCTGCAGAAGTCTAGGCCGCAATGAATCTGGAACAAACAGTTTATCACTTGGCCTGGTTGCCGGAGCTAGGGCCTGAGCCCTTAGGATTTCTTGTTCCAACTCAGTTGAGACCCCGCCACTACCACGCCTGGGGGAAGAATGGAGGACGGCGGCTCAGGGGGAGACACTGGATCAAAACTTCTGGACAGGGCATCCGCTTTAACATTTTTGGACCCTGGTCGAAAAGTAATTGAGAACTGAAATCGTGAAAAAAAAAGTGACCAACGGGCCTGTCTAGGAGTAAGCCTCTTAGCAGATTCAAGGTATGCCAAATTTTTGTGATCCGAGACAACCGTGATAGGGTGAGCCGCCCCTTCCAAAAAGTGCCTCCATTCCTCAAATGCCAGCTTGACCGCAAGAAGTTCTCCATTGCCTACATCATAGTTTTTCTCAGCTGAAGAGAACTTCTTGGAGAAGAAGGCACAGGGTTTGAGATTGGTAAGGGTGGCCGGACCCTGGGACAGCACAGCCCCCACTTCAGAAGCATCCACCTCCACAATGAATGGTTTGGACGGGTCAGGTTGCACCAACACCGGGGCAGACATAAAACATTTCTTAATAGCTGAGAAGGATTCCTTAGCGAGTACAGACCAATTTTTTACATCAGCTCCCTTCTGGGTAAGATCCGTGAGTGGTTTAACCACTTGTGAGAAACCTTTAATGAATCTCCGGTAATAGTTCGCAAATCCTAAGAAGCGCTGGAGCCCCTTGAGATCTCGAGGCTGAACCCAGTCAGCGATCGCCAGCACCTTCTTAGGATCCATACGAAACCCCTCACAGGACACAATCAACCCCAAAAAAGACAACTCCTGTACAAAAAACGAACATTTTTCCAGTTTGGCGAACAATTGGTTCTCCCTGAGTCTCTGGAGAACTGTTTTTAGATGTTGCAAGTGAGATTGACTGTCCGGGGAATACACCAAAATATCATCCAAATAAATAATAACAAAACGGCCTATCAGATCAGAAAACGCAACATTGATGAAATTTTGGAAAATAGCGGGTGCATTAGTTAACCCAAATGGCATTACCAGGTTCTCGAAGAGTCCCTCTGATGTGAGGAATGCCGTTTTCCACTCGTCCCCTTCCTGAACCCTTATCAGATTGTAGGCCCCCCGCAGATCCAACTTGGAGAACCATTGGGCCCCAGCTAACTGGTTACATAAGTCTGGGATGAGGGGAAGTGGGTAAGAGTTCCTAACCGTTATCTTGTTCAGTTCCCGAAAGTCGAGGCACGGCCGCAAACCACCATCTTTTTTCTTCACAAAGAAGAACCCTGCTGCCACAGGTGACACAGAAGGCTTGATATGCTCTTTGCGGAGACTCTCAGCTATGTACTCCATCATGGCTTGGCGCTCAGGCCCAGACAAATTGAACAATCGAGCCTTAGGTAACTTGGCTCCGGGTACTAAATCAATGGCACAATCATAGGGTCTATGTGGTGGCAGCGCCTCAGCCTCACTTTCGGAAAAAACGTCTTCGAAATCTTTCAGGTACTCCGGAATACCTTCCAGATCGACAGATGACACAGACACTGATTTAACAGCGTTAACAAGATGTCCCCGGTTACCACATTTACTATTGCATCCCCATTGAGTGATTTCCCCTGTAACCCAATCAATGGTAGGATTATGGCGTTGAAGCCAAGGCATCCCCAGTACCAGTCCTGCAGGCAAGTTATCTACCACCAGACAACTTAGTTTCTCCACATGAGTGGAACCCACTTTTAGAGAAAAAAGTTCAGACCTGCAACAGATACCGTCTTGGGTAAGAGGAGATGAGTCAATTGCCACAAGTTTAACAGGATCGTGAAGCCTGACTGTCCCTATCTTATAAAGAGTCATAACCTTGGTATCAATCAGGTTCACAGTCGAACCGCAGTCAATAAAAGCAGTAGTCTGAACAGGAACCAAGTTCCAGTTCCACCTGCAGCACCATTTTTGCACATGAGGAAAATTGTACCTGAAGGTCAGGGTAGCCTCCTCGAATACTACCCAGACCTAGTCGTTTCCCGCCATCTTGGAGGATGACGGACAGGAGGGGCAGTCCTTCTTCCAATGTCCAGATTTCCCACAATAGAAGCACAACTGCTTTTCCCGGCGGCGTCTTCTTTCCTTTCCCTCACAGGTGACAGCGTTCACCTCCATAGCCATAGGAAGAGTCTGGGTCTCATCTCCACTGAAGAATAAGGGCGTTTCCCGTTGCATAATGCCTCTAGCCCGCAGCCTGCGATCCATGCGAACCGCTTGGACCATGGCATCCTCCAGGGAGTCAGGCGGAGGATGAAGTGCCAAAGCATCCTTCAGACATTCACACGGGCCTCTGTGGAACAGCCCCCGCAGGGCGGCATCACTCCAGGAAATTTCCGCTGCCCAACGTCTGAATTCAGTACAGAACCATTCGGCCGAGTGCTCCCCCTGACAGACACTCATCACTTTGTCCTCAGCCAACCGCACTCTATCAGGCTCATCTATAATAATAAATGCCCTAAGCAGCTTCCGGTTGTAACAACTTCCGTCCAGTTGTAACCGGTGACGTCACCGCACACCTCTTTCCATTAACCCTCAACACACCACTCCTCCTCAACACACACACTCCTCTCACCTTTCACCATCTCCACTCATGTCCACTCACTCTTTCACTCCACATACGACCCTTTCTCTCACTCCGTCTCTCATACTCACGCCGTCATTGCCGCTGATCCACGATCCCCGACATCTTCTTCCGCCGGCGCCATCCTGGATCCAGACGTCCTCCACGCCGGCGACATGTTCTTGCGGCGACGCCATTTTGGATGGGCGAAATCCCGCGATAGTCAAGATGGCGTCGCCGCAAGAACATGTCGCCGGCGTGGAGGACGTCGGGATCCAAAATGGCGTCGGCGAAATCTCGCGAGATTTCGCCGACGCCATTTTGGATCCCGATGGCATCCACGCCGGCGACATGTTCTTGCGGCGACGCCATTTTGGATCGGCGAAATCCTGCGATAGTCAAGATGGCGTCGCCGGAAGAACATGTCGCCGGCGAGGACGACGTCGGGATCCAAAATGGCGTCGGCGAAAACTCGCGATTTCACGATACTCAAGATGGCGTCCCCGCAAGAACATGTCGCCGGCGTGGACAACGTCTGGATCCAGGATGGCGCCGGCGGAAGATGATGTCGGGGATCGTGGAGCAGCGGCGATGACGGCGTGAGTATGAGAGACGGAGTGAGAGAAGGGGTCGTATGTGGAGTGAAAGAGTGAGTGGAGATGGTGAGAGGAGTATGTGTGTTGAGGGTTAACATGGCAAGAGGTGTGATGCTATCGCATCCTCCCGATGCCATAGCATCGGGCCATAACCTAGTCATAAATAAGCCCTAAGGCTTCAAAAAATGCATCCACAGACATTCTCTCAGGGGCAGAAGAGGAAAGCAAGAATGCCCAGGCTTGTGGGGAACCCCTAAGCAGGGACATCACCACCCCCACCCTCTGTTTCTCATCCCCAGAGGAGCGGGGTCTCAAAGAAAAAAAAAGCTTACAGCCCTCCTTAAATGCCCTGAAATCATCCTTGTTACCAGAAAATATATCTGGCAATTTAACCGGGGATTCAGGTGGGACTAAAATGACATCTCTATTCCCCACCTGCTGGAAGCCAGCGGAAAATACCCCCTGAACTGAGTCCTCAACCCGCCGTTGGGACTGGGCCAGAGCTTGGTGTTCCAAACTAAGCTTCTGCAGTGACTGAGTCAAGCTTCTCACCTGCTCAGATAAAGCACACATTGGGTCCATGCTGCAGAAGTGAGGAGAGAAAAAAAAATTGTGGGCCAGTTATAATGTCAAAGACACCGCACTGAACTTGCTCACTGAGCCAGTGCGCGTGTCCTGAGTAAAGCGAAAGCGTGCTCAAAGCTACCTGTGGAGCGAGCAGCAACCGAATAGATGTGTACTTCAGAGCTGCAGGGCCTGAAGCACGTGACTGCTAGAGGCGTGGCTTAAACTCCACAGAGCTAGGAGCTGCAAGACAATTCCTAGCAGAGTAACTGCGAGACAAAATTACCAAGGGGCATAGACAGGGAGAATAGTCAGGACGTAGCCAATGAGTCACACACAGAGATAGCTGCAAGGTACCAGAGGGGCGAGCAGAGAGTAATCAGGTCACAGGCAATGGGTCATACACAGATAATAACGCAGTACAAAATCAACAGGCAAACTCACAACGGGAAACAGAATCGGGTCAGAACCATATAAACAAGCTATAGCAACACACAGGCACACGGGGGTCAGCACACTAGGCCAAAGGCAAAAGTATAACTGGCAGGGATTGAAGCTACCCAGAGGTTTATGAAGCTCTCCCAGAACCAGAAAGAGGCCACAATCATTAACCCCAAGTGTGCAGGTCAAAACCTGCACAGAGCTCCAGACATTAACCCCCCGGTGTGCAGCTCAAAAACCTGCATTGGGATCATGACATGGGGAAGCTATAGGGGTCTTACTGTGGACATGGGGAGGTTATTGGGCTCTCATGCTTGCCATAGGGAGGTTGTGTGGGCCTCATATGCAGGACATGGAGAGGCTGTGTGGGTCTCATATGCATAACATATGTGGAGGCTGTGTAGGTCTCATGTACTGGACATGGAGAGGTTGTGTGGGGCTCATGCTGGACATGAGGTGTCTGTGTGTGCCTCATATGCTGGACATCAAGGGGCTGTGTGGTGCTCATGCAGTATATAAGGAGGCTGTGTAGGGCTCATGATGGACATGGGGAAGCTGTGAAGAGGCTCATGCTGGACATGAGGAGGCTGTGTGGGGCTCATATGCTGGACATGGGGAGGCTATCTGGGGCTCATATTCTGGACAAGGGGAGGCTGTGTGGGCCTCATATGCTGGACATGGGGAGGCTGTGTGGGCCTCATATGCTGGACATGGGGAGGTTGTGTGGGCCTCATATGCTGGACATGCGGAGGCTGTGTGGGCCTCATATGCTGGACATGGGGAGGCTGTGTGGACCTCATATGCTGGACAAGAGGAGGCTGTGTGGTCCTCATATACTGGACATGGGTAGTCTGTGTGGGGCTGATGCTGGACATGGGGTTGTGTGGGCCTCATATGCTGAACCTATGGAGGCTGTGTGGGCCTCATATGCTGGACATCGGGGGGCTGTGTGGGGCTCATGCAGTATATTGGGAGGCTGTGTCGGGGTCTTGCTGGACATGGGGAGGCTGTGAAGGGGCTCATGCTGGACATGAAGAGGCTGTGTGGGGCTCATGCTGAACATGGGGAGGCTATGTGGGGCTCATATGCTGGACATGGGGAGGCTCTGTAGGCCTCATGCTGGTCATGAGGAGGCTGTGTGGGGCTCATATGCTAGACATGGGGAGACTGTGCGGAGCTCATATGCTGGACATGGGAAGGCTGTGTAGGCCTCATGTGCTGGACATGAGGAGGCTGTGCGGGACTGATGCTGGATATGGGTAGGCTGTGTGGGCCTCATATGCTGGACACTGGACATGGGGAGGCTGTGTAGGCTTCATATGCTGGACATGGGGAGGTTGTGTGGTCATCATATGCTGGACATTGGGAGGCTGTGTGGGCCTCATATGCTGGACATGGGGAGGCTGTGTGGGCCTCATATGCTGGACATGGGGAGGCTGTGTGGGTCTCATATGCTGGACATGGGGAGATGGGGAGGCTGTGTGGGTCTCATATGCTGGACATGGAGAGGCTGTGTGGGCCTCATATGCTGGACATGGAGAGGCTGTGTGGGCTTCAGATGCTGGACATGTGGAGACTGTGGAGGCCTCATATGCTGGACATCAGAGGACTGTGTGGGGCTCTTACAATATACAGTTAGGCCCATATATAATTGGACAGAGACAATATTTTTCTAATACTGGTTCTAGACATTACCACAATGAATTCTAAACAAAACAATTCAGATGCAGTTGAAGTTCAGACTTTCAGCTTTCATTTGAGGGTATCCACATTAAAATTGGATGAAGGGTTTAGGAGTTTCAGCTCCTTAACATGTGCCACCCTGTTTTTTTAAAGGGACCAAAAATAATTGGACAGATTAAAAAATTGTATATAAAATGTTCATTTCTAGCACTTGGTTGAAAACCCTTTGTTGGCAATGACTGCCTGAAGTCTTGAACTCATGGACATCACCAGACGCTGTGTTTCCTCCTTTTTGATGCTCTGCCAGGCCTTCACTGCAGTGGTTTTCAGTTGCTGTTTGTTTGTGGGCCTTTCTGTCTGAAGTTTAGTCATTAACAAGTGAAATGCATGCTCAATTGGGTTGAGATCAGGTGACTGACTTGGCCATTCAAGAATATTCCACTTCTTTGCTTTTATAAACTCCTGGGTTGCCTTGAATTTATGTTTTGGGTCATTGTCCATCTGTAGTATGAAACAACGACCAATCAATTTGGCTGCATTTGGCTGGATGTGAGCACACAGTATGGCTCTGAATACCTCAGAATTAATTCGGCTGCTTCTGTCCTGTGTCACATCATCAATAAATACTAGTGACTCAGTGCCACTGGCAGCCATGCACTGCCCAAGCCATCACACTGCCTCCGCCGTGTTTTACAGATGACGTGGTATGCTTTGAATCATGAGCTGTACCACGCCTTCGCCATACTTTTCCCTTTCCATCATTCTGGTGGAGGTTGATCTTGGTTTCACTTGTTCAAAGAATGTTTTTCCAGAACTGTGCTGGCTTTTTTAGATGTTTTTTAGCGAAGTCCAGTCTAGGCTTTGATTCTTGATGCTTATGAGTGCTTTGCACCGTGCAGTGAACCCTCTGTATTTACTTTATGGTAGATTTGGATATTGACACGCCTACCTCCTGGAGAGTGTTGTTCACTTGGTTGGCTGTTGTGAAGGGGTTTCTCTTCACCATGGAGATTATTCTGCGATCATCCACCACTGTTGTCTTCCGTGGGCACCCAGGTCTTTTTGCATTGATGAGTTCACCAGTGCTTTCTTCCTCTCTCAGGATGTAGATTTTGCCACTCTTAATGTTGTAGCAATTTCTCGGATGTGTTTTTTCTGTTTTTGCAGCTTAAGGATGGCTTGTTTCACCTGCATGGAGAGCTCCTTTGACTCCTTTTGGGGTTCATATTTGTGAGGTTGATGTGACCTTTGTATTGTCAGGTGACATCAAGCACACGAATTGTAATGGATTATACTTTTCCATTTTTATTTAAAAATAACAAACACAGTTACACTCACCTAATGCCTCGTTCCACTAAATCCCTCATCTTCCGTAATAAACCAAAAATAAGAAACAACAGTATCGCTCACCTATCTGTTGCTCTGTCCCCCACCATAATCCATGTCTGGGAATTAATAGTTTCAGTGATTAGTGGTGACATCATCGAGGTTACTGCTGGTCACTGAGGCTGTGTTCCCAGCCAGGCTGAACTGCAGTGACAATGGCACCATGAAAAAAAATCACTGAGTTCACCACAGTTCAAGCTCAGTGACTTCTCACGGTTATTTGCGCTGAAGTCACTGAGCTTGAACTGCGCTGACCTCGTCACTGACTTTTTCCCTCAGTGACCTGTGGTAACCTCGATGACGTCACTGCTAGTCACTGAGGCTGCGCTCACAGCAGCTCATTCACCAGTGGTTGCCAGCCTGGACGGTCGCATCTTGTCACTGTCCAGGTTGGATTACATGGATTACAGCATGGCACAGAATGACAGAGAGGTGAGGGATATTATTATTTTTGGTTTAATACAAGAGATGAAGAATTCAGTGGAATTAGGCATTAGGTGAGTATAAATATGTTTAATATTTTTAAATAAAAATGTAAAAGTGTGTTTTGTTTTATTTCTAATAAAAGACTTTATTCTGTTTATAACTATAGGATTATTAATGGATAGGTGTCTTATACAGTGGGTACGGGAAGTATTCAGACCCCTTTAAATTATTCAGTCTTTGTTTCATTGCAGCCATTTGGTAAATTCAAAAAAGTTCATTTTTTTCACATTAATGTACACTCTGCACCCCATCTTGACTGAAAAAAAGCAGAAATGTAGAATTTTTTGCAAGTTTATTAAAAAAAGAAAAACCTGATATATCACATGGTCATAAGTATCCAGACCCTTTGCTCAGACACTCATATTTAAGTCACATGCTGTCTATTTCCTTGTGATCCTCCTTGAGATGGTTCTACTCCTTCATTGCAGTCCAGCTGTATTTAATGAAACTTATATAATTTAAAGGGGTCTGAATACTTTCCGTACCCACTGTATAAGACACCTTAATCCTAAGGTGTATAAGACATCCATTAATAATCCTATAGTTATAGACAGAATAAAGTCTTTTATTAGAAATAAAACAAAACCCACTTTTACATTTTTATTTAAAAATAATAAACATAGTTAAAAATTTAAAGGCGTCTGAATGCTTTCCGTACCTATTGTAGATCCCTCGCCATTACTAAGCCGTGGGCTTGATTTTACCAGACAATACAAAGGTGACATCAACCCCACAAATATGAAACCCACTTGCCACCATTACAGGGCAAGTGGAGAGAGCCAGGCAAAGCACCAGAATTGGCACATCTAATTGATGTTGCCTTTTCTGGGCAGCTGTGGCCTGCTATTTTTAGGCTGAAGGGGTCAATATTCATGACTCCTTACCAGCCTGAGAATACCAGCCCCCAGCAGTCAGCTTTAGCAAGGCTGGTTGTCAAAAATGGGGAGGGACTCCATGCCAGTTTTTTAAATTATTTATTTAAATAAGTTAAAAAAGCAGGGTGGGGACCCCTCTATTTTTTGATAACCAGCATTGCTGAAGCCCCCAACTGTGAGTTTTGCCTGGCTAGTTAAAAAATAAAGGGGAACCCATGCCATTTTTTCATTCATTTATTTATTTATAGCGCAGGCGGTGGGTGAGGTATACTCCCATCAGCCGCTCCTACTATCACTGTTATTAGCGGCAGCAGCTGTAGGCTGATGCGAGTAAGTCCCAAAAGCCACCACCTGCTGTCATTGTTCTCACTTGAATGCAACTCTCATCATTCTCCCCTGCTTGCGCTGATCACCGGAAGAGCAGAGGAGAATGATCAAAGTCGTCTTCAGCACCCGGCACTGAACATTTCTTACTGCACCACTGCTTCCCTGGCACCTATCGTTTGGTACTGATGTGGCATACGGGTGGCACACGGTAACCACACATGTGCCACACATACAGTATTACACAGGGACAGTGACATCTCTGGTATAATTTTTTTCCTGTACTGGAAATATCAGGACTTGTGAAACCGGCCTTAGGATGTATATTGGATGCTAGGTGTGAAAAATCGGATTGTACTTGCATGAAAAAGGCTTGACACTTGCATTACACTCGTCCAACTTTGCAGGAAAAAAATCAGACCGATTTTAAAATTGTGACTACAGCCTTAGTGTTTGTGTGCACATTGAGTATTTGCTTGCAGAAATTTCTGCAAGGTTTTTGAATCTCTTTGCAGCAAAAACAGTGCGGAAGAAATGTGCATTTTGCCATGTTTTTTGGCGCCTTTTTGTCTCGGTTTTGTATGCGTTTTTTACAGCAATGATGGTTTTTTAAGCTAAAGATGTTTTAAAAAAAGTTTTGTGATGCAATTTCTTAGTTCAACACCTTCTTTTTCATTCTGATGCAGTAGCATCAGGGTAATGGGATTAGGGTGTCAGCAGCTGTTTAGGAATGAAAAGGTGTCAGCCAGACAACCTAATTACTAAGCTGGTAATTTAACACACACTTGCATGCACATGCTCACACACATATGCACATGCACACACTGTAACCAGCCTATGTAAGAGTGTTAACAGAATGAACCTACATAGGCTGTTACCAAACCGGCTATACACTGACAGGAGGCAATCGCTCCTGCAGTGTATAGCACTGAACTGCCATGAGAGAGGTCAGATGAGTTAATCAGCTGATGAGCTCTAGTGATCTCACTTACGGCACTGCCGCTGCATGAGAAAGTTCACCGGAGTTCATAATGAAGACGTGTGTCCTCTCTCACAGCTGTTCAGCTATTTACATTGCGGGAGCAATTACCTCTTGTCAGTGTATCGCTGGCAGCCAGGTAGAGCAGTCATATCTCCCGATATCTATACATGAGATTGCCGCGGGACATTCGGGATTATGTGGACTACGGCAGACAGATGAGTATATGGTGGTTTATTATTTTTGATTTTTTATAGGAGACATGGGCATTGGAATTGTATATATTTTTATTTTACATTTTGCAAAGGAGACAAGGGCATCAGGGATTTGGTGTTAGATGAGTATAATGTGTTTTTCATTTTTATTTGAATATGTATTTAATTAATTTGCATGTTTGTTTTTTTTCTTTAGCTTTGAGCACAGGTGCCGGCTGACGAGAGTCTACATCTCCCATCAGCGGCTTCTGCTATCACTGTTATCAGTGACAGCAGACATAGCCTGATGGGAGGAGTAGTCTCTCATGAGCCGATGCCTGCTGACCTGTGGTAAGCTTTTTACCGTGGATCACCATCTCATGCTGTCAGATGTCGGCGTGACCCCGCATTACCACCTATCAGAAGCGCTACGCCAGTGTTTCCCATGCTGTCACACAGCGTGGGAAACATCGGTTTTTGTGCTGTATATGGTGTTTGGCTATATTTGGTGATTAAATACGATGATTAAATTGGCGAATACTGCAAATTTGGCAATCGTGATCCATTGCTAATATCTACCACATCCCTTATCCACTCAGTCAATGATTCCATCGTAGAAGGAAATTAGATTAATCTGGCATGACTTGTTTGCTACAAACCCATGCTGGTTCTGGTTAATTACTGTATTCTTATCCAAGTACTTACATACATCCTGTTTAATAATCTGTTAAAAAATCTTTCCTGGTATAGAAGTAAGGCTCACTGGCTTGTAATTTCCTGACTCCATTTTCAAGAAAGAACAAGTAAGCTCCACTACTCCTGGAATTTATTTCAGTACATGCTGAGGGGACATCATTCTCCACACAGTCACCTCCACAAAGGAGTTGTATGTGTGGTGGACTGTACTGTCACATTCCTACCACTGAAGACACGAATTATGTCATGTATATGTCATGCATTTTATACATCAATTGTGTTATGTGAAATGTCAACTAAGTGTTTATTCTCAACAGATTGTGATATAGTAGTGAACAGCATAGTGTAAAATATAAATTAGGATCTAGAACATAAGATAAGGCCAATAGGCTTAGTACATACTGTTATGAGAAGAGTAACTGTAGTTAGTTAAAACATAGGATATGATACAGTTAGGCTGTGTGCACACGTCCGGAATTCCCAAGGGTTTTAAGCGTTTTTGCGGCAAAAACACTGCAAAAACACATTAAATAAGCAAGCCATTGTATTTAATGGCATTCTGCACATGCTGAGCTAATGCTGAGTATTTGTCCACGGCAAAATCACATCGTGGAAAAATACGCAGCATGCTCATTCTTTGTGCGGAATCGTGGGAATTCCGCACACATAGGAAAACATTGTTCCGCTTACTTTCCGCATGTGGCTATGCCCACCATGCGCAAAGTAAGCAGAAAATGTGCGGATGGTACCCAGGGTCTGGAGGAAAGGAGATTCTCCTCCAGGCTCTGGGTACCATATCGCTGTAAAAAATAGAATTAAAATTAAAAATGGTGATATTCTCACCTTCCGGCGTCCCACACAGCATCCCCAGGCCTCAGAAATACTCCCGCCAACTCCCGTTCCCAGTGATGCCTTGCGACAATGACCTTTGATGAAGTCACGGTCTCGCCACACCGCAGCGGTCTCGTGAGACCGGTACGTCATCAAAGGTCATTGTCGCAAGGCATTGCTGGGAACGGAACTTGCTGGGAGCATCACGAGGATCGGGGACGCTGTGCGGGACGCTGGAAGGTGAGAAAAACACCATTTTTTAAATTTTTTTTTATTATTTTTAACTTTATATCTTTTTATTCCAAAGACATACTAATAGGGAATTTAGATTGTTAGCCCCATCAGGGACAGTGATGATAATGTGTGCAAACTGTAAAGCGCTGCAGAATATGTTAGCGCTATATAAAAAATAAAGATTATTATTATTGCTACTGATGCCGCATAGGCAGCCTCAATAGTAAAAAGTTGGTCACACTAGTCAAACACTTTGTTTGACGAGTGTGACCATCTTGTCAATCAGTTTTCCAAGCGATGCTACACATCGCTTGGAAAACGCTAGCATTCCATAAGCTAATTACACTTGCAAAACACTAGTTAAAACGTGGGAAATACACATGCGGAATTCTAGAGTATTTCCCGCGGCAGGAAGTTGCGGAATTCCCGCAGAAATTTCTGCGGCAATTCCGCAACGTGTGCACATAGCCTTAATGTTTGTATCTAGCCCACAGTGAGAGGGGGAAAGTATAAAGCAGACTACTTTCTGATAGTTAGTCAGATAGGAAAGTACAGTAACCAAGGTCAAGTTTAAGTGCAGTGGGAGGTCTTACTAGAATCCCTGCAATGACTGAAGCTCAGGGCTCGATATAAGTACTAGGAGGAGTGCCTTATCCTCTGGCGTATAGGGGATAATGGACGCAGAACCGCGAGAAGGGAAGGTATCGGATCTCGGGTGCACTGCGGGACTGGATAGGAAATCCCTGTTGCATAGAGGAATATTCAATGTATTGATAGTCCAAGAGGAACAGATAGTAATGCTGGAAATGGACTGTGTTAAGGAAACTTTTGTGTGAAGGAAACAAGGAACAAGAATTGTTGTGCCCGATACTGCATGTTACAATCTGATGAACTTGAACTGTTCAGTATAATATTGATGGTTAATAAGAACTGTGTGTAACCTGAGTTATGTGTAGAGGGTCCGGAAGATGGAGGGCTGGAAGCAGTGGAGGCCTGTGACCTACACGTGAGTTTGATGCAACCCACACTGGGACTGGGACATGATTTTCTTGTAAAGTGCTGTGAAGCAGCAGCTTCGGTCATAGCTACTGTCTGTGGTCACTTTACCCAGTCAGAGGAGATAAGACTAAACAAGTGCTCTCCTGCATACTTATTTTCCTGTGCACCATACACTCAGGACCGGCGTTAGGGGAAGGCAGAACAGGCAGCTGCCTAAGGCCCCTGCTCCCCTAGGGGCCCCCAGCTAGCGGCACATCACACAGCCGCTATGGGGTCTTTGAGGCAGGGGGGTCCACCTGTGCCAACGCTAACTCCCCCCACTGCCACGCATTGAACTATACCGGCGTCATAGACGCCGGTACAGTTCAAAGCAATGATGGAGGAGAGAGCGTCAGCGCTTCCTCTTCCATCATTCCCCGCTCTGCTTTTGACACAGCAGGTGCGCGATGACATCATCGTGCACTCACTGTGTGCCAGGCAGAGCAGGAGACAGGAGACGGGAGCAGCGCGGGCATGAAGAGAAGGTGAGGAGAGTTTTTTTTAAAAATCAGTGTGAGTACTGGACTATGGGGCCATTCTCGGGGGGGGGCTATATACCATGCTGTGCTGTATACCATGGTGGGCTATATATCATGCTGGGCTGTATACAATGCTGGGCTGTATACCATGCTGGGCTGTATACCATGGTGGGCTGTATACCATGCTGGGCTGTACACCATGGTGGGCTGTACACCATGCTGGGCTGTATACCACGGTGATGTCCTGGGGAGGGGGGCTGCGCTGTATACCATGTGGTGCTGTGCTGTATACCATGTGGGGCTGTGCTGTATACCATGTGGGGCTGTGCTGTATACCATGTGGGGCTGTGCTGTATACCATGTGGGGCTGTGCTGTATACCATGTGGGGCTGTGCTGTATACCATGTGGGGCTGTGCTGTATACCATGTGGGGCTGTGCTGTATACCATGTGGGGCTGTGTTATATACTGTGTGGGCTGTGTTATTTACTATGTGGGCTGTGCTATATACTATGTGGCTGTGCTATATACCATGGGGGGTACATTATATTCTATGGGGGAGGCTGTGTTATATAATATGAGGGGCTACAGTATATTCTATGGGAGGTGTGCTGTATTATATTCTATTTGGGGCTACATTATATTCTATGGGGGCTGTATTACTGTATATTTATTCTATGGGGGGTGATTGCATCATACTCTATGAGGGGGCTACATTATACTATATGAGGAGGCTACATTGTATTGTATGGGGGGCTGTATTATATTCTATGGGGGGCTAGATTATATTGTATGGGGGCTTCATTATACTATATGAGGAGGGCTACATTGTATTCTATGGAGGGGATACATTACACTATATACAGTGGGGAAAAAAAGTATTTAGTCAGTCAGCAATAGTGCAAGTTCCACCACTTAAAAAGATGAGAGGCGTCTGTAATTTACATCATAGGTAGACCTCAACTATGGGAGACAAACTGAGAAAAAAAAATCCAGAAAATCACATTGTCTGTTTTTATTTTCATTTTATTTGCATATTATTGTGGAAAATAAGTATTTGGTCAGAAACAAGCAATCAAGATTTCTGGCTCTCACAGACCTGTAACTTCTTCTTTAAGAGTCTCCTCTTTCCTCCACTCATTACCTGTAGTAATGGCACCTGTTTAAACTTGTTATCAGTATAAAAAGACATCTGTGCACACCCTCAAACAGTCTGACTCCAAACTCCACTATGGTGAAGACCAAAGAGCTGTCAAAGGACACCAGAAACAAAATTGTAGCCCTGCACCAGGCTGGGAAGACTGAATCTGCAATAGCCAACCAGCTTGGAGTGAAGAAATCAACTGTGGGAGCAATAATTAGAAAATGGAAGACATACAAGACCACTGATAATCTCCCTCGATCTGGTGCTCCACACAAAATCCCACCCCGTGGGGTCAGAATGATCACAAGAACGGTGAGCAAAAATCCCAGAACCACGCGGGGGGACCTAGTGAATGAACTGCAGAGAGCTGGGACCAATGTAACAAGGCCTACCATAAGTAACACACTACGCCACCATGGACTCAGATCCTGCAGTGCCAGACGTGTCCCACTGCTTAAGCCTGTACATGTCCGGGCCCATCTGAAGTTTGCTAGAGAGCATTTGGATGATCCAGAGGAGTTTTGGGAGAATGTCCTATGGTCTGATGAAACCAAACTGGAACTGTTTGGTAGAAACACAACTTGTCGTGTTTGGAGGAAAAAGAATACTGAGTTGCATCCATCAAACACCATACCTACTGTAAAGCATCATGCTTTGGGGCTGTTTCTCTGCAAAGGGGCCAGGACGACTGATCCGGGTACATGAAAGAATGAATGGGGCCATGTATCGTGAGATTTTGAGTGCAAACCTCCTTCCATCAGCAAGGGCATTGAAGATGAAACGTGGCTGGGTCTTTCAACATGACAATGATCCAAAGCACACCGCCAGGGCAACGAAGGAGTGGCTTTGTAAGAAGCATTTCAAGGTCCTGGAGTGGCCTAGCCAGTCTCCAGATCTCAACCCTATAGAAAACCTTTTGAGGGAGTTGAAAGTCCGTGTTGCCAAGCGAAAAGCCAAAAACATCACTGCTCTAGAGGAGATCTGCATGGAGGAATGGGCCAACATACCAACAACAGTGTGTGGCAACCTTGTGAAGACTTACAGAAAACGTTTGACCTCTGTCATTGCCAACAAAGGATATATCACAAAGTACTGAGATGAAATTTTGTTTCTGACCAAATACTTATTTTCCACCATAATATGCAAATAAAATGAAAAAAAAACAGACAATGTGATTTTCTGGATTTTTTTTTCGAAGTTTGTCTCCCATAGTTGAGGTCTACCTATGATGTAAATTACAGATGCCTCTCATCTTTTTAAGTGGTGGAACTTGCACTATTGCTGACTGACTAAATACTTTTTTTCCCCACTGTAAGGGGCTGCATTATACTCTATGAGGGGGTTGCCATATATTCTATGGAGGGGCTGCATTATACTATATGAGGGGGCTGCATTATATTCTATGGGGGGTTACATTATATTCTGTGGTGTGGCTGCATTATTCTCTAAGGAGTGGCTGCATTATACTATTAGAGAAGGGCTGCATTATATTCTATGGGGGGTTACATTATATTGTATGGCGGGGCTGCATTATACTCTGTGGGTTGGCTGCATTATGCTCTATGGGGTGGCTGCATTATACTATATGTGGGCTTCATTATACTGTATCGAGGACTATGGGGAATACATTATATGAAGAACTATGGGGTGCATTATACTATGGGAAATGACTTGTACTACATGGATGACTATGGCAGTGCATTATACTATATGGAGAACTATGAGGAGTGTATTATACTATATGGTGGACTGAGCAGTGTATTTTAATATATGGAGGGCTATGAGGAGTGTATTATACTATTTGGAGGACTATGGGGAGTGTATTATACTATATGGAGGACTGAGGAGTGTATTATGCTATATGGAGGACTATGGGGCAGATTATATTATATGGAGGACTATGGGGTGTAAACTGTAGATGTGCTGCTGATAACATGATACTGTATGGTGATCTGTTAGTGATCCATTAGTGATCGTTCTGTCCCCATCATTCTTTCTCAGAAGGTGGAAAGAGACCGGGAAACAAGTGTTGAACGACTTCAATATTGTCGATCACACTCATTTAGCGTCCTGAACTCAGCGTATGACATCCGAGAGAAAAAATGTACACAGAAACCAGCTTTGCAAACAAAGACTTATGAATTTTTTTAAAGTAATACACATAGAGACAAGTTAAAAAGACAAGACTCATTAAAAAGTGGGAAACCACAGAAAAATGGCACCATAGCCCACATAAACTCTATGAGGAGCCTGCACATGTTTTGAATGTCCAAAAAATGCTATACATATGGCACTATCACCCACGGGAGGTAAGGTTTATCTGCACGAAGCCTTTGCTATGTATTACAAGTTAGCTATATGCTACTTTTTTAGTAAACTTTGTTCTACATGGGGTTTAAGACACCAGCATATGTATGATTTATTTGCAAAGCTGGTTTCTGTGTACATTTTTTCTCTTGGATGTCATTGCTCTGTACGAAACCGTTTAGACTGTCCATAATGAGATTTGACACTCTTTTTCTTGAAGGTTATAAATGCTTGTTTAAGTGCCTGATGTGTATGACTACAATTTATCTGTGGTGAACTCAGTGTATGTAAATACAATCGAAATGCTTCTGTGTGATGTGCAATATGTTAGCATTAGGGGCCCCATTTTAAACTTTGCCTAGGGCCCCATTTGCCTAAAACCAGCCCTGCATATACTAGGTATCACCTCTACCCAGGAAGCCAGCGCTGCAAAGCAACAGTGCTAATCACTGTGCCTGTGCCACCGCACTACACATTATGAAATTGTGAATAATGTTTTTAATTTTCCATATTACTCTCTATATTACAAAAAAAATCTGAATCTTGCCATATATAGAAGGCATGCAGATGTGGCAAAGAGGGGCATGGCATGAAACAATGGTTATGGCTTTGAGGTAAAATATAGAAGACATGCTTCCTGTGCTGCTGTGCAAATCATTGACACTCACCCACATATCAAATATGATACCCAATTTGCACCTTATTTTTAAAAAACAAAACAAAAATCTACATCATGTTCCCCAAAATAGCATAATCTTTCAAATTGAACAGTTCATAGATTAGGCAAATGTACTCACATTAGAGGAGAAAGAACCCGTAGACTTGAGATAGGTTTGGATCACTATTACGGCAATTAATAGACAAGAAAATGAAGTCCATAAACAACTTTTAAAAATATTTGAATTTTATACTGGGTCCATTATTAAAAAAAAAGACATCAGATCACTTAGAATATATACACAAATCAATCAGGTCATTAAATCAGATCTGTCATCAGATTTCACAATGAGTTGAATAAATTATGAATAGATCTCTTAGACCTGATATGGCTAGTGTGCTTACATTGAAAATCCATGGAAGAATTGTAGTACCCTGAGGAAACCCATACATACATAGGCACAAAGAACATACTCTTCTTTAATATCTGACTGGAACATTTCTTTCGAGTATTTATTGTGTTTAGTATTAGCATTGCATAACAAATTACGTAAGAATTCCATACCATTACATTGGAACCTTACAGCCTCATGTCAAAGTAATCAGCAATTTTTTGTTATAGGGCAATTGATATTATTGAATATAGAAGGTGTTTTCTTGGCCTTTGCAGCACTGTAAACCCTACAGTAAGAAATTGGTAATACTATAATCAGAAGCTTCATCCAGACTACAGATAATAAGTTTCATCTTTCTTCTCAAAGGAAAAGACTCTTTACCCTAAAGGCAGCTAGGCAATGTAAAGTGCTCCCTGCTGAGCTAGAACTGACAGCCTCAGTAAATATTGTGAGCGAAAAGCTGGGTATGAGACAGCGACAGAGGAAAAGGGGGGAGGCTGAAGAAAAGGATGGTAGATAAAAGGTGCAGAGATATCATACTGAAAGAGTGCAATGGAGGAAAGAGAAGTAGAAAATGATAAATGAATAAACAGGTGGAGGAAGGCATAAGAGGAGTAAGTAAAGTCATAATCAGCACCACTTTGCATTCCAAAGACCCTGGGGTGTGTGCATGAAAAACAATGATATAGAACTGATAGAAATTATGACATACTGTATCTCTTATTAGGGTAGGTTGACAGATGTTACAATCATTTAAGCAATTGTCCTACTCAATCATAAATGATCTTCATAAAATTGAAGCTCATACTGCAGAAACAAACCTCATTCAGATGTATGGAACTATTAACAAATTCAGATGTATGGAACTATTAAAAAATTGGGGAGAACCCCAAATAAACCCTCACTAGAAAGCCTAAAATATAACTTTTATTATTAACCTATTAAAAATTGTTTAGAGTATATAAAAAATTATGTCCCTAATCTGCCCAAATTAATATTATTAAATCTTTCTTATGCACATTTGGTAGCACCTTGAGGTGCCAACCCTTATCTGTCAGATTAGGAAGCGAGTGTCCCATCCCATGATAACGGTGCAGATGCGGTGAAACATGTTGGGGGGATTTATGGTGAACCCCGCATTTCTTAAAGCCTCCAGAATCGCCTGTACCTTTGGTAGATGACTACCACAGACAGGTTAGAATCTGATCCATAGCCCTCTGGAAAATTGCTGAAGCCTGCTGCAGTCCGAAGGGTATTCTTGTGTATTGAACACATCCATCAGGCGTCGAGAAGGCCGTCTTCTCCTTGGCCTTATGGGATATGAGGATCTGCCTTTAGCCCTTCGTTATTTCGAGTGTTGTAATGTGCTTCGTTGGTCAAAGTCTCTCAATGAGTTAATGAGTTTGTCCACGCAGGGCATTGAATACGCATTAAAACTGGAGACCTCATTCAGCCTGCGGTAATAGTTACAAAACCGCCACTCACTGGCGGGCTTCTTCACGAGGACAATGGGACTTGACCATCCTCTTTTTGACTCCTTTATCACCTCGAGGTCTAGCATCCTCTGCACCTCATTTGATAATACCTGCCAACGTGCTTCGGGAATTCTATAGGGCCTGAGGTTCACCATTATATATGGTTCTGTCAACACGTCATGCTCCGCCACCTGCGTATGCCCTAGCAACTTCGAGAATAGGTCACGGTTCCACTGCAATGGCTCCTGCCACTGTTGTCTCTTGGTTGGTGTTACAGTCTCTGCAGTTGGGACATCATCCACTTTGCTTTTGAAATGGGCTCCCAGGCAAGGGGCTTCCAGTGATTCCTGATCTTGCCATGGCTTGAGCAAGTTTACATGATATTCTTGGTGCGACTTCCTTCGACCTGGCTGGTTTACCTTATAGTTCGCTTCGCCCAGTTTTTCCACCACCTCAAATGAGTCTTTCCACTTGGCTAGGTACTTGCTCTCTACTGTGGGAATAAGTATTAACCCGCCGTCTCTGGGCTGGAACTGCCTGAGCCTCGCTGATCGGTTATACACCCTTGCCTGTGCCTCCTGTGCCTGGAGAAGATAGGCCTTAATGATAGGCATTACCTTTGCCATCCTCTCCTGAAACTGGGTGACATGCTCTATGACGGCTTGATGTCACTGGACAATACAAAGGTGACTCCAACTCCATAAATATGAACCCTACTTGCCACTGCCACAGGAAAAGTGAGAAAAGCTGAGTAAAGCACCAGAATTGGAGCATCTAATAGTTGCGACTTCTCTGGGGTGGCTGCGGGCTGCTATTTTTAGACTGGGGGGCAATATCCATGGCCACTTGCCAGCCTTGTAGTACCAGCCCCCAGCTGTCAGCTTTAGGTTGGTTGGTTTATTTAAATATTAAAAAAAGAGTGTGGGGACCACTCTTTTATTGATAACCAGCCTTGTTAGCGTTGACAGCTGAGGGTTGCAGCCAACAGTTGTCGGCTTTGCCTGGCTGGTTATCAAAAATACAAGGGAACCTATGTCAATTTTTTTTTCTTAATCATTTATTTATAGCACAATTGATGGGTCAATTGATGCCACTGGGTGTCTGCCCCTAATTTTAGCTGTTTCATCAGCTTTTTGCCCCAATGAAGGTGTTTGTCTATGAGTTTGGTTTTGCCTCCCACTGAAGTCAATCAGGTTCGCTCATCTCTAGTTATGAGTAAACATATCAGGACTCTCCATAGCACGATTCCATTGATGAAAACCTTTGATGGACTGGCGCAGCTACAAGTAGTAGCCATCAGGAGCAGGACATGCTCGATCTGCAGAAGCACTGCAAGGTGCGTATGCCACAGTTTTTATTTTGAGCTCAGCCATGCCTGGAAAAACAAAAAGAAATCTGTATCAGAAAACACATGCAATCTTCTTCACAGTTAGCCTCAGATCAGGTTATCCTGGACCTCAAAATTTTTACTGTTGCTTGACTCCAACTGGGATAAAATAATAAAATGAAAATAAGAATAAAAGGTGACAAGTATGACAATTTGGTAAAGTGATAAGAATTTAGGATAAAATGCTTGATTAATGCTACAGATAGTACTGTACATAAGTGGTAAGTGCAATGATAGAACTTAATGTTGAATGGGCAAGACATAAAATAAAAAGGCAAGTATGCTTGACATGTAATACAGGAAAACAAGAGGGGGTGAGAGGAGGTATGGCAAAGCAATGTATCATAGCACAAGAAAATCTTATTCTGCAGGTCTCTGCGTCACACATAGGAGGCTCGGTAATCCAATCTCTTACGTTAAATGCAGAGTGTTTGTCAGGATTATTTCTATGCCTCCCACCTGTCACAGGCAAGCAGGGAGAAAAATGATGCTCTAGGGTTAGAATGAGATGCATCTCCCTGCATCTCTCTAATCCTCATGTGAACTAATATTTCCTGTGATGGCTTTCTAAAATAACTCACTGACTCACCAGATGTTAGAAGGACAAATGACCTTGGTTCACAGACAATAAGACATGCAGTTGAAATGACTCAACATAACCCTGTAGCTGACAGCGCATAGCAAAGCAATCCTTTTTGCTAATACTTTGGATGGCTTGTTTTCCTTTACAGCAGGGCTGGTCCATTAATTTTCCCAAGAGACCAGATGAGAGACCGTGACTGTTGTGGAGGGCCGTATTTAATTCTGCTCAATATTATTATTATTGTTTTACATTTCTTTTTATCTTTTAATATTGAGCAGAAATTACTATTATTATTATTTATTATTATAGCGCCATTTATTCCATTGCGCTTTACATGTGATTGTTTACTTGCTGCAATTTCTAATGCATCTGTCATGGTTCAGGACGGGATTTCCTTCCCCATCCTGGATTTGTTGGGGTTGACTTTGTATGACCTCTCTTTGGTTTGGGGAGGGCTATTTAAACCTACTTTGAGCCAGGCTCTTTGTCAGTGATACTTCCGTTCTTCAGCTGAGCAGCTGACCCAGGTTATACTTGTGTATACCGTTTGTTCCTCTTTGTGTTTGTACCATGTATGATTTGGCTTGTCCCTCTTTCTGTATATGTATCGTGATTCTGTACTACTGATATCTCTCTGGTTTCGACCCTTGGCTTGTTTCGTGACTTCCCTCTCGTCTGTGTCCCTGGTTACTGCGTTCCCATCTGGCTTCTGACTTCGACTCATATTGCACTATTCTCCTGTCTCATCCCTAGACTCCTGTGTTAATGACCTCGGCTGTCCTGACTATTCTCCCAGCGCTGCCGGCTTTCACTCTCTCTCTCTCTCATACGGGGGTTGGCTCCACCTCAGGCCACTCCCTCGGTGGTCATATTTCCCGCCAGGTCCTGCTCTGGTGTGGCTTTGCACACAGTGTCGGCTGCACGCTCCTACACGAGACTGCTGCCCCCTCTACAACTCTCCTTCTGGTGCGTACACTTAAAGACACACAGTCAGTGTGTCTTTACAGCATCTTACAATAAACAGCAAATCAGAACCATATAATTTACTGGTTTTGAAAATGTTTCTAAAAAACAGTAAATCATACACCTCCCATTATTACAGCCCTTGACATTATTCGACACCTCCCAACACAATGTGATGCACCCATATTCCCCCACACACAGTACTTACACAGCCTCTTAAAAAATATGATGTCCCTATGAAGCCTCCGAACAGTATATTTTCACAAAGCTCCTCACACAGTATGATGGCACTTCACACAGTAGGATGTCCTCACACAGCCCATCAAAAAGTTTGAGGATCCCTCAAAACTCTCCACATAGTATGATGTTTCCACAAAGACCCCACACAGTATAATGTCCCTCCCACACAGTTTGATGTTTTTACAAAGCCCCCCACAGCCTCTCATACTGGATGAATAGTGGAAGAGGGAGCTGATGGCTTTCTGTTCCATTATTGTGATCACCAGTATCTGTATCCTGAGGATGCAGACACTGGTGAAATTGAGACACTAGGCAGTGGACAGCTGCCTGGTGTAGGACACCACTGCTTTTAGCATGTCACTTTTACAGACTGACAATAAAACTTACAAAACTGCAGTTAAAATTGATTTGACGGAAAAAAATGTTAAGAAACATTCTTTCCAGGAAAATGATTTGCATATAACGCAAAATAAATAACAGGAAAAAAAATTCTCCACACCTGGGCTATGTTCACATGTAGTGCTTTTGCTTCATTGTTGTACGTTTGCATTGCTTTTAATGGAGAAAAAAAACCATTCTACAGGAAATGTAATCTTATCATTTCAATACCTTATCTGGCCATGTGGTGTGTGAGACATGATCAGACATATACTGTTTAATTTAAGAAGGAGAGACTCTGAAAGTCACAAATGTTTTTTTTTTCGGGGTCATTAGGTGGCCATCAATATTTGTAGAAGGCCATCAAATGGCCTTTACTATTGTTAGAGGGCCAGCAGTTAGTCCTCACTCTAATTTTAGATGGCCAGCAGCCAGTGCTCACTAGGCATTTTTTGATGGCCAGCAGATTGCTATGATTTTGCATAACCGTATATTGCTACTGCAGTATAATTTATCCTTCTGCGGTGGGCATATTTTCTTTTTCGTATTAAAACTGTAAAAGTTGAAACTAAGAGAGCCTGCAGGTGGCCCTTGCAATTTATAAAGCAAGCATATTGTGAACAGATGAGACCAAGATCTTTATACTGTTTACTGTAAATGAATAGAAGTCTACAAATAAAAGAACACAATAGTTACAGTCAAATATGACTGTAACAAATTGACGGGGGAGGAACGGGGGCGTCTGCGCGTCCTTCTGAATTTACCCGATGTAGTGTATAAACCTGCAGACAAGGGGGTAATGTTGTAGTTTGGCCTAATGTGCTCTACGAGAAGGAGACCTTTTGCCAACTTAACAATAACACCTGTTATAAGAAACTCACATTTAACCCCTTGTCTGCTTATTCTACAAAATTGTATAACATCATAAATCGGGCTAAGGAGGCAGTGTGATAACTAAAGAGTTGGCAATGGCATTGGTCGTACCCAAACCGACTATCCCGACCTTTTACTTATTGCCCAAAATTCATAAGGATGCGCAGACTCCCCCTGGCCGCCCGATCATCTCAGGGAAGGGGAATTACCTCGAACACATGAATCAGTGGATTGACTCTAAGCTACAGCTGTTGATAGAGGGGTTGCCATCTTTTTTTAAAGATACTGGAGAGTTGTTGAGGCGGGTTAACAGCCTGCAATTAGAGGATGATATGATGCTGGTGTCAGGTGACATTGAGTTCCTGTACACCAGCATCCGGCATGAATATGGCATTCGAGCAGCTGAATTCTTCCTTAGTATGTCAAACCTGCCCCTGGAGATCAGAAATTTGATCATCAAACTCCTTAGATTCACATTATTTCATAATTTTTTTGTTTTCAAGGGGTCTTTCTTCCTGCAGCTCCACGGAACAGCTATGGGGGCTTCATTTGCACCTTTGTATGCTAACCTGCTCCTGGGGCTGTGGGAGAGAGACCTCTCCCTGCCGGATCAGTTGTCGCCGATGTGCCGTGTCCTATCATGGATGCAGTACATCGATGACATTTTTTTGATCTGGCAGGGTTCGTTGGATGGACTGGAGATATTTATGTTATTTCTTAATGACAACAAGTTAAATATCTTCATTACCTACAAGTATCACCCACGGACAGTTGAATTTTTGGATGTGTTACTTTGTACTGATGACAATGGCGAGGTACAGACAAGAATTTTTAGGAAGCTGACTTCAACCAATAAGTTGCTGCATGCTACTTCATCCCATCCAGGCCATATGATTCAGTCAGTTCCCACTGGGCAGTTTTTGTGACTACGGAGATTATGCTCCATAGATGAAGAGTTCTTTAAACAAGCCGAGGATCTGAAGGATAGGCTGGTGGAACGCGGTTTTAGTAACCGCATGATTAAAAAAGCTTTTAATAGAGCTAAGTACTCTTCTAGGAACAATCTCCTATATGGTCCAAAAAGGAGAAAGGATCAGAATGTAACAAGGTTTGTGGCGGACTTCCATTCACAATTCGCTCAAATGAGGAGGATTCTGAATAAATCATGGCATATTTTAAGGGCGGATCCAGTCATCTCTAGACTTATCCCTGAGAGGGCTGCAATTGCAGCTCGAAGATCGAGAAACTTGCGGGACTGGTTGGTGCATAGTCACTATGCTGGGGTCCCAGTAAAATCTTTTCTGGATCAAGGGGCGATGCCAGTTGGCTGCTCCTCGTGTGACCGCTGTGTTGCCTGTGCCAACATAGATCGTGCGGATTCCTTTTTGAATCAGGATGGATCCCGCGAATTTAAAATCAGGAAGCATATTACTTGTAGTAGTAAAAATGTTATTTATTATGCGGTATGCACATGCCGTAAGATCTATGTTGGCATAACGACTAGGCAATTTAAAATACGTCTTAGCGAACATGTGCTTGGTATCGAGGCAGCAGCAGCCACCGAGGATATAGCATCTCTAAAAACCATTCCCCGCCATTTTAGGAGGTATCATAGCTGTGATTCCAGAAAAAACAAAAAAATTCCAGCTACTATAAGATTGATTTATTGAGTGAAAAGTAAGACAGAGTTCACATGATTGTCTCTATTATGCGTTTCGAACACCCACACTGTGTTCTTTATCAAAAAAGCTGACGACAATGCTGGCAAATGCCTTTTTGTACACAGCTATAGCCAATAGAAAATGATGATACACATGTGTCACATACAATTAATTAAAATAACCCCATATGGGTAAGAATTACTAAGACATGTAGAAAAGCATATATCAATTGCTAAGACATATAGAAAAGCATTTAGCAGTTAACCACCATTAATAACAAGAAAAAAACAAAAAAACAAAAAAAAACCACCACCATAATTGTTTGTATAATTTAACAATTCAATGTCTGCACATTAATAATGATATAAGATCTCCTTTCGTGCATTTAAACCGCTCGGTGTGCATGTTCCCAAACAGAAGATCCAATAAGCTTCTCTAGTCAATAAGCGTTTTCTGACATTCCCTCCTCACGGTTGCGTCATAATTCTTTCAATGCCTGTTACTCTGAGAGATGAAATGTTTCTCTGATGGTGAGAAATAAAATGTTTAGAAGCTGAAGAAACATTGCGGTTGAGGCTCCCTACCGAAATAATATCCGTAATATGTTCGGAAATGCGGGTTTTTAGATATCTAGAGTACACCCAATGTAACTAAGATTACATATCATGCAGTTAATCAATTACACAACATTCCTGGAGTTACAATTGATATATTGAGAGATCCTGTATTGTTTGGAATTGTCACAGTTAGAAACCTCATGAGTCACCACAGAGTGAGCGCATGTTCTACAACGCATAGAACCGCACTTAAAAAAACCTGAATAGTTAAGCCATGTTTTTTGAATTTTATCTGGAAAAAATAAACTAGGTGAAATGATGTTACCAATGGTAATTGCCTTTTTGGCCACTATATGACAACCAGGTGACAAAATGGCTGTGATGGTGGCCTCCTCAGGGTTAGGGGCATAGACATGTTGGATGTGGGGATACGCGGGGGCAATATCTCAAAGAGGTTGGCCCAGCTTGAGTCTAGGTGGATATGGACTTTGGGTACGGTCCATCCATCTGGACTCAATGAAAACATCAGTTATGCCCCATTTATATAATTTCCCTTATCTATTTCCCACACCATTATTCTCGGGGTTGTGCTTTTTGCTTAATAGGCTCATTTTTAACTTTTATTATTTTTTAATTCTTATTCATTTAGTTATTGATGCACTATTTCTGGTGTGCCAGGATACCCTGCGGCTGAAGATGTTCTCCGGGTATACGTGCAGACTATGATGAAGGAAGATCTGCGTGAGCAAATTATTAAGATATACTTCAGTATATTTTTGATTATATAAAATATGGAGACACAAGCTGTTTATTGTTATCTAAACGCTCAAATATTTGAACCTTGCTAAACTATGTGTATTTTTGAAAAAATATATTAATACCACTCATTTCATGTGTTAATATATATTTATGCATGTATTTATGTATTTATAGCAGGTGGTAGTATTATTTAAGTGTGGGCATTGTGTCTTTATAAATATTGACTATTTGAAATTTTCTTGCTTAATGCGTTATACCTGTATGTTATCTTTTTTATAATTATGGGTTTTATTTAGTATATTAGTAAGACATTTACCATAATTATGGGTACTGTATAGTATTATGATGCATGCATGGGTTCCTGATACGCCAGACGATTTTAGATTTGGTGGTCGCACTGTCTGTATATATGTGTATGTATGTTGAAGTGTCCCCGCGTTCCTGTCCTGTACACGCCTGCGGCCTGATCGCTGCTATGCCCGCCGGCCCTTGGTGTCTCTGGCTGTGAACTGGGCCCTTCCTGGGGATGTGGGAGAGGGATCTCTTCCTGTCGGACAAACAGGGGTCGATTGAGCGTGTCCAATTATGGGCACGCTACATTGACGATATCTTCTTTGTCTGGCAGGGTAGCTCCGTCGACCTCCTGCACTTCATTTCTCTCGTACCACAATGATCTAAACATCAAATTAACCTTAGCATGGGATATGGGAAAAATTAATTTTCTTGATGTAACTATTAAGAAAGCTGCGGATGGATTCATCCAGACGGATATTTATCGTAAAGAGACGGCCACTAATACGCTTCTCCACGCCTCTTCTTGCCATCCGCATCACCTCATTAAATCCATTCCGGTAGGTCAATTCCTACGTCTACGTCGGATTTGCTCATCTGACGTTGATTTTCAAATAAGAGCAAAGGAATTACAGGCACGGTTTTAGTCACGTGGCTATAGCAAGCGCTGTGTCAAAAAAGCCTATAATCGAGCTAAACATATTGCCCGTAATGAGCTTCTGTATAAGAACTCTACTGTGAGTGGACTAGAAATGGATAATACAGTGAGGTTCATCACTTCATACCATTCTTCTCATGAGATGATGCGGAGGGTGATGATAAAGGCGTGGCCGATCCTTAAGGTCGATCCCATTTTGGGTAGACTTCTCCCGGACCAGCCCTCCATTACGTTTAGGCGAGCTAGCAATTTACGTGACAAGCTGGTGTCTAGTCACTATGCGAGTCGTTCTACACGAACTTTTTTGGATAATTTTGGGCTTAGGTATGGATGTTCTCCGTGCGGTAAATGTGTGGCCTGCCCTAACATTGAACGTTGTACCTCTTTTACTAACTGTGATGGTACAAAATCCTTTGCAATTAGATATCGGATATCCTGCACCACTCGCTATACAATCTATCATGCGACATGTCCATGTGGTTTAATCTACGTGGGCATGACGACGAGGCAGTTGAAAGTCCGTGTTAGGGAACATGTCCTAGGAATACAGGCCGCACTAACTTGCACGGATGATTCTCTTCTTAAAACGTTGCCGAGACACTTTAAAGAGTTTCATCAATGCAACAGTGCGTTACTGAGGATCCGTGGCATTGATGCCCTTAAAATGAATATAAGAGGTGGTAGACTCTCCAACCGCCTGGCTCAATTAGAGACCAGGTGGATTTGGACATTAGGTACGCTACATCCGGATGGCCTAAATGAGAATATATCCTATGCCCCATTTTTGTAGTCCCCGTTCACTGGACATTGGCATCAATATGGCTTTATTTTAATGCTGTTATTGTTTCTAATTTTATTATTTTTTCTTTCAGTTGTTCCGCATGACAATATGTATTTTTGTGAAGTATGCCAGTGACGTCTTCCTGATCAAGCTGCCAGTTCTCTATATATGAAGATATTTGAAATGCTTTTTGTATATACTGTTTATAAAGAAGTGGTTCATCCTATATATTACTACATATTATAATATTATATACTACTATATTATTCTCTCTTTATATGGATATATTTATATCATACCTGGTTAGCTATACTGAACAATTGCCGTATATTCGGATATTTTCTAATGATGTATAATTCTTGCACTTCTATAAATACATATGCTATTTCATTTTCAATACGGACACTGGCTTCTGCTTTGTCTTTCTCTGCTGTCTACGGTGTATCTATTTATCTATGGATGCTTTGATATCAATATATTAATATATCCTATATTCTCTATTTTTCTATTTTTGTTTATCTAGTATGATCGCTCTATGATATTTAGGTTATGGAGCATGTTTAAATTGTTTAAATTGTTTTTATTTTTATTGCCTCCTTTAATATGGTTGGTAGTACTCTCCCTATTCGGTCTGTTATTGCCTCCTCCAATATGGTTGACAGTATCTTTCCTGTCATGCGCCCTGTGCACTGTCCAATCGTCCCAGTGGCTGTTTCCTCTCTCAGATGCGCCGGTTCACGTGGGGCCCGCGTGCTTCCGGTTTCTTCTGGGGAGGCGCGGCCCTGTGCATGACGGACAGATTGCGCGTCCAATAATTCTCTTGGCTAGCGCTATATAAACTTATCACAGTTGCGCTTCAATAACGCCCCCTGAGGAAGGAGCTGCCCTGCTCCGAAATGCGCGTCGGGGTTAGCCTGCGTGTCTGTCTCCCATCCATTCAGGTAACGCTGTTATACTTTATGCATGCCATTATTTTGGTTCTCTATTCATTTATCTGCAGTGGGTCAGGTCGGTCCATATGGATGTTTATGCACACTGGTGCTGTATATATGCTCTATTGCCTCTAGGTGACTGACAGACCAACTGTAGTGATTGTGTGATTTTTATGTGATTATTGTTACCATATGCTATTGGCCATTATTTGATGGCCATAGGACTAATGTTAACTGCTATTTGAAGAACCAATTATTTTATGGCTATTTTGACTCTTTGAAATATGATTCCTGTATGGTGTAGACAACATGCATAGCTTTTTTCGCCATTTTATGCCTTTTGACCCCCCTTTACATGTGAACCTGTGTTCATTTTATGATGTATACCAATAAAATATTATTATCTTTTAGGGTTTTTTTTTGGCTGTTGGTCGTTCATTTTTTGTTGTTGCTATTGAATTTTGACAGTTACCCTTTATAGTCCTGCATATATATATGTGTCCTATAGGGTTATTTTACATCATTTCTATTATGTAGCCTGGTTTCCTGGCTACATTCTTTACACATATATATACTATGCGTATCACAATCTTATCATATTATATTTTTGCTGTGTTATGCACAGGTGGCCTGGTTGTTGACAGAATGGACTTTCGAGCGAGAGAAAAAATCTGGCTCGACCAAGTGGACCAGGTTTTCGGTTCTGGGGGGAACAATGTCCAGCGGACGAGTGACTCTGATTGGGATAACAAATTACAAAATGTTAAATTACTATTACTTAAAAGATCAAGACTATGGTGGAATAGGCTGTTCCTAGAGAAATATATCTCTACCAAAATGATACCACGTGGATTACGAGTGAAAGTGATACCTACTTTTCCACTTGATGATGACTCATTTACTAGGAATTGGGAAGAAGCATGCAATTTATGTTCTCAGACATTTTTACAATTATTGGTTACTTTCTATACTACCAATATTGATACACTAGATGAATCCATTGATGCAGCACAGGAAGCAATACGTAAAGACTGCCCGAACGATAAGATTCAAACTTTTGAATCTGATTTGGATAAGGCTATGGACTCTCTGGTTAAAAAGATCAAGGAAAATCAATTGTCTAAATTCAATAGGGATTTAAAAGATTATCGAAATGGGCGTGTCTATCTATGGAGGAATATGAGTAATCCTAAATTACATCGTACTACCTCTAATGCTTCTGTTACTTCATTAAGTGGTCTATCAGATACATCTTAGACCTCTACCTCCTCCCATGGCTTTGGTGGGACTCATATCCTGAGGGATCATTCATTCCATCCTTATAAAAGACAGTTACCAAATCAACCTGGGACTATTCGGCGAGATAATAAGGTGATTAACCTGAGCAACCACAATCTAACTGAGGTGGATCTATCTCTTTTGGGGAGGGGTCTCACCTTTTCACCTACTCCCAGTTTTGATATTTTTAATGCGGTGAAGGACCTTAATCTATTTGCAAGATCCTTGTTGTTTAAGAGATATTTTTTTAATAAAGATTCTCAACATCTCTTTCCAACAGCGGAAGAACAGGAGGCTTTAAAAGTCCTAGAGGAACTGGCGACTGAACATGACGAGATAGGTATAATACCTTCATCCATTCGGTCGCGCTCGACTAAATTTCCCCCTCTAGCATCCTGCCCAAGTATTGATCTGTTTGTGCGGGTGGTCTCTGAGGATTTTAAAAGAATCCCTAGATTTGGCAAATCAGATAATCTATCTAGAGATGAGAGGGTGAGATTACAATACCTCCAATATCTGTCTGATGTGGTTTTAAAACCGGCAGATAAAGGTGGCAATGTGGTGATTTGGCCCACACAAATGTACGAGAAAGAGGCTTTCCGACAACTTGATGATCCGTTGTGCTATAGAAAGTTAACTTATAATCCTCTCTCGGCTTTTGTTACCAAATTAGATCACATTCTTAATAAAGCTATTACTAATGGGACTATCACTAAACAGCTATCTTTAGCACTTATTGTAAAGGAACCCACCATCTCTACGTTTTATCTTTTGCCTAAAATCCATAAAAACATCAATTGTCCACCAGGACGACCAATTATATCAGGCAAGGGGAATTTTCTCGAAAACGTGAACAAGTGGATTGATCATCATCTCCAACCGCTGGTGACCTGCCTCCCTTCATTCCTGAAGGACACGAGTGATTTGTTGCGGAAGGTCGATGGACTCTACATGGAGAGTGATACTCTTTTAGCTTCTGTTGATGTTGAGTCCCTGTATACCAGCATTAGACACCAGGATGGACTGACGGCGGTCCGATTCTTTCTTAATACATCTACCATTTCAGTGTCACTCAGGGACCTCATCCTGGAGCTTCTCGAGTTCACTCTTACACATAACTTTTTTGTGTTTAAGGGGTCCTTTTACCTGCAGCTCCAGGGGACTGCCATGGGTGCGGCCTTTGCGCCGGCCTATGCAAACCTCTTCCTGGGGATGTGGGAGAGGGATCTCTTCCTGTCGGACAAACAGGGGTCGATTGAGCGTGTCCAATTATGGGCACACTACATTGACGATATCTTCTTTGTCTGGCAGGGTAGCTCCGTCGACCTCCTGCACTTCATTTCTCTCTTGAACCACAATGATCTAAACATCAAATTAACCTTAGCATGGGATATGGGAAAAATTAATTTTCTTGATGTAACTATTAAGAAAGCTGCGGATGGATTCATCCAGACGGATATTTATCGTAAAGAGACTGCCACTAATACGCTTCTCCACGCCTCTTCTTGCCATCCGCATCACCTCATTAAATCCATTCCGGTAGGTCAATTCCTACGTCTACGTCGGATTTGCTCATCTGACGTTGATTTTCAAATAAGAGCAAAGGAATTACAGGCACGGTTTTAGTCACGTGGCTATAGCAAGCGCTGTGTCAAAAAAGCCTATAATCGAGCTAAACATATTGCCCGTAATGAGCTTCTGTATAAGAACTCTACTGTGAGTGGACTAGAAATGGATAATACAGTGAGGTTCATCACTTCATACCATTCTTCTCATGAGATGATGCGGAGGGTGATGATAAAGGCGTGGCCGATCCTTAAGGTCGATCCCATTTTGGGTAGACTTCTCCCGGACCAGCCCTCCATTACGTTTAGGCGAGCTAGCAATTTACGTGACAAGCTGGTGTCTAGTCACTATGCGAGTCGTTCTACACGAACTTTTTTGGATAATTTTGGGCTTAGGTATGGATGTTCTCCGTGCGGTAAATGTGTGGCCTGCCCTAACATTGAACGTTGTACCTCTTTTACTAACTGTGATGGTACAAAATCCTTTGCAATTAGATATCGGATATCCTGCACCACTCGCTATACAATCTATCATGCGACATGTCCATGTGGTTTAATCTACGTGGGCATGACGACGAGGCAGTTGAAAGTCCGTGTTAGGGAACATGTCCTAGGAATACAGGCCGCACTAACTTGCACGGATGATTCTCTTCTTAAAACGTTGCCGAGACACTTTAAAGAGTTTCATCAATGCAACAGTGCGTTACTGAGGATCCGTGGCATTGATGCCCTTAAAATGAATATAAGAGGTGGTAGACTCTCCAACCGCCTGGCTCAATTAGAGACCAGGTGGATTTGGACATTAGGTACGCTACATCCGGATGGCCTAAATGAGAATATATCCTATGCCCCATTTTTGTAGTCCCCGTTCACTGGACATTGGCATCAATATGGCTTTATTTTAATGCTGTTATTGTTTCTAATTTTATTATTTTTTCTTTCAGTTGTTCCGCATGACAATATGTATTTTTGTGAAGTATGCCAGTGACGTCTTCCTGATCAAGCTGCCAGTTCTCTATATATGAAGATATTTGAAATGCTTTTTGTATATACTGTTTATAAAGAAGTGGTTCATCCTATATATTACTACATATTATAATATTATATACTACTATATTATTCTCTCTTTATATGGATATATTTATATCATACCTGGTTAGCTATACTGAACAATTGCCGTATATTCGGATATTTTCTAATGATGTATAATTCTTGCACTTCTATAAATACATATGCTATTTCATTTTCAATACGGACACTGGCTTCTGCTTTGTCTATCTCTGCTGTCTACGGTGTATCTATTTATCTATGGATGCTTTGATATCAATATATTAATATATCCTATATTCTCTATTTTTCTATTTTTGTTTATCTAGTATGATCGCTCTATGATATTTAGGTTATGGAGCATGTTTAAATTGTTTAAATTGTTTTTATTTTTATTGCCTCCTTTAATATGGTTGGTAGTACTCTCCCTATTCGGTCTGCTATTGCCTCCTCCAATATGGTTGACAGTATCTTTCCTGTCATGCGCCCTGTGCACTGTCCAATCGGCCCAGTGGCTGTTTCCTCTCTCAGATGCGCCGGATCACGTGGGGCCCGCGTGCTTCCGGTTTCTTCTGGGGAGGCGCGGCCCTGTGCATGACGGACAGATTGCGCGTCCAATAATTCTCTTGTCTAGCGCTATATAAACTTATCACAGTTGCGCTTCAATAACGCCCCCTGAGGAAGGAGCTGCCCTGCTCCGAAACGCGCGTCGGGGTTAGCCTGCGTGTCTGTCTCCCATCCATTCAGGTAACGCTGTTATACTTTATACATGCCATTATTTTGGTTCTCTATTCATTTATCTGCAGTGGGTCAGGTCGGTCCATATGGATGTTTATGCACACTGGTGCTGTATATATGCTCTATTGCCTCTAGGTGACTGACAGACCAACTGTAGTGATTGTGTGATTTTTATGTGATTATTAGTGTTGAGCATTCCGATACCGCAAGTATCGGGTATCGGCCGATACTTGCTGTATCGGAATTCCGATACCGACTTCCGATATTTTTTCAATATCGGAAGTCGGCATCGGAATCGGAAGTTCAAAGTTGATTGACAGCCGAAATGACGTCATCATGATGCGCGGTGTGTGCGCATCATGATGCGCCATCATTTCGGGCCTTCCGGAGGTCTCTGCCGGCCTGCCGGGGGGCTGTGTGGACTGCCCGGGGTCTGTACCGGCCTGCCGGGGGGCTGTGCCGGCCTGCCGGTGGTCTGTGCACCCTGTGGGGGTCTGTACCGGCCTGCCGGGGGGCTGTGCCAGCCTGCCGGTGGTCTGTGCACCCTGTGGGGGTCTGTACCGGCCTGCCGGGGGGCTGTGCCGGCCTGCCGGGGGGCTGTGCTGATGTCCGGGGGTCTGTGCAAGCATCGTCCGATGGGACTATAAGTCCCATCTGGCGATGCCTGCTACCATGACAGTGATTGACACATTAGCCAATGATGGGACAGTAGTAGTCCCATCATCCGGCTAATGTGTTAAATGTTAAAAAAAAAAAAAAAAAAATACTACATACATACTACATACATACTACATGCATGCTACATACATACTACATGCTACATACATACTACATATATACTACATGCATGCTACATACATACTACATGCTACATACATACTACATACATACTACATACATACTACATACATGCTACATACATACTGCATGCTACATACATACTACATACATACTACATACATACTACATACATACCACATATATACTACATACATACTACATGCATGCTACATACATACTACATACATACTACATGCATGCTACATACATAACACATATATACTACATGCATGCTACATACATACTACATGCTACATACATACCACATACATACTACATACATACTACATACATACTACATGCATGCTACATACATACTACATGCTACATAAATATTACATATATACTACATACATACTACATACATACTACATGCATGCTACATACATACTACATGCTACATACATACTACATATATACTACATACATACTACATACATACTACATGCATGCTACATACATAACACATATATACTACATGCATGCTACATACATACTACATGCTACATACATACCACATACATACTACATACATACTACATACATACTACATGCATGCTACATACAGTGGGGAAAAAAAGTATTTAGTCAGTCAGCAATAGTGCAAGTTCCACCACTTAAAAAGATGAGAGGCGTCTGTAATTTACATCATAGGTAGACCTCAACTATGGGAGACAAACTGAGAAAAAAAAATCCAGAAAATCACATTGTCTGTTTTTTTTTTCATTTTATTTGCATATTATGGTGGAAAATAAGTATTTGGTCAGAAACAAAATTTCATCTCAATACTTCGTGATATATCCTTTGTTGGCAATGACAGAGGTCAAACGTTTTCTGTAAGTCTTCACAAGGTTGCCACACACTATTGTTGGTATGTTGGCCCATTCCTCCATGCAGTTCTCCTCTAGAGCAGTGATGTTTTTGGCTTTTCGCTTGGCAACACGGACTTTCAACTCCCTCCAAAGGTTTTCTATAGGGTTGAGATCTGGAGACTGGCTAGGCCACTCCAGGACCTTGAAATGCTTCTTACGAAGCCACTCCTTCGTTGCCCTGGCGGTGTGCTTTGGATCATTGTCATGTTGAAAGACCCAGCCACGTTTCATCTTCAATGCCCTTGCTGATGGAAGGAGGTTTGCACTCAAAATCTCACGATACATGGCCCCATTCATTCTTTCATGTACCCGGATCAGTCGTCCTGGCCCCTTTGCAGAGAAACAGCCCCAAAGCATGATGTTTCCACCACCATGCTTTACAGTAGGTATGGTGTTTGATGGATGCAACTCAGTATTCTTTTTCCTCCAAACACGACAAGTTGTGTTTCTATCAAACAGTTCTAGTTTGGTTTCATCAGACCATAGGACATTCTCCCAAAACTCCTCTGGATCATCCAAATGCTCTCTAGCAAACTTCAGATGGGCCCGGACATGTACAGGCTTAAGCAGTGGGACACGTCTGGCACTGCAGGATCTGAGTCCATGGTGGCGTAGTGTGTTACTTATGGTAGGCCTTGTTACATTGGTCCCAGCTCTCTGCAGTTCATTCACTAGGTCCCCCCGCGTGGTTCTGGGATTTTTGATCACCGTTCTTGTGATCATTCTGACCCCATGGGGTGGGATTTTGCGTGGAGCACCAGATCGAGGGAGATTATCAGTGGTCTTGTATGTCTTCCATTTTCTAATTATTGCTCCCACAGTTGATTTCTTCACTCCAAGCTGGTTGGCTATTGCAGATTCAGTCTTCCCAGCCTGGTGCAGGGCTACAATTTTGTTTCTGGTGTCCTTTGACAGCTCTTTGGTCTTCACCATAGTGGAGTTTGGAGTCAGACTGTTTGAGGGTGTGCACAGGTGTCTTTTTATACTGATAACAAGTTTAAATAGGTGTCATTAATACAGGTAATGAGTGGAGGAAAGAGGAGACTCTTAAAGAAGAAGTTACAGGTCTGTGAGAGCCAGAAATCTTGATTGCTTGTTTCTGACCAAATACTTATTTTCCACCATAATATGCAAATAAAATGAAAAAAAACAGACAATGTGATTTTCTGGATTTTTTTTTCTCAGTTTGTCTCCCATAGTTGAGGTCTACCTATGATGTAAATTACAGACGCCTCTCATCTTTTTAAGTGGTGGAACTTGCACTATTGCTGACTGACTAAATACTTTTTTTCCCCACTGTACATACTACATGCTACATACATACCACATACATACTACATACATACTACATATATACTACATGCATGCTACATACATACTACATGCTACATACATACTACATATATACTACATACATACTACATACATACTACATGCATGCTACATACATACTACATGCTACATACATACCACATACACTCACTGGCCACTTTATTAGGTACACCATGCTAGTAAGGGGTTGGACCCCCTTTTGCCTTCAGAACTGCCTCAATTCTTCGTGGCAGAGATTCAACAAGGTGCTGGAAGCATTCCTCAGAGATTTTGGACCATATTGACATGATGGCATCACACAGTTGGCGCAGATTTGTCGGCTGCACATCCCTGATGCGAATCTCCCGTTCCACCACATCCCAAAGATGCTCTATTGGATTGAGATCTGGTGACTGAGGAGGCCATTTGAGTACAGTAAACTCATTGTCATGTTCAAGAAACCAATCTGAGATGATTCGAGCTTTAGGACATGGCGCATTATCCTGCTGAAAGTAGCCATCAGATGTTGGGTACATTGTGGTCATAAAGGGATGGACATGGTCAGCAACAATACTCAGGTAGGCTGTGGCGTTGCAACGATGCTCAATTGGTACCAAGGGGCCCAAAGAGTGCCCAGAAAAAATTCCCCACACCATGACACCACCACCACCAGCCTGAACCGTTGATACAAGGCAGGATGGATCCATGCTTTCATGTTGTTTACGCCAAATTCTGACCCTACCATCCGAATGTCGCAGAAGAAATCGAGACTCATCAGACCAGGCAACGTTTTTCCAATCTTCTACTGTCCAATTTCGATGAGCTTGTGCAAATTGTAGCCTCAGTTTCCTGTTCTTAGCTGAGAGGAGTGGTACCCAGTGTGGTCTTCTGCTTCTGTAGCCCATCTGCCTCAAAGTTCGACGCACTGTGCGTTCAGAGATGCTCTTCTGGCCACCTTGGTTGTAACGGGTGGCAATTTGAGTCACTGTTGCCTTTCTATCAGCTCGAACCAGTCTGCCCATTCTCCTCTGACCTCTGGCATCAACATGGCATTTCCGGCCACAGAACTGCCGCTCCCTGGATTTTTTTTCTTTTTCGGACCATTCTCTGTAAACCCTAGAGATGGTTGTGCGTGAAAATCCCAGTAGATCAGCAGTTTCTGAAATTCTCAGACCAGCCCTTCTGGCACCAACAATCATGCCACGTTCAAAGGCACTCAAATCACCTTTCTTCCCCATACTGATGCTCGGTTTGATCTGCAGGAGATTGTCTTGACCATGTCTACATGCCTAAATGCACTGAGTTGCCGCCATGTGATTGGCTGATTAGAAATTAAGTCTTAACACACAGTTGGACAGGTGTACCTAATAAAGTGGCCAGTGAGTGTACATACTACATACATACTACATGCATGCTACATACATACTACATGCTACATACATACCACATACATACTACATACATACTACATGCTACATACATACTACATATATACTACATACATACTACATACATACTACATACATACTACATGCTACATACATACTACATACATACTACATGCTACATACATACTACATATATACTACATGCATGCTACATACATACTACATGCTACATACATACCACATACATACTACATATATACTACATGCATGCTACATACATACTGCATGCTACATGCATGCTACATACATACTACATACATACTACATGCTACATACATACCACATATATACTACATACATACTACATACAATACATTCATACAATACATACATAGACATACAGTACATATAACATAGAGTAACATACTCACCAATACTTGTCACATTGTTCCCCGAGGAACAATGTGACAAGTATTGGTAAGTATGTTACTCTATATTATATGTACTGTATGTCTATGTATGTATTGTATGAATGTATTGTATGTAGTATGTATGTAGTATATATGTGGTATGTATGTAGCATGTAGTATGTATGTAGTATGTATGTAGCATGCATGTAGCATGCAGTATGTATGTAGCATGCATGTAGTATATATGTAGTATGTATGTGGTATGTATGTAGCATGTAGTATGTATGTAGCATGCATGTAGTATGTATGTAGTATGTATGTAGCATGCATGTAGTATATATGTAGTATGTATGTGGTATGTATGTAGCATGTAGTATGTATGTAGCATGCAGTATGTATGTAGCATGCATGTAGTATATATGTAGTATGTATGTAGCATATATGTAGTATGTATGTAGCATGCAGTATATATGTAGTATGCATGTTGCATGCATGTAGTATATATGTAGTATGTATGTTGCATGTAGTATATATGTAGTATGAATGTAGCATGTATGTAGTATGTAGTATGAATGTAGCATGTATGTAGTATGCATGTTGTATGTATGTAGCATGTATGTAGCATGTAAATTTTTTTTTTTTTTACATTCAACACATTAGCCGGATGATGGGACTACTACTGTCCCATCATTGGCTAATGTGTCAATCACTGTCATGGTAGCAGGCATCGCCCGATGGGACTTGTAGTCCCATCGGACGATGCCTGCACAGACCCCCGAAGCCTGCACAGACCACCGGCAGGCCGGCACAGCCCCCCGGCAGGCCGGCACAGCCCACCGGAGCCTGCACAGACCACCGGCAGGCTGGCACAGCCCCACGGTAGGCCGGCACAGCCCACCGGAGCCTGCACAGACCACCGGCAGGCCGGCACAGCCCCCCGGCAGGCCGGCACAGCCCACCGGAGCCTGCACAGACCACCGGCAGGCCGGCACAGCCCCCCGGCAGGCCGGCACAGACCACCGGAGCCTGCACAGACCCCCTGGCAGGCCGGCACAGCCCCCCGAAAGGCCCGTACAGACCCCAGAGAGGCTGTACAAGGCAAAAACAGGGTTTTTCTTATTCCGATACCGGAAGTCCCATAGACTTGAATGGGACTTCCGGTATCGGAATCGGCGATACCGATACTTTTTTTTAAGATCGGCCGATCCATTCCGATCCGATACTTTGAAGTATCGGACGGTATCGCTCAACTCTAGTGATTATTGTTACCATATGCTATTGGCCATTATATGATGGCCATAGGACTAATGTTAACTGCTATTTGAAGAACCAATTATTTTATGGCTATTTTGACTCTTTGAAATATGATTCCTGTATGGTGTAGACAACATGCATGGCTTTTTTCGCCATTTTATGCCTTTTGACCCCCCTTTACATGTGAACCTGTGTTCATTTTATGATGTATACCAATAAAATGTTATTATCTTTTAGGGTTTTTTTGGCTGTTGGTCGTTCATTTTTTGTTGTTGCTATTGAATTTTGACAGTTACCCTTTACAGTCCTGCATATATATATGTGTCCTATAGGGTTATTTTACATCATTTCTATTATGTAGCCTGGTTTCCTGGCTACATTCTTTACACATATATATACTATGCGTATCACAATCTTATCATATTATGTCTGTATATATGTGTATGTATGTTGAAGTGTCCCCGCGTTCCTGTCCTGTACGCGCATGCGGCCTGATCGCTGCTATGCCCGCCGGCCCTTGGTGTCTCTGGCTGTGAACTGGGCCCGACCACTGTGTGACGCCGACACCCGCCGGCATCACCGTTGACCAGGCAGCATAGCACGTCACTTCCGGGTGGGACGCATCACTTCTGGTCACACAGCAATGTACGCTGTGGCCGGGAGATATAAATCAGGGTGACAAGGTCTGAATGGTAGGCCCCTTGAGAAAGGAGTCCGAAACGCGTGTCGGGGAAGACGCGCTAGCCCAGGAGGGAACGGCACCCGGTACCACTGCTGCTAATAGGTAATTTACTATTGATTATTACACAACTGAAGGTCTTTGTATGTTGGTCATGGGGTGGTGTTAGGTGCATGGCGTCTATTATTAGGCTAGTAAAAAGATTAAGTGCCACTGTGCAGCATGATGGAGTATTATGTGATTAATTAGATTATAGGGAGTTCCAGGTGACGGAGGATATTTATCCTTCTGTTAAGTCTGTGCAGCTGCATAATCAACCGGCATTCCCTGGCAACTGGTACCACTGTCATGAATAGGTAATTTACCATGCAGTATTATGCATCATGAAGGATATTGTATAACGGACATAGGGTGGTATTAGTTGCATGGCGTCCATTTTTGGCTAATAAGGAGATTAAGTGCCATAGTGTAGCATGATATAAATTTGTGTGACTAATTTGATTCTAGGGATTTTCTAGGTGACGGAGGGTATATATCTCCCTGTTAAGCCTGTGTAGCTGCATAAGCTATTGGCACACTTCCGGTCTTTATGCCATGCTTATGGTAGCCGTTTGCCCTGGGCCTTTGAGTGCTATGAGCAATGAGTGCTTTGTACATTTCTATCTGTTCCAGTGTTTGACAATGTGATTTTAATGTTGTTCGAATAAAAATTGTACGTATCTTCTATATAGTATGATTGCCTTCAGATCATCATTTTTTCATGTGATTCTTTACAGTCAAATATGATAGAGGTTCAAAGAAATTTAGGGTTTGTTTTGCTGCCTCTGACCTTAGGTGCCTAAACTTTGTTGAAGGCATCATAAAATGTGAAGATTCCCAAAAGATTTTGGGTTGCAATGTAGTGCCCGGGGTCTGAATGCTGTGTTTGCATCCTAGGTCATGGGTCTTCCAGCAGGACAATGACCCCAAACATACTTAAAAAAGAACCCAGAAATAGATGGAAATAAAGCACTCGAGATGTTCAGAAGTGGTGTGACGCTAGTCACTTTTCACGGCCAAGCCATGAGTCAGAGTGGTCAAGGAGTCCAAGGTCAGAAGCCAGGAGGGTACGTCATAAAAAGAAGGAAGGGGCAAAGTGTGGTCAGGTAACATTCCGAGGTCAGAGTACCATGAGGATAACCGATCAGAGCTGAAGGGGTTAAACAGGCGGATGGTCAGAACGAAGTCTAAGGTCAGACAACAGATCAAGCATACAGAACTCCGTGCACAGGAAAGCACAAAGCACAAACCTCACATGTGGAATGTACGTCTGGCAAAGTTCTGAGAGCACCCCTCTATACCAGATAGGGGGCCACTGGAACCTCAGGCTTCCCAGGAAATTTTAGATGGAAGGCCCTGACCAACCAATCGGCCTTCACATCTCGAGAAGGGACCCAGGATCTCTCCTCTGGTCCATATCCCCTCCAGTGGATGAGGTAGTGGAGGAAATTATGGACCCTCTGAGAATCCACAATCTGAACCTCATACTCCAGTCCACCGTCTTCTGAAAGCGAAGGAGGCGTGGATGAGGGAGATAATGCAGAAGGGACATACTCCTTTAATAGGGATTTATGGAATACTTTAGGGATGCGCAGGGATGGAGGAATCTTTAATCTAAATGCCACAGGATTTACCACCTCTAGGATCACATATGGACCAATAAACTTTGGACCCAACTTTGCCGACGGCACGTTAAGTTTAACGTTCCTGGAAGACAATCAATCCTTATCCCGAATCTTAAAAACAGGACCCACCGAACATCTTCTCTCAGCCTTTCATTTTTGGCGAATCTGGGCAGTCCCAATATTCTTTTGAATCTCCCTCCAGACATCTCCAAGTCTCTGCACGATGACCTCCACCCCAGGGCATTCAGAACTAATTCTAGAAAATTCACCAAAATGGGAATGAAAACCCTAATTACAAAAGAACCCTGAGGTTCCGGTAGAATGATTTACTCGACTTTTAAAAGCAATCTCACCAACAGGTAAAAACGAAGACCAGTCCTCCTGTCGCACCGCCACAAAGCACCTTAAAATTTGTTCCAATGATTGATTTGTCCTCTCAGTCTGACCATTGGTTTCAGGGTGATAAGCAGATGAAATTGACAAGTCAATCACTAGTTTACTGAAAAAAGCTCTCCAAAATTTAGAGACAAATTGTACTCCCCTATCAGACACAATGTTCACAGGGATCCCACATAACCTTAGAATATGAGAAATATACAATCTGGAGAGTGTCTTTGCATTAGGTAATCCCCACAAAGGAATAAAATGAGCTTGTTTGCTGAATCGATCAACTACCACCAAAATAGCAATTTTCCCATCAGACAGAAGCAAATCTGTAATGAAATCCATGGACAAATGAGTCCATTGTCTTTCTGGAATAGGCAATGGAGCTAATTCCCCAGCTGGCCAGCTATGACTGACTTTGGCGCGCACGCAGACTTCACAAGCAGATACAAAATCTTTAATATCATTATGCATGGACGGCCACCAAAAAAGTCTAGCAATGGCTTTCCTGTGGCAGTAACCCCAGGATGACCACTTAAAACGGAATCATGAAATTCCTGTAACACCCGCAATCTTAGGTACACAGGCACAAATAATTTGGACCCTGGGGAAGAGGAAGGTGCCAATGACTGGGCTTTACGAATCTCCTCTTCCAGCTCCGAGGTTACCATAGACACCACAATACCCTGAGGAATAATGGAGGATGGAGGTTCTGGAGGAATGGAATTTAGACTACGAGATAAAGCATCAGCTTTCACATTCTTAGACCCTGGCCTGAATGAAATAGAAAAATTAAACTGAGAGAAAAACAAGGACCATCTGGCACTGTCTAGGAGTTAATCTTTTAGCTGATTCAATGTAAGTTAAATTCTTGTGATCCGTGATTACCGTAACTGGATGAACTGCCCCCTCCAAAAAATGCCTCCATTCCTCAAAGGTCAATTCGACAGCAAGTATCTCCCGATTCCCAACATCATAATTTCTCTCTGCCTGTAAAAATTTTTATAAAGTAAAGCACATGGACGCAGGATAGTCAGAGTTTTGGGCCCCAGCGATAAGACTGCCCCCACTCAGATCTTCGAAGCATCCACCTCCACAATGAACGGTTCCTGGAGATCAGGGTGGATCAGAATTGGTGCAGACATAAAACACTCTTTCAAGCTTTCAAAAGCAATGATAGCACCCGGCGACCAAACCTTGAGATTCGCCCCCTTACATGTAATGTCAGTAAGCGGTTTAGCAATCTCTTTAGCAATAGTTGGCGAATCCCAGAAAATGCTGCAAAGCCTTAAGATCATGAGGTTGAACCCAATCAATTATAGCCTGCACCTTCCCAGGTTCCATCTTAAACCCTTCTGCTGACAAGATAAACCCCAAGAAAGAGATTTCCTGCACAAAAAAACAAACAAAAAACACATTTCTCTAATTTAGCAAACAGAGCGTTCTTCCTCAATCTCTGTAACACAATACGGACATGCTCCTGGTGAGTGTCCAAGTCTTGAGAAAATTAAAATATCATAGGGAGAGATCGCTTAGCTGCTAGGGCGAGTCTTTTGGCCTCTTGATAACACAAAAGCCATTTTCAAGGCTACCTGCAGTGTATACTAAGTCAGTGTAGAGCAGGGAGAGAGAGATACTCGAGTATGTACAGTTTAAAGGAGCCAGTCACTAGCTCCATAATACCACCAAAAAATAGCTCTTTTCATAGCTGAAGACACACAACAAAGTCAGAGTACAGGGAGGGAGAGATTGTGTATTAGGTAGGGAGAGGGTAATATGTTCTTCCAGTGTCCATCTTAAAACAGCTCTTGTTAGAGGCAAAGCAATATTTTTCCAGCACAGAAAGTACTAGCATTTAGTGCTGCCTTTGTCTTTGCTCCGCCTCCTCTGTGTTCAATTTCAAATGCTGGCACCTGCCCTGTAATATATTTTCTTGGGCATGCGCAGTTAGCGCTGCCCGTTCTCACATCACTTCATGGCTATCATGCCTGCGTGGACGCGCTGACAGAGATCTCGCCCCGCAGTCGCTTATGATTTATTCACACTGCGGGGCTGGGAATCTTGGACATGAGAGCCACAGAGAACTACTGCGTATGCCCAAGATTCCCAGTCCCGCAGTGTGAATAAATCATAAGTGACTGTGGGGCGGGATCTCTGGCAGCGCGTCCATGCAGGTGCGAAAGCCAGGCCATGAAGTGACGTGAGAACGGGCAGCGCTAACTGCGCATGCCCAAGAAAATATATTACAGGGAAGGCGCCAGCATTTGAAATTGAACACAGAGGAGGCGGAGAAAAGACATAACAATGAAATGAGTGATGGATATGAGGCGTCGGTGTCAGAGGGGGGAAGACCTGCCCCCCGGTCAAGATTCTGGTATGTCTGACCAATTTTATAAACGATTATTTCTGCGGTGGAAGGGATGCTAAATAAAAGAGCCACCTTGACAGAATGCAGCATTAGTGCTGCACAAGGTGGCTCTTTTACTTAAAAACGCCTGGGGGGGTGACAGGTTCCCTTTAAAAAGGTGGTTAGTGCCCTGTGCAAAGCAGTAGCCCAAACATTTCCTACTGCCTGCTACCAAGCACGCACCAGGCCATTTTCCCCGGTATTTTTGAGGTCACAGCCTACCTTCTGCTGTCCACATTAGTCCACTGAAAAAGGCGGTTAGTGCCCTACGCAAAGCAGTAGTCCAAACATTTCATACTGCCTGCTACCAAGCATGCACCAGGCCATTTTCCCCGCTATTTTTGGGGTCCAAGCCTGGCTTCTGCTGTCCACATTAATCAACTTAAAAAGACGGTTAGTGCCCTACGCATAGCAGTAGTCAAAACATTTCCTACTACCTGCTACCAAGCATGCACTACGCCATTTTCCATACTATTTTGTCCAGTGTGCCGTCCCTGCATTGCACAAGCACGTTGAACAATCTGAACCGTGCTCTCACCAACGCTGTAACCGGGAAGGTCCACCTAACAAATTGGACACCTGGATAAGTTGTTGTGAACTGGGACGATACATTTCTGTCACGGCACACTAGGTGAACCTGGTGGAGGGTGGGACCAAGGCGCAAACTGGAACATCACGCATCCTACCCACGCCAAGAATAGCAGGCCCAACCTCTGTCAGGGTTTCCGACTCTTCATATTCCACTTCCTCTCTCCCATCCTCCTGATCCTCATCCTCTGAGAAAGAACCCTCCCCATCACTGCCAAGCAGGGACCTGTGCAGCAGCGCATTGGCAAAGTGGCAACACACTCTGCTGATGCTGATCTGTTTAGGTCATAAACCACACACTGCAGCAGGGGGACCAGGGGGACGCGGTTTTTAGATGGTGCAGGTATTTTGGTGGGATCTGGGCCGACATTGATAAAATGACCGGTTTGCCCACAGTAAAAACATGCTCCCACACCACGGCGAACCGCAGGCAACCCCATTTGGGAACCAACTCCTCCCTGCATGGGTTCGTCTGCCTGCTCAATTGTATTCTCCTCCCTAGCAAGGACAACAGGGGGCACAAGATATGCAACTGTAGACCCACGAATGCTGCTGACAGAGTTGAGGCTGAGGATGCATTGCTTGTCGTGGTTGCATAAGTCTCCTCTGCTGTGCTACTCAGCTGCATGCTTCTGGGTTTATACCAAGTGGGATCTACTACCTCATTGTCATCCTCTCTGTTCTCCCACTCCTCACCCTGAGAGTCACCCTCCTCCTCTTCCTGCCTGAGAGCACAGTACTGTCCACGTGCGCCTCAAGTTTCTGAATCTTATCAGGATCACCTCCACTCCTTGGGGTTAACGTCTAGTTATGAGGGTTTGGATTCTGCTCAGACCCACCTTCGTCCGGCCCTGGATCAAGCTGAAAAAACATTTAGGCATTGATGCAGATGATTTTCCCCTCTTGACTGAGTGGAGTAGCCCGTCAAGTAACAGAAGTTGTAAAAATGCAGCGCAATTGCTCACTGCAGCAAAACAAACCTACTTCTCATCTCTCATTTCATACCTGTCTCACAACCCTAAACAGCTATTCATTACTTTCAATTCTCTCCTCATCCACCAGCTCCCCCTCCCTCTCATCTCATCTGAAGACTTTGCCTCATTCTTCAAGCAAAATAATGGTACTGTAAGGCAAAGCTTTTGCTTAAAGTCCCCACAGCCCCTCCTCATAAGTACTCAACTCTCCTCCTCCAAAACACCATCACCATGATGGAAGATCAACTTTCCTCTTTACTCTACAAATCACGTCTCTCCATCTGTGAACTTGACCCAATAACGTCCCACCTCATTCCTAATCTTACCACAGTCTTCATCCCAAGCCTAACCAACCTTTTCAACCTGTTACTATCAACTGGTGTCTTCGTCTCATGATTAAAACATACCTCGATCACACCTATCCTCAAAAAGCCCTCCCTTGACATCCTCTGTGTCTAGCTATTGTCCCACCCAACTTCTCCCTTATGCCTCCAAACTACAGGAACAACACGTCCATTTTGAACTGTCCTATCACTTCTCCTTTTGCTTTCTCTTTGACTACTTACAATATGACTTCCAACCGCACCATTTCACTGAAACTGCCCTGACTAAAATCACCAAAGACCTACCAACCACCAAATCAAAGCAATGCTTTGTAATTGTCATGATCCAGTCCGGGGTTTGTGTCTGATTATTCTCTCCCCGGGATGGTCATGCGGGGGTTAATCTTCCCTGCCTCGTTTTGGCATCTGTTGCTGTTACCTTTTGTAGGCTTTTGTCAGTTACAGTTTTAGTCTCTGGCTTGAGCAGCTGACCCCGTTATATCTTGATTTGTCGTCTGTCTGTTTACCTAGGTCCCGTTCCTGTTTCCCCCTGTGACTTCGCTCGTCATATTACTCGCTCTCTACTTTGAATAGTAGATGAATTTTATTCGCAGTCACAATAGACGTTTCGGTCAATACACTATGACCTTCTTCAATATGCTGCAATAGTATAAATAATATGAAAATCAATCGAAAAAAATAACATGAATATTATATCAGAGATTCTAATCAAGAAACAACAATCTCCAAAAATTGTGCACAAATGATGAAGAGATAAATGGAAAATGAAATAAGCAAAAAGAAAAGGAGATACAGAACATACCCGACTGCTCTTGTTATGTAGGAATGGGTAACCTCAAGAAGTCAGGTATAATTCGTGACCCAACAGATCCGTAAGTTAAATGCATAGGATCCAATATGAGTCCTAAATTAACATGAAACAGGAACATTGTTGAATGCTAGAATGTATTAGAATATATTATATGATGGTAATAAGGTCTATGTGAGTGCGTATTATATATATAGTGACCAACCTGTGGTTAAACAAACAGGGGCACAGAATTCGTGTTTCATGTGGCGTGAGGTACTGGCGTCAGTTCACCTGAATGATTTGTGGCAGAAATAGGAGTTAGTATGTCCAAATTATATGTAATTTGTTATGAAACCCATTCAATAACATACCATATATATATATGGAGTGGCCAAAATAAATCACGTCTGGAATGAATCGTGTCAGTATTATCCTTTATCTTTTAACACCTAAAATGGTAATTCACAATATATTGTCAGCACTATACAATCGGCAAACAGACCAAGACTCCAGTAAAAAGCTATATGTACAAACCATGTGGTGGATTTGCACATCAAATCGTATCTGTGTTTCTCTTTGTTCTTATCACCTGAAACGATAGTCCACAATATGTTGTCAGCGCTATATGGTCAGCACACAGACCAGGAATGCAGTGAGAATATATATCTATATATACACACCATATAATGATTCTCCAGCGTGTACGGACTCAAACATCTGAACACCAATGTTGTCCATATGGAAAAGAAAGGGTCAATCAGTGCGTTTTACTAGTAAAGTGATCAAATCCTAAGAGAGTAATTGTAATGTCCCTTACCGGTGGTGGATAGTGGTGTCTCCTGCCACAGGGGAACGCGGCGTCCACCGCTTGTTCATGTGCAGAGAGACAGCGTACTGGCGCCATTATATGAAGGCTGGGGACGGGACAAAGATCCCGGCGCGAAACCGGAAATGCGTCTCCGGAAGTGACGTCGCGCTCTATTGAAATGTTGCATGCGTTCCACAATGCACAGGAACCTTTTTTGTGCACCACTTCAGCTGTGCCATGGTATACATTTATTATAGTTACTCACCTTTACGTGTGCACGCTGTATACTATGTCTTCGTTGATTTTTTCGTATAATGAAGAAGAAACTAATGCTATATTGTCTAAGTCAAATTTTTCTAGTGAATTCCTCAAGGCTCCTCCGAGGGAGACAAGAGGAAGGGATTTGGAGCGTGAGTCATGACATCTGATTAATCTCGAGTTACATTGTGCCACATTAACTGAATACCTTCGGGTCAATCGTATTCCAAGGGGTTTTAGGGTTCCACTACGACCAACCCTCTTCAGTGATTCTTCGGTCTTTTGCCAAAAATTTGAGCAGATTCTGAATAAGTGCTCTTTTGACTTAATGACTTTGACTGTTGAGCACCTTCAGGGTGCCATTACATCTTCAAGGGACACGATACAGAACATTGAATCACAACTGTCTTCTTCTGGTACAGCAGATGAATTGAGTGCCTTAAAAACCAAAATTAAAACAGTTATTGATCAGCATAAGAGAGACACGGAAAATAGAAAAAGGATCAAGTTCCAAAGAGACCTGGAAGATTACGATAAAAATAGTATGTACCATTGGCGTAATAACACTTTTCCTCGCTCTGACTCCTCTAGGTTTGATTATCGTTCATCTAACGTCCCTTCTACCTCAGGCTCTGAAACAGACAGGAGAGACACCCATACAAGCTCATCTCATTTTTTGGACCAACGCAGACGGTGCCCAAGAAGAAGAGGCCCCGCCGGAGCCAGCGAAGGAAGAGGTCCAGACTTCTACAGAGTAACACGCTCCCAGGTACAAACTCTTTAGTTATTAACATTTCCTCAAGGTCTATCAGCATTGCAGAACACGATTTACTACAGAAGGGACTATCATTCTGCCCATCATTAAACTCAGTACCTTTGGACTAGATATGGAGCTACAGCGCTTCTTTCGTCGCATAAGACTTTTGACTCACTTTGCAAAGAGTGATCAGGTTCCAGACCCCATTCCCACTACGAACCAACCCTTGGTCTCAATCAGATATTTGGGCTTCGGTAATAAAAGCTCCTATAGACCACCGCAGGGCTCCCATGCCTTAGAATCTTTTATTGAATTTGTGGAGAAGGCCTTCTCTAAAATCCGTCGGGATACTGAGAATGGTAAACTACATTTCTCTCCCAATTTAACCAACTTGGATTTTCAGGCTCTACAGTCCTTACGTAGGGATAATAACATTATTATTAAACCTGCCGATAAGGGCGGGGCCATAGTAGTAATGGACAGAGCAGATTACATTAAGGAAGCCCATTGCCAATTGGGCGATAAATCTGTTTACATTCCATTGAGACATGACCCAACAAAGGATATCAAAGATGCTATATCCAATATCCTCACTACCTACCATGAACAGGGAGTCATTGACTCCAAAACCAAAGAATTCCTGACAAAAACAAATCCGATCATACCGGTCTTTTATATGCTTCCAAAAGTACATAAAAGTTTGGAGTGTCCACCAGGCCGACCCATTGTTGCGTCCACCGAATCCATTTTCTCTCCCAGATCAATCTTCCTAGAGAAGATATTAACTCCATTAACACAGAAAGCACAATCTTTTTTACTTGACACAGGCGAGTTTCTTAATATAATTCAAACTATCGGTACAATTCCCAAGGAGTCCTTTTTAGTCTCCTTTGACGTTAAAGATCTTTATACGTCGATCCCACATAACCAGGGTATTCAGTGTATGAAACACTTACTATTTATATAGACTTGGCACACACCAAAAAGATTCTGATGCAGAAAGGTGGTTTTAATGAATTGCAGTACATACATACAGACGTTTCGGTCTAGGACCTTCATCAATGTACTGTGAAATATAAATAAAGATAACAAAAATAAAAATTGACAAAGAAAGTATATACAACAAATTACATGGGTTTTCAAAATGAAAAATGGATAACATGCTGAGACATCGTTCACATTATAGCACAGAATAAATGATGGCACAGGGAATAGCAAGCAATCGTGAAGAACAAGATCAAGAGAAGGAGGCACATACCAATAAGTTGTACTGTGAGCTCTTAGTGACTGGGCTTTAAGGGAGATACCTATGGGAAATTGAAGCTGCTATAATGGCTGCTATGGTGGCCAGAAGTAAAAAGTAAAGGGATACACATGCTGCACCACATCCATTTCAAACCAATACTGCAAGGGGGCACCTGCGGCCGTCCCACTGTGGGAGGAGAGGAAATGCTAAATAACTTCATGACAAGAGGCATAAAGACTGTCAGGTTGTGCATAGAGAGATCATGGGATCTTACCGTGGTTCTATATAACAAGTGGACGCAGTATCCACGGCGAATCCAAGGGTGCTGTGATAAGGGAGAGTGACAGGGTTTTATAGTCCTGGGTGAGATGTAGCAGGGGCGGGAGCGTGCACCCGGAAGTGGAAGGACAAGTCCTGTAGGCATCATGTGTTCCAGATGCTAAGAGAGGACGAAAGGGGGGGCGTGTCAGCAAAAAAAGCCCCAGGAGAATGCTGCAGCCTGACAGGCTGGATCGCAGATCAGGGCAGTGAGGAGGGATTTGTTACTATGGAAGCTACTGCAGCTCTGATATCAGAAGTGCCAAGAGTGAAAATAGTGGCTATTCAGTGCTCTGGTGGTGAAGATTCAAAAAATTCACAATTGTTGATTCTGTAATTGAGATAAAATGCAGTTAGTATCGAGGACATGGAGTATTACAATAAGATACAATAAAGTGAAAGAAAACATCATGATGCAGCATTGAAACAAAAATTACACAACATGTCCAAGCAGAATAACGGTGTCAGGTTATGTCAAAACTTATGACTGGAGGAAAGCCTGGATATCATAATCTTTGTTTAACCCCTTAGGTGCCAAAGTGTTGAGCTCATGGATCCAGTAGGCCTCTCTTCTTTTTAAAAAATTGATACGGTTGCCTCCCCTGCGTGATGGATGGATTTGCTCTATTACTTGAAATTTTAGTTGAGCAATGGTATGACCAGCAGTGATAAAATGGTACGGGATGGGAAGAAGCATATTCTTGCACCTGATGGTAGACTTGTGCTTAGATATCCGGTCCCTTATATGTTGTGTGGTCTCTCCTACATATAGTAGACCACATGGGCACTTAATGATGTATACTACAAATGAGCTGACGCAAGTGTAGTATTCTCGAATATTGAATTTTTTTCCAGTATAGGGATGGTAAAAGACATTACCTTTCTGTACGTTATTACACTGCATACATTGCAGGCAGGGGAAGGTGCCAAATTCAGGATTTGATAGAAAACGTTGTTGTTTTAGAGGACCTGGAGAGCCAATATCAGCTTTGATTAAGATGTCACGAACATTGCGCGGTCTCCTAAAACAAGGTAGGAAAGGTTCCCTAAATGCCTCTACATTAGGGTGGGCTGTTTTTAAAAGGTGCCAATGACGCCTGATGCTGGAATGTATACGATAGGCAAGGGGGTGGTAGTCATGGACGAAGGCAATACGATTAGTGATACTAACTACTCTTTACTTCTGGCCACCATAGCAGCCATTATAGCAGCTTCATTTTCCCATAGGTATCTCCCTTAAATCCCAGTCACTAAGAGCTCACAGTACAACTTATTGGTATGTGCCTCCTTCTCTTGACCTTGTTCTTCACGATTGCTTGCTATTCCCTGTGCCATCATTTATTCTGTGCTATAATGTGAACGATGTCTCAGCATGTTATCCATTTTTCATTTTGAAAACCCATGTAATTTGTTGTATATACCTTCTTTGTCAATTTTTATTTTTGTTATCTTTATTTATATTTCACAGTACATTGATGAAGGTCCTAGACCGAAACGTCTGTATGTATGTACTGCAATTCATTAAAACCACCTTTCTGCATCAGAATCTTTTTGGTGTGTGCCAAGTCTATATAAATTGAAGTTCATGGATTGGGATCCTACTTGTGCACCACCTCCGGTTACCAGGGTTGTGCCAACGGTTTTGTTCTAATATGAAACACTTACTGACACGATCAGGATTACATCATGATTTCATTGACATGTGTCTAGAATTATTGACAGTAGTTCTCACTAAGAATCACTTTCTTTTTGAGGAGACATTTTACTTACAGGCTTAAGGGACCGCAATGGGGTCTAATGTGGCGCCCCCGTACACCAATACCTACATGGCCACCTTTGAGGATGAGGTAGTGTACCCTGATCCCCTTTTTAGAACACACTGTATCACGTGGAATCGATTTATTGATGACGTTTTCTGTATATGGACAGGTCCGTCTGAGACATTGAATGATTTTTTCATCACATTGAATCAAGCTTGGCCTGGTCTCCATTACTATGGATACACATTAGGGTGATGACTATTTTAAAAATTTTGCAAAACGAAAATGAAACCCCTTACATTGGTGGAACAATTCCATACAAATGACATTAGTATCATCAAATTTGTAAAATATTCAAAAAAGTTCCCCCTCTTTTTCATTTCAAAATTTTCAAAAAAAAGATTTTTCGTGTTTTAATTTAAATCTATAAAGAAAATATCTTTCTAAGTTGTAACAAAAAGTGGTATTTTATTCACATCTATAACATTCTGGAATATTTTAAAATATTTTGTAATTTAGTATTATCTTTTAATTTTCAGTGCAAAGCTTCAAGTTTTACGATCAAGAAGTGCAGGACAGGTCATTCAGAAAATGTCTTCTAGAAATTCCAGCAACAGTGTAAAGGCAAACAGGTCTATCTGGACGAGGAATCTGCCCTCCTATTCTCAACATAAAAGGGATCCAAGTATTCCATATGTTGAAAAGCTCTCCAATCTCACGCGGATGCCAACGAACTGCCAAATTCTTGGAAACTTCAGTTTTCTGTTCAACAGCGAGAAAGGCGAAGGCAGAAGAAGAAGGCAATTAAGTGTTTGAAGGCGCACTGGTTGGTCGAGGAGTCATTAATTGACATTCCCAGATCTAACCAAAATGCTGAACGTGCTGTAAAACTGATGGAGGAACTACATGCGCAATCGAAACAAATTGAATCTAAAATTCATAGGAAAAAGTAATTTTTAAACATTTCTTTTGTACATATTGTACTTATAATTAACTGTTTTATACCGTATTTGATAAAAAACGAATAATAAAAGTTGCTTAGTTATTACTATTATCGTTTCAATAATGCAAAATTGCATGTCCTTTTCTGGGGGGAAAAAACAATTTTTGCCTTATTTCATTTGAATGAAAGGGGGAACTTTTTTTAAAAAACAAAAAAAAGCAATACTTATTCTTAAATAACCCATAAAAGTTCCGCCATTGCACATGGTTTCATAAAATTTTTTTTTTTGTCATTACACTAATACACATAAAGTCAGTTTTTTAGACACTATGGTAATGAAATACATGGACGGGACACTGAGTACAGACTTATATGTTAAACCCACGGACCGTAATAGTCTGCTCCATTTTCATAGTTTTCACCCACTGTCCACAAAGATATCTATACCACGTTCTCAGTTCAAAAGACTTGAACGTATTGTCACGGACCCAGTCAGGATTGATGAAAGGAGGAAGGAGATGTTCCAAAAATTCAGGGAAAGAAGTTATCCCTCAGATATAATGAATCAAGCTCTTCAACGATAACCATCATCCAAACAATCTGTTACAGGTCGGATACCTTTTGTTCATACATTTCATCCTTATGTCCATATCCTTCATCACACGATTAGGAAACATTGGAATCTTTTAAGGGAAGCACACCCTGAGGTACCAGAGTTTCAGCAGAACTTCCTACCGTGTTACAAGCGTCCTCGCAACATTCGTGATACACTGATAAAAGCTGACATCGGCTCAGGGCCACGACGCTCCACACAGAGGTTTCTATCACAACCAAGAACCGGCACTTATCCATGTTTACATTGTAATCAATGTAGTAATGTTCTCAAAGGAGATCACTTTTATCATCCACATTCTGGGAAACGATATAAAATCAAGGACTTTGCCACCTGTGATACATCATACGTGGTTTACTTAATCAAGTGCCCATGTGGTCTCCTCTATATTGGTGAGACAACCCAGTCTATAAAAGATTGCATAAGTAAACATAAGTCCACCATTAGATGCAAAAACACATTGTTACCCTTACCCCACCATTTCATCCATGCGGGCCATACGATACCCCAATTAAAGTTTCAAGTTATCGAACAGATTCCACTACCAAGACGAGGAGGTAACCGGATCCAGACCCTGAAGAAGAGGGAAGCCTATTGGATACATGAACTTGAAACCCTCTCCCCTAAGGGTCTCAATAGGGAGTTAGACCTATTGTCCTTTCTTTAAAAATTACTTAGAACAGGGGGGTAATATACAGGGAGTTTCCCCCCCTCTCTTTTTTTATGTGGGTTTATATGTATTTACTGCATTGATGCAACATACCATGTAATGAGGACTTTACTGATATTCGATTGATGGATGATGCACGAATTTGTTTTTGCAGGATATATTCTGGATTGTATTTGACTTATTGGATATGCTGATGTATTCCTACTGAGATGCTTGTGTATATATGTATATATATATTGACATATTGTTTTGTTTTTCACAGAGTCACCACTATTGAATTGACATCATGCAATTTGTCACCTCCTGACACTTCTTCTTGGATCCCCCATCCCCGACCTTTTTATTTTTTTCTTGTTTTCTTTTTTTCTTTTTTCTATTTCACCCACTGCCCTTTGTTCACATCGATATTTGTCCCATATGGATACCGCGGTACTATTCCCTCAATAAACATCATCATTTGAATATCTCTCACTTTTGTATTTGTGCTACATCGTTATATACTTGACAAACAATGGTGGAACGCACCAGCATACTAGTTCCTGTGCATTGTGGAACGCATACAAATTTCAATAGAGCGCGATGTCACTTCTTGTGACACATTTCCAGTTTCGCGCTGGGATCTTTGTCCCGCCCCCAGCCTTCATATAATGGCGACGGTACGCTTTCTCTCTGCCCGTGAACAAGCGGTGGACGCCGTGTTCTCCTGTGGCAGGAGACAACACTATCCACCACCGGTAAGGGACATTGCAATTACTCTCTTAGGATTTGGTCACTTTACCAGTAAAATGCACTGATTGACCCTTTCTTTTCCATATGGACAACACTGGTGTTCAGATGTTTGAGTCTGGTACACGCTGGAGAATCATTATATGGTGTGTATATATAGATATATATTCTCACTGCATTTCTGGTCTGTGTGCCGACCATATAGCGCTGACAACACATTGTGGACTATCATTTCAGGTGATAAGAACAAAGAGAAACACAGATACGATTTGTTGTGCAAAACCACCACATGGTTTGTACACACAGTATAGCTTTTTACTGGAGTCTTGGTCTGTTTGCTGATTGTATAGTGCTGACAATATATTGTGAATTACCATTTTAGGTGCTAAAAGACAAAGGGTAATACAGACATGATTCATTCCAGACGGGATTTATTTTGGCAGCTCCATACATACAGTTATGGCCAAAAATATTGACACCCCTGCAATTTTGTCAGATAATACTCAGTTTCTTCCTGAAAATGATTGCAAACACAAATTCTTAGGTATTATTATCTTCATTTAATTTGTCTTAAATGAAAAAACACAAAAGAGAATGAAGCAAAAAGCAAAACATTGATCATTTCACACAAAACTCCAAAAATGGGCAAGACAAAAGTATTGGCACCCTCAGCCTAATACTTGGTTGCACAACCTTTAGCCAAAATAACTGCGACCAACCTCTTCCGGTAACCATCAATGAGTTTCTTACAATGCTCTGCTGGAATTTTAGACCATTTTTCTTTGGCAAACTGCTCCAGGTCCCTGATATTAGAAGGGTGCCTTCTCCAAACTGCCATTTTTAGATCTCTCCACAAGTGTTCTATGGGATTCAGGTCTGGACTCATTGCTGGCCACCTTAGAAGTCTCCAGTGCTTTCTCTCAAACCATTTTCTAGTGCTTTTTGAAGTGTGTTTTGGGTCATTGTCCTGCTGGAAGACCCATGACCTCTGAGGGAGACCCAGCTTTCTCACACTGGGCCCTACATTATGCTGCAAAATTTGTTGGTAGTCTTCAGACTTCATAATGCCATGCACACGGTCAAGCAGTCCAGTGCCAGAGGCAGCAAAGCAACCCCAAAACATCAGGGAACCTCCGCCATGTTTGACTGTAGGGACCGTGTTCTTTTCTTTGAATGCCTCTTTTTTTCTCCTGTAAACTCTATATTGATGCCTTTGCCCAAGAAGCTCTACTTTTGACTCATCTGACCAGAGAACATTCATCCAAAACGGTTTAGGCTTTTTCAGGTAAGTTTTGGCAAACTCTAGCCTGGCTTTTTTATGTCTCGGGGTAAGAAGTGGGGTCTTCCTGTGTCCCCTACCATACAGTCCCTTTTCATTCAGACGCCGACGAAGAGTACGGGTTGACACTGTTGTACCCTCGGACTGCAGGGCAGCTTGAACTTGTTTGGATGTTAGTCGAGGTTCTTTATCCAAAATCTTGCGCTGAAATCTCTTGTCAATTTTTCTTTTCCGTCCACATCTAGGGAGGTTAGCCACAGTGCCATGGGCTTTAAACTTCTTGATGACACTGCGCACGGTAGACACAGAAACATTCAGGTCTTTGGAGATGGACTTGTAGCCTCGAGATTGCTCATGCTTCCTCACAATTTGGTTTCTCAAGTCCTCAGACATTTCTTTGGTCTTCTTTCTTTTCTCCATGCTCAATGTGGTACACACAAGGACACAGGACAGAGGTTGAGTCAACTTTAATCCATGTCAACTGGCTGCAAGTGTGATTTAGTTATTGCCAACACCTGTTAGGTGCCACAGGTAAGTTACAGGTGCTGTTAATTACACAAATTAGAGAAGCATCACATGATTTTTCAAACTGTGCCAATACTTTTGTCCACCCTCTTTTTTATGTTTGGTGTGAAATTATATCCAATTTGGCTTTAGGACAATTCTTTTTGTGTTTTTTAATTTAAGACAAATTAAATGAAGATAATAATACCTAAGAGTTTGTGTTTGCAATCATTTTCAGGAAGAAACTGAGTATTATCTGACAAAATTGCAGGGGTGTCATTACTTTTGGCTGCAACTGTATATATGATATGTTATTGAATGGGTTTCATAACAAATTAGAAATAATTTGGACATACTAACTCCTATTTCTGCCACATATCATTCAGGTGAACTGACGCCAGTACCTCACGCCACATGAAACACGAATTCTGTGCCCCTGTTTGTTTAACCACAGGTTGGTCACTATATATATAATACGCACTCACATAGACCTTATTACCATCATATAATATATTCTAATACATTCTAGCATTCAACAATGTTCCTGTTTCATGTTAATTTAGGACCCATACTGGATCCTACGTAATTTACTTACGGATCTGTTGGGTCACGAATTATACCTCACTTCTTGAGGTTACCCATTCCTACATAACAAGAGCAGTCGGGTATGTTCTGTATCTCCTTTTCTTTTTGCTTATTTCATTTTCCATTTATCTCTTCATCATTTGTGCACAATTTTTGGAGATTGTTGTTTCTTGATTTGAATCTCTGATATAATATTCATGTTATTTTTTTCGATTGATTTTCATATTATTTATACTATTGCAGCATATTGAAGAAGGTCATATTGTATTGTCCGAAACGTCTATTGTGACTGCGAATAAAATTCATCTACTATTCAAAGTTGGGTGCCAAAAATTTATTTATATATTACTCTGGTGTTGGAACCTTTTTTGTGCACCACTTCAGCTGTGCCACGGTATACATTTATTAAAATTACTCGCTCTCTGTGATGTGACTTCTTGCCTTTTAACTCGGCTTGCCCCCTAACCTGTTCTATTGTCTTCCGTTTCTGGCTTTTCCGCTCCCGACCGGCTCTGATGTCTTAGGCTTCTTTCTGACCATGTGTCTTGCTGTGACCTCTGGTACTTCTTTCCCTCTCTGTTGCTGATCCGGCTTTTCTGACTACTCTTCCGCCACCTAGTGGCTCCTACCTGTTGCTCTGTGGTTTCTCTGTGAGTGTAGCTTTTTTCCTTCACCCGCACCCCCTGCTGGAGGTTTGTATGCTAATGCGCTGCAGCAGGAATTACATTATGACTGACCATATCTTTAGAGGGGTTTATTCATTTTTTTTCCTTGGCTATGGATCTGCTGCACAATCTGGCTGGCCAGATGTCCAGTTTGACGCAGATGATGCAGGAATTGTCGGTGGAACATAGGGCCCCGGTCATTTCCCAGACTCAATTACAGAAAGACTTGACAGAGACAGTTAAGACGGTGCAGGGTACCACCCCCCCATGTTGTCAGCAGGTCTGGTGATTCTGTAGATGTCGCCTTGCACTCTCTTGAACCTTCGTTCATGCTTCCTGACACCTTTGCTGGTGATAACGACAAGTTTTGTTCGTTCAGAGAGGGTTGCAAATTGTTTTCATTGAGATCTCAATCGTCTGGGGATGAGAGACAGCAGGTGGAAATAATTATTTTCTTACTCAGGGAAGGTCTCCAATCTTGGGCTTTCTCATTGTCCCCATCTGCCCCTAAACGGATGTCAGTGGATAGGTTTTTTGAGGCCCTAGAAATTATTTATGATGAACCAGACTGTATCAGGGAGGCAGAGGATACTATCATGGGTCTTGCTCAAGGAAAGATGTTAGCCGAGTGGTATTGCTGGGAGTTTAGCCGATGGTCCCCAGAGGTCTCATGGAACGACTCCGCACTCAGGTGCCAGTTCGGGAGGGCACTGTCTGACCATTTGAAGAATGCTCTGGCTCTCCATCCACCACCTAGTTCTTTGGAGGAGGCTATGACTCAAGCCATCAGGATGGATCGAAGACTAAGAGAGAGGGTTGTCATGCAGCAAGAAGGTCCTTTGCATCTGATTAACCCTGATTCTACGCCCCAGTCAGAACCCATGGAGGTGGGGGTTACCACCGTCAAGGAAAGGGAGAGGAGACGACGACGTGATGGGAAACTCTGCTTCTACTGGGGTAGTCCTGGACACTGGAAAAAGGACTGTCCCTCCTGTCCTCCTACTCCCAAGGTGCTGGGAAACGCCTAAGTCTGGGTAACTGTTGAGGAGGTTGCCCAGACTCTCAGGTACCTTTTTCCTCATCTCTTAAACTGCTGTTGGCAGTAGAACTTTGTGTCAAGAACGGTTATACCTCCACTTCAGTGTTTGTGGATTGTGGGTCATCTCTGAACTTGATTGACTCTGAGTTGGTGGCCAAATGTTAGGGACAGTTAGGTTGGAAACTCCCATTAATATTGTGGCCATTGATAAAACACCCCTCACTAAGAATGTTGTTAAGTTTACCTACAAGGTGTTTCTCCTTAACCCCTTAATGTCCAATGACAGACACAGTCCGTCATCAGACATCTCCCCTGCTTTGATGAGGGCTCCGGCGCTGAGCCCGCATCAAAGCCGGGATATGTCAGCTGTTATGAACAGCTGACATGTGCCCGCAATAGGCGCAAGTGGAATTGCCATCCGCCCACGCCTATTAACTAGTTAAATCCTGCTGTCAAAGCTGACAGCGGGCATTTAAATAGCATTTCTGGCCGCCGGGCCGGAAATAACCTCATCGCCGACCCCAGTCACGTGATCGGGGGTTGACATCATGCTGCCTGGACAACCAGAGGTCTCTATGATCTGCTCATCGCCCATATGTAGCAGAGCCGATCGAGTTGTGCATGCTTCTAGCCTCTTATGGAGGCTATTGAAGCATGCCAAAAGTAAAAAAATGTTTAAAAATAAAAAAAACCTAAAAGTTCAAATCACCCCCCTTTCGCCCCAATCATAATAAAACAGTAAAAAAAAATCCCACATACACATATTCAGAATTGCCTGATCTATCAATAAAAAAAGCATTAACCCGATCTCTAAACGGCATAGCGAGAAAAAATTAAAAACGCCAGAATTATGTTTTTTTGGTTGCCAAGACATTGCTTTAAAATGCAATAACGGGTGATCAAAAGATCGTATCTGCACAAAAGTGGTATCATTAAAAACGTCAGCCTGGCATGGAAAAAATAAGCCCTCACCCGACCCCAGATCATGAAAAATGGAGACGCTACGGGTCTCGGAAAATTGCGCAATTTTTTTTTTTTCTAGCAAACTTTGGAATTTTTTTTCACCACTTAGATAAAAGAGGACATAGACATGTTTGGTGTCTATGAACTCGTAATGTCCTGGAGAATCATAATGGCAGGTCAGATTTAGCATCTAGTGAACCTAGCAAAAAAGCCAAGCAAAAAACAAGTGTGGGATTGCACTTTTTTTGCAATTTCACGCACTTGGAATATTTTTCCCGTTTTCGAGTACATGACATGGTAAAACCAATGGAGTCATTTAAAAGTACAACTCATCCTGCAAAAAATAAGCCCTCACATGGCCATATAGATGGAAAAATAAAAAAGTTATGGCTTTGGAAAGAAGGGGAGGGAAAAATGAAAATGCAAAACCAAAAATACCCTGGTCGTTAAGGCCTCTTTCACACTTCAGTTTTTTGTGTCAGTTAAAATCCGCCTAAAAGGCGGAAAAGCGGATCCGTTCCTAACTGATGTTAACGGATGCCACAGCATCCGTTTTGTGACGGAACCGCAGAATGAAGAATTTTAAAGGAACCTCTGGCCGGGAAGGAGAGAGAATTTTTTTCTTCCACCAGAAATGATTTCAGGGTTAATTTTCTCCCTGACTTCCTTTCTCCGGGCATGCGTAATGGAAAATGCGGATCCAACAACAAAAAAACGTTGCAAGGTCCATCCAAGCATGCCGGCGGATGAAAAAAATTTGGCGGATCCTCACAAAAACGGATCCAACGGATGGCCATCCGTCAAGATCTGCCAGTAATGCAACTCTATGGGGAAAAAAACGGATCCGCAAAAAAAATAGCGGATCCGTTTTTTTCAAAACCTGGCGGATTTTGACTGATGGTCAAAAACGGAAGTGTGAAAGAGGCCTAAGGCGTTAAGGTGGGGTCCTGTCATCAAGAACGTATTACATGTTTTATTATGGACAATCTACCTGCGGGACAGGTGTTGGGGTCTCCCTGGTTACTGTTACATAACCCGATCATTGATTGGGAATCTCGGGGCATTGTTAATTGGGGTCCTAATTGTTCTAAAGGTTGCCTTGTTAACCCCTTTACCCCCAAGGATGTTTTTCACGTTAATGACCAGGCCAATTTTTACAATTCTGACCACTGTCCCTTAATGAGGTAATAACTCTGGAATGCTTCCATGGATCCTGGTGATTATGACATTGTTTTCTCGCGACATATTGTACTACATGTTAGTGGTAATATTTCTTTGATATAACTTGCATTTATTTGTGAACAAAATGGAAATTTGGCGAAAATTTTGAAAATTTCGCAATTTTCCAAATTTGAATTTTTATGCCCTTAAATCACAGAGGTCTGGCACAAACAAAAATTAATAAGTAACATTTCCCACATGTTTACTTTACATCAGCACAATTTTGGAACAAAAATTTCTTTTTTTAGGATGTTATAAGGGTTAAAAGTTGACCAGCGATTTCTCATTTTTCCAACACCATTTTTTTTAGGGACCAACATTTGAAGTCACTTTGAGGGGTCTATATGATAGAAAATACCCAAAAGTGACACTATTCTATACACTGCACCCCTAAAGGTGCTCAAAACCACATTTAAGAAGTTTATTAACCCTTCAGGTGCTTCACAGGATTTTTTTGAATGTTTAAAAAAATGAACATTTAAATTTTCTTCACAAAAAAATTGCTTCAGGTCCAATTTTTTTTATTTTACCAAGGGTAACAGGAGAAATTGGACAGCAAAAATTATTGTGCACTTAGTCTTCAGGACGCTGATACCTGATATGTGGGGGGACCACTGTTTCGGCGCATGGCAGAGTTCGGAAGGGAAAGAGCGCTGTTTGACTTTTTCAATGCAAAATTGGCTGGAATTAAGATCAGACGCCATGTCACGTTTGGAGAGTCCCTGATGTGCCTAAGCAGTGGAAACCCCCCCACAAGTGACCCCATTTTGGAAACTAGACCCCCCAAGGAACTTATCTAGATATGTGGTGAGAACTTTGAACCCCCAAGGGCTTCACAGAAGTTTATAACGTACAGCCGTACAATTAAATAATCATATTATTTCCACAAAAATGATCTTTTCACCCCCAATTTTTAGTTTCCCAAGTGTAACAGGACCCCAAAAGTTATTGTGCAATGTGTCCTGAGTACAATGATACCCCATATGTGGGGGTAAACCACTATTTGGGCGCAAGGCAGAGCTCGGAAGGGAAGCAGTGCCATTTGACTTTTTTGGCTGGAATTGAGATCGGACGCCATGCCGTGTTTGGAAAGCCCCTGATGTGCCTAAACTGTGGATACCCCCCACAAATGACACCATTTTGGAAAATAGACCCCCCAAGGAACTTATCTAGATGTGTGGTGAGAACTTTGAACCCCCATGGGCTTCACCGAAGTTTTTAACATTCAGCCGTACAATTAAAAAATCATATTTTTTCCCACAAAAATGATCTTTTTACTCCCAATTTTTATTTTCCCAAGGGTAACAGGACCCCAAAAGTTATTGTGCAATTTGTCCTGAGTACGCTGATACCCCATATGTGGGGGTAAACCACTATTTTGGCACATCGCAGAGCTCGGAGGGGAAGCAGCGCCATTTGACTTTTTGGGCTGGAATTGAGATTGGACGCCATGTCATGTTTGAAGAGCCCCTGATGTGCCTAAATAGTGGAAACACCCCACAAATGACACCATTTTGGAAACTAGACCCCCCCAAGGAACTTATCTAGATGTGTGGTGAGAACTTTGAACCCCTATGGGCTTCACAGAGGTTTATGACGTACAGCCGTAAAATTAAAAAATCATTTTTTCCACAAAAATGATCTTTTCACCCCCAATTTTTATTTTCCCAAGGGTATCAGGACCCCAAAAGTTATTGTGCAATTTGTCCTGAGTACGCACATACCACATATGTGGGGGTAAACCTCAATTTGGATGCATGGCAGAGCTCGGAAGGGAAGCAGTGCCATTTAACATTTTTGGCTGGAATTGAGATCGGACGCCATGTCGCGTTTGGAGAGCCCCTGATGTGCCTAAACAGTGGAAACACCCCACAAATGACACCATTTTGGAAACTAGACCCCCCAAGGAACTTATCTAGATGTGTGGTGAGAACTTTGAACCCCAAGGGCTTCACAGAGGTTTATAATGTACATCCGTAAAATTAAAAAATCATTTTTTCCACAAAAATGATCTTTTCACCCCCAATTTTTATTTTCCCAAGGGTAACAGGACTCCAAAAGTTATTGTGCAATTTGTTCTGAGTAAGCTGATACCCCATATGTGGGGGTAAACCACAATTTGGGCGCATGGCAGAGCTTGGAAGGGAAGCAGCGCCATTTGACTTTTTTGGCTGGAATTGAGATCGGACGCCATGTCACGTTTGGAGAGCCCCTGATGTGCTTAAACAGTGGAAACCCCCCACAAATGACACCATTTTGGAAACTAGACCCCCCAAAGGGACTTATCTAGATGTGTGGTGAGCACTTTGAACCCCCAAGTGCTTCACAGAAGTTTATAACGCCCCGGTGTGAAAATAAAAAAATCATGTTTTTTCCACAAACATGATCAATTAGTCCCCAATTTTTTTATTTTCCCAAGAGTAACAGGAGAAATTGGGCCCAAAAAGTTGTTGTTCAATTTGTCCTGAGGACGCTGATACCCCATATGTGGGAGAAAACTACTGTATCGGCACACGTCAGGGCTTGGAAGGGAAGTACTGACGTTTTGGAATGCAGACTTTGATGGAATGGTCTGCGGGTGTCATGTCACATTTAGAGAGCCCCTGATGTGCCTAAACTGTGGAAACCCCACACAAGTGACACCATTTTGGAAATTAGACCCCCAAGGAACTTATCTAGATGTGTGGTGAGCACTTTGAACCCCCAAGTGCTTCATAGAAGTTTATAACGCCCTGGTGTGAAAATAAAAAAAATCATATTTTTCCACAAACATGATCTTTTAGTCCAAATTTTTTTTATTTTCCCAAGGGTAACAGGAGAAATTGGACGGCAAATAGTTGTTGTACAATTTGTCCTGAGTACGCTGATACCCCATATGTGGGAGAAAACTACTGTATGGGCACACGTCGGGGCTCGGAAGGGAAGTAGTGACGTTTTGGACTGCAGACTTTGTCTCATGTCGGACGCTGTTCACACCACAGCGTCCGGCAGGCAGCGGTAGTTCCATCTCCGTCCACTATAGCCTCAGTGGCGCCGGCTTGATTTTACTCAGGTTATCTGGGGTTAATCTAGCTGGAAATCAGGTGGGATGTTTGGTCACGCCCACGGTCTTTAAATAGTCGTGCTGGCCTGTGGGCGTCGCCGATTATAGCTTGTGTTTTGTGCCAAGTGGTTACGGTCTGGAGTGGAGGTGTTGGAGAGAGAAATTCATAGCTGGTGTCGTATGATCCGTTGTTACCTTTTCGTCTTCCTATATTTGTGCTTTGTTTTGCCCTGTTCACATTATAGTATTGTCCTGTGTGGTTGCGGCGCGGTGTGGTTTGAGTTCCCCCTGTCTGTCATTACTGTGTGGGTTTTGGTGGTTTGACAACTCACTGGGTGGAGGGTGGAGGGTTCAGCTTAGGGCTGAGCAGGAGATAAGGAGAGGCTGGAGGCTCAGGCATTTGCACCTTTAGCAAAAACCCTGGGTTGAGGGTCAGACAGGGTTTTCCCTAGTTTGAGGGACTCCGCAGGGGCCCGGGTTTTGTCAGCCTCCTTCGACCTAAGCCTCGCATAACATTATAATCGGCCCAACATTTTTCCATGGATTCCATGACTTCCATAAACCGCCAGTTGGCGGCGCTGTCCTTACAGGTCACTGAGTTGAAGGGGGCAGTTCAGCAGCAGGGCCTGGTTGTAGCTAATGTACAAGCGGCTTCTGCAGGTGCAGGTGCAGAGCCTAAGATTCCGCTGCCTGAACGATTTTCTGGGGAACGCAGCAAATTTGTCATCTTTCGGGTGGCCTGCAAGTTATACTTTCGCATGCGCCCGGTCTCCTCAGGTAATGAGGCTCAGCGGGTGGGTCTGGTGTTATCATTACTGAGTGGGGACCCCCAAGCATGGGCGTTTTCCTTACCAGCCGACTCTGCTACATTTCATTAGATTGAGAATGTTTTTTCAGCACTCGGGCTCATTTATGATGACCCCGACAGATTGGCTTTAGCAGAATCTAAGATCCGCGCCCTCCGTCAGGGGGAACGTATGGCGGAAGACTATTGTTCAGAATTTCGCCGTTGGGCAGTAGACACACAGTGGAACGACCCAGCGCTGCGGAGTCAGTTTATTCATGGGGTCTCAGAAAGAGTTAAACAGGCCCTCCTGATGTATGAGACTCCTGCATCGTTAGAATCTGCCATGAGTTTGGTTATCCGTATTGATCGCCGTTTGCGTCAAGGGGCGCAGGAGACGCTGCCTCTGGGGGAAAGCAGGGGTGCCAGTGTGGTTGCTGCAGATGAGCCCACGGAACCTATGCAAATCGCTGGGGTATCACATGTGCAGCGTCGCGTTCCTGGGTTCAGGAAGCATGGAGCATGTTTTTACTGTGGTAAAAGAGATCATTATGTAAATGCTTGTCCTGTGCTACCAAAGAAAGTCGCACCGGCGGAAAACTGGTAAGCTCAGAGGGTATGGAGGAGGCCCAACTGAGCGTATGCATATCCTCCATGATGGTATCTCAATGTATGCTCCCTGCCAGGGTTATTATTGCGGGTAGAGAGCTACCAATATCAGTGTTTGTGGATAGCGGTTCAGCCACCAATCTCATGGATGAGGAGTTTGCACGCATGGCAGGTTTCAAGATCGAAAAACTCCCTCATCCTATTCGCGTGGTTACCATTAATGCCGCTCCCCTCCCACAGGGGGAGATTACTGAGTTTGTAGCTGAGGTTAAACTCCACATTGGGGTCCTACATTCTGAGTGGGTTACATGTAAGGTACTCAATAATCTCCCAGCACAAATAGTCCTGGGTTTCCCATGGTTGTCTAAGCACAACCCGGTGATTGACTGGAGAACCCAGGACATAGTCCAGTGGAGCAGTTTCTGCCAGAAAAATTGCTTGGCCACATGTGTGTCCGCCGTGAAGTCCAGCCTTCCGGAGGCATTGCTGGATTTTGCGGACGTATTCTCTGAGAGGGGTTGCTCAGAACTACCTCCACATCGAGCCTATGACTGTCAAATTAGGTTAAAACCCGGGGCTAAATTGCCAAAGGCGAGGATGTTTAGTATTTCTGGTCCGGAGAGACAAGCTCTTAAGGACTACATTGCGGAGAGTTTAAGTAAAGGGCACATCCGGCCTTCATCCTCACCTGTAGCAGCGGGGTTTTTCTTTATTAATAAGAAAGATGGGGGGTTACGCCCGTGTCTGGATTTCCGGGAGTTAAACCAGATTACGGTCCGTGATCCCTACCCGATGCCTCTGATCCCTGATTTGTTCAACCAGGTGGCTGGTGCGAAGTGGTTTTCCAAACTTGACCTCAGGGGGCATATAACCTCATAAGGGTCCGTCAGGGGGATGAGTGGAAGACGGCATTCAATACCCCTGAGGGTCATTTTGAAAGCCTAGTTATGCCATTTGGGTTGACAACCGCGCCTGCTGTGTTCCAACATTTCATAAATGATGTATTTGCTCATGTGCTGGGGAAATTTGTGATTGTGTACCTGGATGATATCCTTATTTATTCGAGCGACCAGGACACTCATTTAGAGCATGTCAGGCAGGTGTTACAGCTGCTCCGTGAGAATAAGCTCTATGCTAAGCTTGAAAAATGCGTGTTTTTTGTTCAAGAGTTGCCTTTTTTGGGATATATTGTGTCCGCCGCAGGGTTTAAAATGGATGCCGCGAAGGTGCAAGCGGTGCTGCGATGGGAACGGCCTGGTAATCTAAAGGCGCTCCAGCGGTTCCTTGGGTTTGCCAACTATTATAGGAAGTTTATTAAGAATTTCTCTACTATAGCCAAACCGCTCACGGACATGACGAAAAAAGGTACCAATCTCGCTATCTGGTCTGAGGATGCGGTGCGTGCATTTGAGCTTCTGAAGAACCGTTTTGCTTCAGCCCCCATTCTGGTGCAACCGGACGTATCTAAACCTTTTACGGTGGAGGTCGATGCGTCTGAGGTGGGAGTGGGGGCAGTACTGTCACAGGGCTCGTCCTTGAGCAATTTGCGTCCATGCGCCTACTTCTCCAAGAAGCTGTCGCCGGCCGAACGGAATTACGACATCGGCAACAGGGAGTTGTTGGCCATCAAATTGGCTTTTGAGGAATGGCGACACTTCTTGGAGGGGGCGGCCCACCAGGTCACAGTCATCACCGACCATAAAAACCTGCTCTATCTGGAGTCGGCCAAGCGTCTGTCTCCCAGGCAGGCTTGCTGGGCATTGTTTTTTACACGTTTTAACTTTCTGGTGACTTACCGTCTTGGGGCGAAAAACACCAAGGCGGATGCCTTGTCCAGGTGTTTTCCGGGGGGAGAACCTCTGGAAGAGCCGGTACCCATCCTCCAGGAAGGTGTAGTGGTTTCGGCTCTCACGACTGAGGTAGAGGCGGAGATTGCCGAGGCCCAGGAGGAGGTACCACCAGGACTTCCCGCTAATAAGTCGTTCGTACCCCTTCATCTTCGTCTTAAAGTGTTGGGGGAACACCGCGACTCGGTCCTGGCCGGTCATCCAGGGGTTAGGGGCACCTTGGAACTGGTATCGCGCCGCTTCTGGTGGCCAAAAATCCGGCAGGATGTGGTTTCCTACGTGACAGCTTGCATCACATGCGCCAGGGCCAAGTCGCCCAGAACCCGTCCTGCTGGCACTCTACAGCCTCTGGGGATACCTAGTAGGCCATGGACAGAAATCTCCATGGACTTTATCACAGACTTGCCTGCCTCGGCGGGGAACACGGTCATCCTGGTGGTGGTTGATCGATTTTCGAAGATGGCGCATTTTGTGTCGTTGCCTTCCTTGCCCAACGCGAAGACGTTGGCTCAGGTCTTTGTGCAGGAGGTGGGCAGACTTTGTGTCATGTCGGACGCTGTTCACACCACAGCGTCCGGCAGGCAGCGGTAGTTCCATCTCCGTCCACTATAGCCTCAGTGGCGCCGGCTTGATTTTACTCAGGTTATCTGGGGTTAATCTAGCTGGAAATCAGGTGGGATGTTTGGTCACGCCCACGGTCTTTAAATAGTCGTGCTGGCCTGTGGGCGTCGCCGATTATAGCTTGTGTTTTGTGCCAAGTGGTTACGGTCTGGAGTGGAGGTGTTGGAGAGAGAAATTCATAGCTGGTGTCGTATGATCCGTTGTTACCTTTTCGTCTTCCTATATTTGTGCTTTGTTTTGCCCTGTTCACATTATAGTATTGTCCTGTGTGGTTGCGGCGCGGTGTGGTTTGAGTTCTCCCTGTCTGTCATTACTGTGTGGGTTTTGGTGGTTTGACAACTCACTGGGTGGAGGGTGGAGGGTTCAGCTTAGGGCTGAGCAGGAGATAAGGAGAGGCTGGAGGCTCAGGCATTTGCACCTTTAGCAAAAACCCTGGGTTGAGGGTCAAACAGGGTTTTCCCTAGTTTGAGGGACTCCGCAGGGGCCCGGGTTTTGTCAGCCTCCTTCGACCTAAGCCTCGCATAACACTTTGATGGAATGGTCTGCGGGTGTCATGTCACATATGGAGAGCCCCTGATGTGCCTAAACTGTGGAAACCCCCCACAAGTGACCCCATTTTGGAAACTAGACCCCCCCAAGGAACTTATCTAGATGTGTGGTGAGCACTTTGAACCCCCAAGTGCTTCACAGAAGTTTATAATGTAGAGCCATAAAAATAAAAAAAATCTTTTTTTTTTCCACAAAAATGATATTTTTGCTCCCAATTTTTTTATTTTCCCAAAGGTAACAGGAGAAATTGGATCCCAAAATTTGTTGTGTAATATGTCCTGAGTATGCTGATCCCCCATATGTGGGGGTAAACTACTGTTTGGGTGAATGGCAAAGCTTGGAAGGGAAGGAGCACCGTTTGACTTTTTCAACGCAGAATTGGCTGGAATTGAGATCAGACGCCATGTTGCATTTGGAGTACCCCTGATGTGTCTAAACAGTGAAAATCTCCCAATTCAAACTCCACCCCTAACCCCAACACACCCCTAACTCTAATCTCAGCCCTAATCCTAGCCCTAACCCTAATGGGAAAATCAAAATAAATACATTTTTTTAATTTTATTTTTCCCTAACTAAGGGGGTTATAAAGGGGGGTTGATTTACTAATTATGGTGGGTTTTTATGTTTGGCAGCTGTCACATGCTAAAAGATGCTTTTTATTGTAAAAATAGTTTTTGCATCTCCACATTTTCAGAGCTATAATTTTTCCATATTTTGACCCACAGAGTCATGTTTTTTGCAGGACGAGTTGATGTTTTTATTGGTACCATTTTCGGACACGGACACATTTTTTTTATTGCTTTTGGGACGCAAAATGAAAAAAAAACAGCATTTCATGAATTTCTTTTGGTGGGGGGGCATTTACACTGTTCCGCATGTGGTAAAATTGATAAAGCGGTTTTATTCTTCGGGTCAGTACGATTACAGCGATACCTCATTTATATCTTTTTTTATGTTTTGTCGCTTTATACAATAAAAACAATTTCATATTAAAAAATCATTATTTTTGCATCGCTTTATTCTGCGAGTTATAACTTTTTTTTATTTTTTTGCTGGTGATGCTGTATGGTGTCTAGTTTTTTGCGGGACAAGATGTCGTTTTCATCGGTACCATGGTTATTTATATACGTCTTTCTGATCGCGCGTTATTCCACTTTTTGTTTGGCGGTATGATGATAAAGCATTTGTTTCTTGCCTTGTTTTTTTTTAAGGGGTTCACTAAAGGGGTTAACTAGTGGGACAGTTAAAAATTATTTTTACATATGATTTTTTTTTTTAACTTTATTATATTGTCCCTGTGTGGGACAATATAATAAAGTGTCAGATCGCTGATCTGACACCTTGCACAGCAGTGGGTCAGATCAGCGATCTGCAGGCACTGCTGGAGGCTTTCTCAGTGCCTGCTATCAGGAGTGCCCTCGGGAGTGCCGCTGATCGCTATGACACACTATCCTGTCTATGGGAATTAAGTCCCAGGTCACATGGATGGGATAGTACATCAGATGGCAGAAAGGGGTTAATATGTCTGTGTCATCCGTCAGTCTGGATGGTATTCTGGAGTACTTGAAGGATTTTGAGGATGTATTCTCCGAAAAGGAGGTTGAGGTTTTACCACCACACCGCCCATTCGATTATGCTGTTAATATCGTCCCTGGTGTCAAACTGCTCAAAGCCCGTTTATACAATCTCTCCGGCCCTGAACGGGTGGCTATGAAGGAGTATATCTCCTAAAGTGTTTGTAAAGGGCACATTCACCTCTCTGTTTCAACTGTGGGGGCGGGATTCTTTTTTATGAAGAAAAAAGATGGCTGTTTACGCCTATGCCTCAATTTTGGAGAATTAAACAAGATCACCGTAAGGAATATTTACCCCCTCCCACTTATTCCTGATTTGTACAATCAATTGTCTGGAGCCAGATGGTTCTCCAAGTTGGACCTCAGGGGAGCATATAATCTCACCCGCATGTGTGAGGTGGATGAGTGGAAAACGGCTTTTCTCACCTCTGAGGGTTTGTTTGAGAACCTGGTTATGCCTTTTGGTCTGACTAACGCGCCAGCAGTGTTTCAGAATTTCATTAATCATGTTTTTTTGGATTTCATTGGGTGCTTCATGGTGGTGTATCTAGATGACATCCTTATATATTCTGCTGATAAAATTAAACATATGGGTCATCTCCGTGCTGTCCTCCAGAGGCTCAGGGAGAACTCTCTCTTTGCTAAATTGTAGAAATGTTCATTTTTTGTTCAAGAATTGTCCTTTCTGGGTTTTATTTTATCTACTGAGGGGTTTTGCATGTACCCTAGAAAGGTACAAGCTATTGTTGATTGGGTACAGCCCAAAAATCGCAATGGTCTTCAGAGATTTTTGGGTTTTGCCACTTTCTATAGAAAATTCATCAAGGGGTTTTCACAGGTGGTTAAACCCCTCACTGATTTAACTCGTAAGGGGTTTATATCAAAAACTGGTCAGCTCCAGCTTTAGTGGCATTTTCTTCTTTAAAAGAATGTTTCATGTCTGCCCCTGTACTGATTCAACCTGATCTGTCTGAGCCATTTATCGTGGAAGTGGACGCTGTGGAGGTGCCTGTGGGGGTGGTGTTGTCCCAGGGGCCCATCACATTAAACAATTTAAGACTCTGTGCCTTCTTTTCTAAAAAGTTTTCCTCTGCTGAAAGGAATTATGATGTGTGTAACCGAGAGTTATTAGCCATTAAATTGGCTTTTGAAGAATGGATGCATTTTTTGAAGGGGGCTGTCCATCGTATCACGGTCATCACGGGGTCACAAGAACCTGTCTTACATTGAGTCTGCCAAACGTTTAATCCTGAGGCAGGCTAGGTGGTCACTTTTTTTCCTCGATTTCAGTTTTCCATCACTTTTCCATCAGTTTTCCATCACCTTATCTCGCAGCTTGTATCCAATATCTCCTCCTGAACCTCTTTCCTCCATTATTCAGCACGGGGTTGTTGTGGGTGGAGTTTCCTCAACATTAGAGCGGGAGATTCAGGAGGCCTAGCCTCTATTTCCTCCGTCCACACCGGATAATAAGTTCTTTGTGCCTGTCCAGTATCGGTTAAGGGTGCTCCGGGAATTCCACGACTCGGCTCTTAGTGGGCATCCGGGAATCTCGGCCACGCACAAAGCCATTGCTAGGCTGTTTTGGTGGTCTTCATTGGCTTCTGATGTTGCTGTATTTGTATCCTCCTGTGAGACATGTGCCCATGCTAAACCCTTCCATAACCGTCCAGCTGGGGAATTGGTGCCTTTGCCAATTCCAGATAAACCTTGGACCCATCTGTCAATGGATTTTATCACGGATCTTCCCCCGTCTAATGGCAAAATGGTGGTCTGGGTGGTGGATAGGTTCAGCAAACAAGCGCATTTTGTACCATTGGCAGGGCTGTCTAATGCGGAAACTTTGTCGAAACTTTTCATTGAGCGTGTTGTGCGACTACATGATGTGCCTGTGAATGTTGTCTGTGATAGAGGAGTGAAATTTGTGTCTAAATTCTGGAGGGCTTTTTGTAAAAGGCTGGGTATCAGTTTGACCTTTTCTTCAGCCTGTCATCCTGAGACCAACGGTCAGACTGAGAGGACCAATCAGTCTTTGGAGCAGATTTTGCGGTGCCTTGCCATGTCTCGTCAGGATGATTGGTGCTCTTCATTACCGTTGGCAGAGTTCGCTTTTAATAATCGTATTAATCAGTCCACTGGTACTTTCCCGTTCTTTTGCAATTATGGTTTTCACCCTAATTTTGGTGATTCGGGGTGTCCAGGAGCTTATGTTGCCATTCATCGGTTGGGGGAGGACTGGGGGGAGGTCCAAAGGAACATTGGGGAGGCCCAGGGTAATTACAAATTTTTTGCTGATAAACGACGGTTGGTGGGGCCGGAATTTCAGGTGAGGGATAAGGTATGGTTATCCACTAAGAATATGAGGTTGAGGATTCCTTCTGCTAAGTTGGGCCCCAAGTTTATATGACCTTATGAAATTTTGGAGGTAGTTAACCCTGTTGCCTTTCAACTGCGCTTGACCCAGCGCTGCGGATCCCCAGTGTGTTTTCCATAATGCTCTTTTGAAACCGTGAGTGTCTTCCTCAGGGGATTCTCCATCTCATCCGCCTCCTGTCTTGGTGGATGATCAGACCGAGTATGAGGTGGAACGGATCATGGATTCTCGGATGCTCCGCCGTTCACTTTAGTATCTGGTCCATTGGAAGGGTTAGTGTCCTGAGGACTGGTCTTGGGTACTGGCGCGCCCAGTCCATGTGGATCTGTTAGTCCTGGCCTTTCATACTCGGTATCTGGTGAAACCTGGGGGTCCGATGGCCCCACATTTAGAGGGGGTACTGTCATGATCCAGTCCGGGGTTTGTTTCTGATTATTCTCTCCCCGGAATGGTCATGTGAGGGTTAATCTTCCCTGCATCCTTTTGGTATCTGTCGCTGTTACCTGTAGGCTTTTGTCAGTTATAGTTCTAGTCGCTGGCTTGAGTAGCTGACCCCGTTATACCCTGACTTGTCCTCTGCCCGTTTAAGTAGGTCCTGTTCCTGATTCCCTCTGTGACTTCGCTCGCCGTAGTACTCGCTCTCTGTCCTGTGACTCATTGTTATTTGACTTGGCTTGCCCCCTGTCCTATTGTCTTCCGTCTCTGGCTTTTCGGCTCCTGACTGGCTCTGACCTCTTAGGCTTGTTTCTGGCCATGTGTATTTCTATGACCTCTGGTACTTTTTTCTCTCTCTGCTGCTGCTCCGGCTTTTCTGAATATTCCGCCACCTAGTGGCTCCTGCCTGCTGCTCTGTGGTTTCTCTGTGAGTGTACCTATTTTTCTTCACCCGCACCCCCTGCTGGAGGTTTGTGTGCTACTGCACTGCAGCAGGCATTACAGTAATCCTCCTCCTGGCAACTGCCTTTGACACAGTGAACCATTCCCCCTTAGTACTGACTTTCTGATGTCTTGGCATTACAGACAGCCCTTTGTTGGATCTCCTTGTACCTAACAGAAAGGACATTCAGTGCCTCCCACTCACACACCACCTCTTCATCTTGCCCCCTGTGTGTTGGTGTCCCCTAAGATTCAGTTGTAGGTCCAGGCTCTATGCTTAGGGTGTGCGCATGCCTTCCCTCCCTCTTAACGTGATCACGCGCATCGCCCTAAGGTGTCCCCAGCCAATAACTGGTCAATGACTTCTATTTAAGGCTCTCCCTCAATATGGAGGTACCTGAGCAATGTTGTTAGGTTGCCTTGCATGCTTGCTAGTTGTCAGGTACCCCAGGTCTGCCTGTCTGCTTGTCTACACTGTAACCGTCTGCTTGTACTTGTGTGGGATCTTTTGTCCATCAGCCGGTCCAGCCTGCACCTGCCAGTCCTCCTCTGCCTAACACCTGGTCCAGCCCACACCTGCCAATGCCCATTTCTATAACACCGGTCAAGCCCACACCTGCCAGATCCCATCTGTGTAACACCTGGTCCAGCCCACACCTGCCACTCCCACCTGTGTAACACCTGGTCCAGTCTGCACCTGCCAGAACCCATCTGTGTAACCACCGGTCCAGCCCGCACCTGCCAGTGCTCATCTGTTTAACTGTTGGCCCAGATCACACCTGCCAAGTCCCATCTGTCTAACACTTGGTCCAGTTCGCACCTGACAGGTCTCTCCTGTTCCTCAGCTGGTTCAGCCTGCACCTGCCAGTGTTCATCTGTATAACACCTGGTCCAGCTCACGCCTGCCAGTGCCCACCTGTGTAAGGCTGCTTTCATATATCAGTTTTTTGGTGTCAGTCACAATGTGTTGGATAGACAGATCCGTCGCAGATTGTCATAAACTCATGCGACGGATACGTTTTTTTCACTGGATCCGCTAGCTGGATCCGTCAAAAAACGGATCCGCCGCATCCATTTTTTCATCCGTTTCTTCTGTTTGTTGACGGATCTGTTTTTGAAAAATGCCCACAGACAGATAGATAGATATGTGATAGATAGAATACATAGATATATCTATGGATATATCTATGGATATCTATGAATATATCCATAGATATAGCCATAGATATAGATCTATAGATATATCTAAAGATATATCTAATATATGAAGCTCAAAGTGTGTTTGTATGTATGTGTGTATGCATGTGTGTATGTACGGGATAGGCATCCGCACCATCGCAGCTACAGCCACAAAATTTGGCACAGTCACACGTCTGGACCCCGAGAGCTTCCTAAGCTATGTTGTGAGGTGAAATTTTAACACCGCGCGTTCCAATTCACCAAACAATTTTGCCCCTATCTACATACTGGGGGAAAAAGTGTGTGCACGTCAAGCCCCGCCCCTCATTATGATGTCATAATGCCCCTATTTGCATACTGGGGAAACAGTGTCTGCGTATCAAGCCCTGCCCCTCATTATGATGTCACAATGGTTGCCATGGCGACGCTGATGTCATCATAGGTTGCAAGCCCCGCCACCGCTCATTATGATGTCATAATGGTTGACTATAGGATGGAGGATGTGTGACGGGTATATGGGCACTGGACTATGGGATGGAGGATATGTATGACTCGTATATGGGCACGGGACTATGGGATGGCGGATATGCATATGGGCATGGGACTATGGGATGGAGGATGTGTGATGGATATATGGGCACTGGACTATGGGATGGAGGATATGTATGACGGGTATATGGGCATGGGACTATGAGATGGCGGATATGTATGATGGGTATATGGGCACGGGACTATGGGATGGAGGATATGTATGATGGGTATATGGGCATGGGACTATGAGATGAAGGATGTGTGATGGGTATATGGGCACTCAACTATGGGATGGCGAATATGTATGATGGGTATATGGGCATGGGACTATGGGATGGAGAATATGTATGATGGGTATATGGGCATGGGACTATGGGATGGAGAATATGTATGATGGGTATATGGGCATGGGACTATGGGATGGAGCATGTGTGATGGGTATGGGCACTCGACTATGGGATGAGGATATGTATGATGGGTATATGGGCACGGGCCTATGGGATCGTGGATATGTATGATGGGTATATGGGCACAGGACTATGGGATGGAGGATAATTATAATTTGCTATAACTAACCACAGTTAGTTACTATGCCCGGGCAGCACCGGGCTCTTCAGCTAGTTTATAGATATAGCCATAGATATACAGTTGTGGCCAAAAGTATTGACACCCCTGCAATTCTGTCAGATAATACTCAGTTTCTTCCTGAAAATGATTGCAAACACAAATTCTTTGGTATTATTATCTTCATTTAATTTGTCTTAAATGAAAAAACACAAAAAGAAGTGTCCTAAAGCCAAATTGGATATAATTCCACACCAAACATAAAAAAGAGGATGGACAAAAGTATTGGCACTGTTCGAAAAATCATGTGATGCTTCTCTAATTTGTGTAATTAACAGCACCTGTAACTTACCTATGGCACCTAACAGGTGTTGGCAATAACTAAATCACACTTGCAGCCAGTTGACATGGATTAAAGTTGACTCAACCGCTGTCCTGTGTCCTTGTGTGTACCACATTGAGCATGGAGAAAAGAAAGAAGACCAAAGAACTGTCTGAGGACTTGAGAAACCAAATTGTGAGGAATCATGAGCAATCTCAAGGCTACAAGTCCATCTCCAAAGACCTGAATGTTCCTGTGTCTACCGTGCGCAGTGTCATCAAGAAGTTTAAAGCCCATGGCACTGTGGCTAACCTCCCTAGATGTGGACGGAAAAGAAAAATTGACAAGAGATTTCAACGCAAGATTGTGCGGATGTTGGATAAAGAACCTCGACTAACATCCAAACAAGTTCAAGCTGCCCTGCAGTCCGACGGTACAACAGTGTCAACCCGTACTATCTGTCGGCGTCTGAATGAAAAGGGACTGTATGGTAGGAGACCCAGGAAGACCCCACTTCTTACCCCGAGACACAAAAAAGCCAGGCTGGAGTTTGCCAAAACTTACCTGAAAAAGCCTAAAACGTTTTGGAAGAATGTTCTCTGGTCAGATGAGACAAAAGTAGAGCTTTTTGGGCAAAGGCATCAACATAGAGTTTACAGGAGAAAAAAAGAGGCATTCAAAGAAAAGAACACAGTCCCTACAGTCAAACATGGCGGAGGTTCCCTGATGTTTTGGGGTTGCTTTGCTGCCTCTGGCACTGGACTGCTTGACCGTGTGCATGGCATTATGAAGTCAGAAGACTACCAACAAATTTCGCAGTATAATGTAGGGCCCAGTGTGAGAAAGCTGGGTCTCCCTCAGAGGTCATGGGTCTTCCAGCAGGACAATGACCCAAAACACACTTCAAAAAGCACTAGAAAATAGTTTGAGGGAAAGCACTGGAGACTTCTAAGGTGGCCAGCAATGAGTCCAGACCTGAATCCCATAGAACACCTGTGGAGAGATCTAAAAATGGCAGTTTGGAGAAGGCATCCTTCAAATATCAGGGACCTGGAGCAGTTTGTCAAAGAAGAATGGTCTAAAATTCCAGCACAGCATTGTAAGAAACTCATTGATGGTTACCGGAAGCGGTTGGTTGCAATTATTTTGGCTAAAGGTTGTGCAACCAAGAATTAGGCTGAGGGTGCCAATACTTTTGTCTGGCCCATTTTTGGAGTTTTGTGTGAAATGATCAATGTTTTGCTTTTTGCTTCATTCTCTTTTGTGTTTTTTCATTTAAGACAATTAAATGAAGATAATACCAAAGAATTTGTATTTGCAATCATTTTCAGGAAGAAACTGAGTATTATCTGACAGAATTGCAGGGGTGTCAATACTTTTGGCCACAACTTTATCTATGTCTATAGATATATCCATAGAGAAATCAATAGATATATTTGTCGGACAAGGCTTCCATCCTAGCAAAAATCGGACAGCGACGGATCCGTCGATGTTCGATTTTTCGACGTAGACAAAAAACTTTCCTATGTTTGTTGTCTCCGGCCGACGGACAAAGAATTTCCGACGGATCCGTCGAACGACAGATGAAACGTGCGGCTATCCGTCACAATCCGTCGCTAATACAAGTCTATGAGAAAAAAACGGATCCAGCAGCATCAGTCGCTGGATCCGTTTTTTTCAAAATTCGACTGATTGCAACTGATGGCAAAAAACTGATATGTAAAAGGGGCCTAACACCCAGTCCAATTCACACCTGCCAGTGCCCATCTGTGCAACACCCGGTACAGCCTACACCAGCTAGTGCACATCTGTTTAACTGCCGGTCCAGATCGCACCTGAAAGTGCACATCTATCTAACACCTGGTACAGTCCGCACCTGCCATGCTCTCCTGTTCCTCAACCAGTCCAACCCGCACCTCTCAGTGCTCATCTGTCTAACTGCTGGTCAAGATCACATCTGCCAGTGCCCATCTGTCTAAATCCCGGTCCATCCCGCGCCTGCCAATGCCCATCTGTGTAACACCCAGTCCAGTCTGCACCTGCCAGTGCTTTTCTGGTCCCATCTGCAAACATGGTTGCAGTGTACCTACAGTGCCTGCCTTCATTCCTCATCCCTCCTTCGGGCCATACCAGTCTACCCACTCTGGGGGATCAGCTGCAACCCTCAGTCGGTCAGCCCTGGAGTAGCACCTGGTGCCACCTTCTCGTCCCTCTTATGGTCGCAGTTTTCACATGCTGCCGCTTATCTCGGGTCAGATTTGGTAGGCCACTTAGTTACACCCCTCCAGACTTTCCAAGGGCTATGGCACAGTGGTTCCACAACCTTGCCTGTTACAGTCTCCATCTGCGGGTTGGCTGTAGTGGAAGAGGTGTCGGTCCCCATTACACTATTTCTACTCTGGTGAAATGGATTCCACTTTGGTAGTGTCTGCCACTAATTTTTGGAAATGTGTAGACTTCTGGTTCGGTCTCCTTCATGTGTGTAGCCTGTAGCAGTAGGAGTCCGAGACCGGCAGGCCTCCACTATCTTTGAGTCAACTATCCATCTTACTATCCTTACATTTTTCTGACAACAGTAGACTGCGAAAATATTTGTGCCACCTGAGTGTGGCTGATCATAAAAACAGGTTGAACTGTTGCACGTGGTATCAGGGCTCAGAGCATACCAATGCCTCACCCACCTGGTCTTAATTTTAAGTTCAATTCTAAGCTGTAAGTGCGGACCCACACTCTGATAACTCATGTATTGCTATTGCTCATGCTATTGCTATTGTGCTATTCTAAAATTTGTACTGTGGGTGAATTGAGGCCACTTTTCTGATGTCTGCCCCTAATTTGATGTATTTTGGCAGTTTTTGGGACTGTTTGAAGGTGTTGTTCATGCATTTGTTTTTGCCTCCCATTTACTTCAAAGGCCTTTAGCTATGTTCGGCAAATATTCGATAAATTAATTGGCGAATATTGCAAAATCGGCGCTCATAACCGAACACTGAAATATTCGCTCATCTCTAGTAGTAATGCAAACTTTTTTTGGCTTAGTGCACTCGCTCTATTGAAAATACATGTTCAAGACTAGGTGAGCAAGCATCTATTTGGGAAAGTTGCATGGAATAGCCATACCAGTATAAGACCAACAAATTTTTAAATGGTTGTTAAGGGGCTAACATATTCTGCCAAAGTCTCCTAAAAACAGAAATAATGGTAAAACTTGTTTGTCTCGGTATTCACCAGAACTAATTGTAATCGTTTACAATACAGAATAGAATACCATAAAATTGACTGAACTGAACTGCACATTAATTCAAATGTTTCATGCACAAAGATAAATTAAAGATAAAAAGATTTCTAAAATCTACTCCAGCAACCCTGATGGTGCATCTGCTGTTTCCAGTACCTCTCTGGTACTCACTGTGTTGGATGCATTCCCATTAAAGTCAGCCAAGTAAGTCCATCTCATATAAATTACTTTACAGAAAGAAGCTTCAAGCAAGGTCTCCCCAGCAATCTTAAGGGTCTTGTTAACCCGTTTGTGAACAGGCTGTGCTTTGTGAACAAATTATGGATTCCAAATAATCATTTAAGTGTAGACTTTGTGCTTTTGAGTTTTGGCTTCTGATGATTAATTGTATTCTAGCAGGGGGTATTTACCTACTTATACTCATTCTGATCTTGTATTGAGGTTGATACTCGTATTATAATATTCTATAGATGACCATATCTACTATCACACCCTCGTCCTCTTCTTCATACCCACTAATCATACATGTATATAATGGTATTAATCGTAGCATATACCGTGTATAAGATGTACTGAACTTTTTTGTTTTGCTTCCAAGGGTTAAGAAAAGACTAGACATTTCTGGGGTCGTAATCGTATCTTCTGCTCCATTACACCACTGAATAAAAAGCTGTTGAAATGAGTTAGTATTAAGACAGTACACTATTCACTCATATTCCCTTGTAAGAGTCATAGAAAACCATTCCCATGGAATACAGTGGCATAAAGGCGGCTTTAGACCTTAGATAACATCATTCCAAGCCTTGAAAACAGATTCTGTCCATCCTTTTTTTCCTAGTGAACCCAAGATATCTTTTTATACACTTCTACTGCTAATGGGGTTAACCATGAAAGGAAAGATTGGGTCTGATACTTTTGTTAAGATTTAGTAAGCGACCCCGTGGGATCCCAGATAAAAAAATATTACATTACCTGAATCATTTTCCAGAACAAGGGTCAGCACACCAGCACAAACAATAGTTTCCTTGCATTGACTCATATTTTAACACAAATATATGTTTTCATTAGTATTAAATTGAGTAAGTTGTATCATTATTGGTTTAGTAGCAATATATTCTAATTCTCAGCGCTATAAACGGTATGAGCAAATCATAATGAAAGAATAAATTCAATGTGAATGGTTTTTATATGGTTACTTGTGAATTCTAGGGGTATACTTATAGGGGAGCCAAATGTAGTAGTTGCACCCTTTCTCTGGAGCCCGAGGTGGGGCCCATTGTTCCCTCAGCCACACAAGAAAATAAACCACTATTATAAGTGACACATAGTAGAATCGGAACCTAATAAATATTTTGTTTTAGGGTTCATTAATCTCAAGCTATGCCTCTTTATATTTCTGTTCACAAGAGTGTACACTGATCTCTATGATCCATACTAGCCATCACTTTCTGAGACTAAATGTTATTTTGACATAAGTTAAAAAAGACATAGGACCATCAAGTTAAATCTTTCTTCACCAGTTATATATTACTTGCTGCTAGAATATTTATAACCGTAATATACACTCACTGGCCACTTTATTAGGTACACCTGTCCAACTGTGTGTTAAGACTTAATTTCTAATCAGCCAATCACATGGCGGCAACTCAGTGCATTTAGGCATGTAGACATGGTCAAGACAATCTCCTGCAGTTCAAACCGAGCATCAGTATGGGGAAGAAAGGTGATTTGAGTGCCTTTGAACGTGGCATGATTGTTGGTGCCAGAAGGGCTGGTCTGAGAATTTCAGAAACTGCTGATCTACTGGGATTTTCACGCACAACCATCTCTAGGGTTTACAGAGAATGGTCCGAAAAAGAAAAAAAATCCAGTGAGCGGCAGTTCTGTGGCCGGAAATGCCATGTTGATGCCAGAGGTCAGAGGAGAATGGGCAGACTGGTTCGAGCTGATAGAAAGGCAACAGTGACTCAAATTGCCACCCGTTACAACCAAGGTAGGCAGAAGAGCATCTCTGAACGCACAGTGCGTCGAACTTTGAGGCAGATGGGCTACAGCAGCAGAAGACCACACTGGGTACCACTCCTCTCAGCTAAGAACAGGAAACTGAGGCTACAATTTGCACAAGCTCATCGAAATTGGACAGTAGAAGATTGGAAAAACGTTGCCTGGTCTGATGAGTCTCGATTTCTGCTGCGACATTCGGATGGTAGGGTCAGAATTTGGCGTAAACAACATGAAAGCATGGATCCATCCTGCCTTGTATCAACGGTTCAGGCTGGTGGTGGTGGTGTCATGGTGTGGGGAATTTTTTCTGTGCACTCTTTGGGCCCCTTGGTACCAATTGAGCATCGTTGCAACGCCACAGCCTACCTGAGTATTGTTGCTGACCATGTCCATCCCTTTATGACCACAATGTACCCAACATCTGATGGCTACTTTCAGCAGGATAATGCGCCATGTCATAAAGCTCGAATCATCTCAGATTGGTTTCTTGAACATGACAATGAGTTTACTGTACTCAAATGGCCTCCTCAGTCACCAGATCTCAATCCAATAGAGCATCTTTGGGATGTGGTGGAACGGGAGATTCGCATCAGGGATGTGCAGCCGACAAATCTGCGCCAACTGTGTGATGCCATCATGTCAATATGGTCCAAAATCTCTGAGGAATGCTTCCAGCACCTTGTTGAATCTCTGCCATGAAGAATTGAGGCAGTTCTGAAGGCAAAAGGGGGTCCAACCCCTTACTAGCATGGTGTACCTAATAAAGTGGCCAGTGAGTGTATTATGAGCAGAGCATCTAGCCCTTTCTAAATGCTGTTATGATCTCTGCAAATACTACCTCTTGTGGTCGTGCATTGCACAGTATTACTTCTCTAAGGCGGCGTCACACTACAGAGAAATATGGACGAGTGAGAGGCGCAAAAACAACGCATTCCACTCGGACCAATGTTTCTCTATGGGGCAGCTCCCATCAGCCGTATATTTTTCAGCATGCTACGATTGTCAGCTTATTCCTCCAAAATACGCCAATGCAAGTCTATGGGGGTGAGAAAAATACAGATTACACATGGACCAGACGTGTGACTTGGGAGAAATACGCACTGGTGTCCTTTAACAAAAGCCGGCAATTCATTTTGCGATACAGTAAAATCACACTGACAGGTTTAATAAAGAATTGAAAGAATAGATATAGACACATAGAATACATATATATATATATATATATATATATACACATGTCATTGAGCAACATATATATATATATTTACATTTTATAGAGTTCTACATAGCATAATAGCTGCTAAATCAATTGTCGGCTTCTGTAAACTCAATACAAAACCCGACTTGAAATGACACTTAGTTTACATACAGTAAACCATTTAATTTCATTTAGTTTTTTATATGTCTTTGACTAATAATTAGATTAGGGTATGTGTGTAAAATTTGGGACATGTAGGTGTTAAATTAAGGGGTTAATTTGTTGAAAAAAATTGCGTTGCCTCCCACGGTAATTTCTCCACAAGAGAGGGAAAGCCAGTGAGTGAGGACAGATAATAATAGCCTAGAGAGGGACCATTATTTTTGCCCCCGCCAGCTAAAAAAATCTGCCCCCGGCCACCCCAGAAAAGGCGCATCTATAAGATGCGCCTTTTCTGGCACTTAGCCTTACTATTCCCATTGCCCTGTAGTGGTGGCACAGGTTGGACGGACCAAAAATGCAACAGGTTGCGTCCGATGCGCCTAGGCGCACACTAAAAAATGCATGCGCACGAAAATGCATACGAACGTGTGCAAAGGCTAGACCATGCTCCCGTCATGTTAAACAGGGGCGCATGGCGCATGCGCTTGGACGTGCACGATGCGCTGCGTTTAAAAAATGCTAATGTGAAACCAGCCTTAGTGATTTTTAGACAACCCCGTACATGTCACCTGCTGGGTTAAACAGGTGACATTTAATGGAGAATTTTTATCACTGATCATGTTATTCGTCATGGGATTTTCTTGTGTAAATACTGTTGAAAAAAGTCATTTACCATATTGGCTTTTTCCTCATCCTTATCCACTGTGTCACCCAGACCATTTTTAAGGGGGCCAACACTATCATTTTTTAGTTTCTTACTATTTATGCAGTTAAAGAATATTTTGGGATTATTTTTACTTTTTCTGGCAATGAGTCTCTCTGTCTCAATCTTTGCTATCTTAATTTGCTTTTTACAGAATTTATTTAATTTTCTGTATTTATTTAATGCCTCATCACTACCTACTTGCTTTAACTCTCTAAATGCTTTATTTTTGACACTTATTGTTCCCCTTACAGCTCTATTTAACCATAGTGGTATATATTGTGCACAGGTCCTATTCAGGATGCTAATAAACGTCTCCCATTTTCTTTGTGTATTTTTATGTCTCAGGATATCGTCCCAGTTAATTGCACCAAGATCATCTCTCATCCGTTGGAAATTTGCTTTCCTGAAGTTTAGTGTCCTTGTATCCCCCTCTACTACACATTTTATTAAAGGATACATGAAAACTTATTATTATGTGATCACTATTACCCAAGTGACCCCCAACCCTTATATTTGATATGCGGTCTAGCCTGTTGGTTAATATTAGGTCTAGCAGTGCCCCCCCTCTCGTTGGGTCCTGAACCAGTTGTGAAAGGTAATTGTCTCTCATAGTTGTCAAAAACCTATTACCTGTCAGAGACACCGCACTGCACTTGCTCATAGAGCCAGTGCACGTGTCCTGAGTACAGAAGCAGTGCTAAGAGTTACCTGGGGAGCAGGGCAGCAGAGGTGACCAGGCGTGCTTCAGGCTAATAGTGTCAGGATCCAGTCAGTGCTGGAAAGTAAAGATGCATAGGACCTGCGGACACTGAAACTGAATAGTCTGCACGGGACCTATGGTCATGTGACTGCAAGGGGGCGGGGCTTAGCGTCCTGTATTCAGATAGGACAGGACACCATACAAACAACTCAGAGTCAGGCAAAACAGAGGTCACAGCAGTACGGGCAAACGAGGTACAGAGGGACAAACAGACGGGTAGTCAGACAGAGCCAAAGGTCATACACAAGAGGGCGACGTGGTACCAAGGGGACGAGCAGAGAGGAGTCGGGTCACAAGCAGAGAGCCATACACGAGAGGTAGCGCAGTACAAGAGGGTCAGGCAGAACTCGTAACAGGGACAGAACCAGATCACAACCGAACAAGCAAGCAAGATATCAGGCACAAGGCACACGTATACAAGAGGTCACTTAACACAGCCGAGGGCAGGAGTATAACTGACACCGGACCCAGGTCCAGTGAGCACTAAATAGCCTCCTGCTGCCAGAGAGAGGCAGCACAATTAACCCATAGTCTAACCAGGACGGGTCAAAGCGAAATCCCGTCCTGGATCATGACAGTACCCTCCTCTCAATGGGGGGCCACCGGACCCCCAGGTCTCTCAGGGTACTTGGCGTGAAAGGCTCGGATCAACCGATCCGCATGAACTGATCGAGCAGGAGCCCACGAGCGTTCCTCAGGACCATAGCCCTTCCAATGTATCAGATACTGAAGGGCGCGACGGACCAACCTGGAGTCGACAATTCGTTCCACCTCGTACTCAGCCTGCCCATCTACCAGAACCGGTGTCGGGGAAGATGATGATCCCTCCCCACTGGACCTCACAGGTTTCAAAAGGGCCTTATGGAAAACATTAGGGATCCTTAGAGATGGCGGAAGACTCAACCGAAAAGCCACCGGGTTAACTGCTTCGGTAATTACATAGGGACCTATAAACTTGGGTCCAAGCTTCGCAGAGGGGACCTTGAGCCTTATATTTTTGGTGGATAACCATACCTTATCTCCGACCTGAAACACTGGACCCACGGATCGTCTTTTGTCCGCAAAAAATTTAAATTTGTCCTGGGCCTTCGTAATGTTATTCTGGATCTCCAGCCATACCTCCCCCAACCGCTGGATCGTCTCGTCTGCCCCAGGACACCCAGAATTCAAGCGGGAAAATTCTCCAAAATGAGGATGAAACCCATAATTGCAAAAAAAAGGAGATGTACCCGTAGACTGGTTAGTGCGGTTGTTAAATGCAAACTCAGCCAATGGTAACACAGAACACCAATCATCCTGTCGGGCTGAGGTCAAACAACGCAGAATTTGCTCCAGAGACTGATTGGTCCGCTCAGTCTGCCCATTAGTCTCTGGATGGTAGGTGGATGAAAAGGACAGACCAATACCCAACCTCCTACAAAAAGCTCTCCAAAATCTGGACACAAATTGCACTCACCTATCAGACACCACATTCAGGGGTACCCCTTGCAACCGCACCACATGCTCCACAAACAATCTGGACAATGTTTCCGCATTAGGTAGAGCTGCCAAAGGTACAAAATGTGCCTGCTTACTAAACCTGTCCACTACGACCCAGACCACGGTATTACCCTTGGAAGGGGGAAGGTTGGTGATGAAATCCATGGACAGATGAGTCCATGGTCTCTCAGGAATTGGCAGTGGTACCAATTCCCCGGCCGGCCGGTTATGGGGAGTTTTCGCACGGGCACAAACCTCACACGCAGACACATACTCCCCAACATCAGAGGCTAAAGAAGACCACCAGAATATTCTAGCAATGGCCTTCCGGGTCGCTGAGATCCCTGGATGTCCACCCAGAACTGAGTCATGGAACTCCTGGAGGACCTTGAGACGAAACTGAGCTGGCACAAAAAGTTTATCCAACGGCTTAGCTGGAGGTGCAAGAGCCTGGGCTTCTCGAATCTCCCGTTCCAACACATTAGAAACCTCTGCCACCACCACCCCAGGCTGAAGAATGGAGGATGGAGGATCCGGGGGGGACACCGGATCAAGACTGCGTGACAATGCATCCGCTCTGATATTCTTGGATCCTGGTCGAAAAGTGATCGAGAAGTTGAATCGGGAAAAAAAAAGTGACCATCTAGCCTGTCTGGGAGTCAACCTTTTAGCTGACTCAATGTAAGCTAGGTTTTTGTGGTCCGTGATTACCGTTATAGGATGAACAGCCCCTTCCAAAAAATGCCTCCATTCTGCAAAAGCCAATTTTACGGCCAGAAGTTCCCGATTCCCCACATCATAGTTTCTCTCCGCAGGGGAGAACTTCTTTGAGAAAAAGGCGCAAGGTCTTAAATTGGTCAAAGTGGCGGGTCCCTGGGACAATACCGCCCCCACCCCCACCTCTGAGGCGTCTACCTCAACAATAAATGGTTCAGAGGGGTCCGGTTGGATAAGAACCGGGGCCGACATGAAACATTTTTTCAAAAACTGAAATGCCGCTACCGCTGCGGTTGACCAATTCTTGATATCGGCCCCCTTTTGAGTCATGTCTGTGAGGGGTTTAACCACCTGTGAGAACCCCCTTATGAATTTCCGATAATAATTAGCGAACCCTAGGAAACGTTGCAGACCCTTCAAATCACACGGTTGAACCCACTCGAGAATGGCCTGCACCTTATTAGGCTCATCATAAATATGCCCCAGGGCCTCAAAAAATGCATCCACAGTCAAACGCTCAGGGGCCGTGGTAGGAAGGGAGAAAGCCCAAGCTTGGGGGGCTCCCCTTAACAGAGACATAATGACCCCCACTCTCTGACTTTCATCCCCAGAAGAGCGTGGTCTTAAGGAAAAAAAAAGCTTACAGCCCTCCTTGAAAACTCTGAAGTCATTTTTATCTCCAGAAAAGGTATCTGGTAACTTCACTGGAGATTCAGGGGAAATTAATGTAACATCCCGAGCCCCCAATGAAAGAACCCCCTGCACAGTGTCGGCGATCAGCTGCTGAGACTGAGCCAGGACTCTTTGTTCTCCAAAGAGTTTCTGAGACATCTGCGTCAGGTGCTTAACCTGCTCAGAAAGAGTGTGCACAGGATCCATCACACACACAGGTGAATGGGAGCAGAGAAAAAAAAATGGTATGGGTCAGTTATAATGTCAGAGACACCGCACTGCACTTGCTCATAGAGCCAGTGCACGTGTCCTGAGTACAGAAGCAGTGCTAAGAGTTACCTGGGGAGCAGGGCAGCAGAGGTGACCAGGCGTGCTTCAGGCTAATAGTGTCAGGATCCAGTCAGTGCTGGAAAGTAAAGATGCATAGGACCTGCGGACACTGAAACTGAATAGTCTGCACGGGACCTATGGTCATGTGACTGCAAGGGGGCGGGGCTTAGCGTCCTGTATTCAGATAGGACAGGACACCATACAAACAACTCAGAGTCAGGCAAAACAGAGGTCATAGCAGTACGGGCAAACGAGGTACAGAGGGACAAACAGACGGGTAGTCAGACAGAGCCAAAGGTCATACACAAGAGGGCGACGTGGTACCAAGGGGACGAGCAGAGAGGAGTCGGGTCACAAGCAGAGAGTCATACACGAGAGGTAGCGCAGTACAAGAGGGTCAGGCAGAGCTCGTAACAGGGACAGAACCAGATCACAACCGAACAAGCAAGCAAGATATCAGGCACAAGGCACACGTATACAAGAGATCACTTAACTCAGCCGAGGGCAGGAGTATAACTGACACTGGACCCAGGTCCAGTGAGCACTAAATAGCCTCCTGCTGCCAGAGAGAGGCAGCACAATTAACCCATAGTCTAACCAGGACGGGTCAAAGCGAAATCCCGTCCTGGATCATGACATTACCTTTGCTGGAACTGCAGGTTTCGGTTCCCCAATGTATTTCAGGGTAGTTGAAGTCCCCCATAATAATGACTTCTCCTTGAGTTACTGCTTCATCTATTTGCTTTATGAGGATATTCTCCGTTGCTTCCATTATTTTTGGAGACTTATAACAAACCCCTATCAGTAATTTATTATTTTTACCCCCTCCCCTTATCTCCACCCACAGGGACTCTACATTTTCATTGGATTCATATATATTATCACGCAGGATGGGTTTTAAGGATGATTTTACATATAAACACACGCCTCCGCCTCGCTTATTTGTATGGTCATTTCTGAACAGACTATAGCCTTGAAAATTAACAGCCCAGTCATGGCTCTCATCGAGCCATGTCTCAGATATCCCCACCATGTCATAATTATGTTCCAACAAAATTAATTCTAATTCCTCCATTTTGTTGACGAGGCTTCTGGCATTAGTATACATGCACTTTATGTATCGCTCTGTACCTCTATTCTTTCTTAAATTATTAATTGTTCTAACCCCACCCCCAATTTCATTATTTGTGCCAAGGTCTCTTTCTCCATCTTCCCCTCCTATAAAAGGAATACCCTCCCTCCAGTCCCGAGTTTAAACACTCCTCCAACCTTCTAGCCATTTTCTCCCCAGCACAGCTGCACCCTCCCCATTGAGGTGCAGCCCGTCCCTAGCATAGAACCTGTAGCCAACTGAGAAGTTGGCCGAGTTCTCCAGGAACCCAAACCACTCCTTCCTACACCAATTCCTGAGCCATTTATTTTGTGCCTCACAGAATTTTATACCATGGTGAAGAAAGAATAAATTACATTTCAACCACTAAAATGTTGTTTTAGATCCAAGATTTCAATTTTTCTAAGGGCTAAGAGGACATTTTTTACAACAAACATCCATTTTTTTCATGAGTGCACCAGTACTCTACATGTAATCGGGAAATATTTTTCAGGCAAAGTGCAAAGCTCAGAAGATAAGGACTGCCATACTACAGTGGGATGGAGCGCTATTTGTCTCCTGGCGTTCAGATTTTCCTAGAATAGTTTACAGACTCCATATGAAAAGCAGACTCCCCCTCAAGTGACCCATTTTGAAAATTATACCTCTTTGGGAATTTGACTACAGATGTAGTGACGATTTTGACTACATGGGTGTTTTCCATAAACAAGCAGCAATGAATGTTGCCTTGTGAAAATTGCAAACTTTCGTTGTAGTGACTAGTACGCTGTAGTGACCAGTATGTTTCAGTCACCAGTATGTTATGGACAACATAATAGTAAAAATGTCCGACAAAGATAGCTTAGTTGTGGTCATGGATCTAAATGTTTATAATCAACAATTGATGAGTTTATTGTCTGATGCAACCACCTATAAGAAGCTATCGTCCAATCCATTGTCGATTTATACTAAAGAGACACATTCCATTATAAATCAAGATTTTTCTCTGGGAGTAGAGAATTACCTTTGATGAATGACCTCCACAAGACATAAAGCCTTAAATCCTTCCCCCACTCTCATTGTCTCAAGGATTGTTTCAGTAATGGAGGGCTTTGGTGAATGGCTTGAATCCCTTCTGCAGCCTTTAGCTCAGAGAACTTCTGGTTTCCTCAAGGACTCCCATGACTTTCTTGATCAATTGTCATGGATAACCTGGGATCCCAGTTTCTCATAGCTCAGCTGTGATGTGATCCCACTTGACACCTGTATACCCCATGAGTGGTTGTGGCATTACAGTGATTGGCTGGCCACACAGCATCATCATAGCAGACTAGGCGGTGCCATGCTCATCACAGTCTGCTCCCGACTCAGGCAGTGTAGGAAGAGTTGCTGCTGAGCTAGGGAGAGATTTTATTAGTAAGTGTGGGTGTACCATCTCTAATGCACAAATCCATCTCAAGTTCAACCAACATTCCTTCTGAGGACTAATAAAGGTGCATAGAGATCAGTGGTAGGCAGGCAGTGTATGTGGCAGACTTCATTACATATAGCAAGAGGGTCCATTCCAGTCCTGTCTGCTGCTGCCTATTAGAGATATTTATAGACATAGCCCCAGGTATCAAGGGTAAGTAATAATTTTTTAATTATTTGCTTTAAAATAAATCCAGAGAGAACCGTTTTTCTGCTCCATTTGCTTGTTGGCACTGCAGAATACAGCTAGATCCTTTCCATATTATAGCGTAAAAATCTAGCTATTTTAAACAGGGGTTTGTCCATCCCACAGATCACATCTCAGTGCGCTAAAAATTGTGCCATTTCAGGCTTCAATTTAATTTTGTCAGTGTTATAGGCAAGTTATTCAGACTAATTTTCAGAAAAAAAAATTGTTACCTACAGGCCAGATATTTCAAATGGTGGTTTGTCGTCACACGGATCACATATAAGTTCACTCCAAATTCAGCCATTTGTAGTGAACGTGGAAAATATTGTCCTCCATTTAAAATGGACATGGCGCGTGGCAAGGGATGGGGAACTGGACGTGATGGTGAAGGTGCATGCAGAGGACGAAGTAGAGGCCATGGGCAAGCTGAAATTGTGCCACAACAAACACCCACATCTACTCGCCCGACCTTCCTGTCCCAATTACTAGGGGACAGCAGCAGCACTTCACTATTCAACCCAGAGCAGTGTCCAAAGGTTGTTGGTTGAATAGAGGATAATGCTTCCAGTCACTTTGCCACCACCACCACCCTGTCTTCCACACGGTCAAGTCTCAGTAGCCATGAGTCTGGGTCGCATATTCCTCACCCCGATTCTCCTTTCTCCCACTATGCCGAGTGCCCGGATACAACTGATCCCACACTTGGACACTCCGAAGAGCTGTTCACTTTTCCATTTATAGATTCCTGCCTCTCGCCCGGTCCACTTGAAGCGGGGCAAGAGGAGGTGACATTTAGCAATGCCCAAATATTAGAGCAGCCACGGTCACACAAAGGCGATGGTGGGAACATGTCACAAGAGTTGGATGATGATGAGACACAATTGCCAGAAAGTCAGGAGGAGGACCAGGGTGCGGAAGTGGAAAACGAGGTGGTGGATGATATAGTTACTGACCCAAACTGGCAGTAGGACATGCAGGAAGAAGCAGTGTGGTTGCCGCAGACAGAAGGCGGAAAACCGTTCCTCGTAACACCAACACGACAGAAGTTGTCAGTACAACTGTTGGGTCTTCCCGAGTCTGGTTGTTTTTTAAAGACTCTGCCAATAACCCCCAAAGGCCATTTGCACCACCGGCCAGGCCAACATCAGCAGGGGTAGCAAAACTACCATCCTGACCACCACCAGCATCAGGGAAATGGCAGCAAAGCACCCGACTTTGTGGGCTGAATCCCAGGGTCCAGGAACACTGTCTGCGGGTGACACCACTGCTTCTTCCGCTGTTGTACGAACAAGCCAATCCCCTGTCCATGGTGCATGAAAACATGCCTCCTGCCCTGCACCTGTCATTGCACACACTCAACCAGCACCTTCATTGAGCATGTTCATGTCCTTGTCCCAGCACAGCATGCAGTTGTCCATACCCCAGTCCATGGAATGCAAGTGTAAATACGCAGCCAACGCCTCACAGGCTATGCTACTAAATTCATATTTTTTGCGAATGCTTGCGCTCAAAATGTTGCCCTTTAAGCTCGTGGAGACGGAAGCTTTCCGCAACCTGATTGCAGTGGCCATCCCACAGTACTCGGTCCCCAGCTGCCACTATTTCTCCCGATGTGCCGTCACCGCATTACACAAGCAAGTGTCCCACAACATTAACCGTGCCCTCAACAAAGCAGCTACTGGGAAAGTGCACCTAACCATGGATATGTGGACAAGTACTTGTGGGCAGGGACTATACATCTCGATGACACACTGCGTTAACATAGTGGAAGCCGGGACCCAGTCAGACCTTGGGATGGAACACGTCCTCCCGACGCCAAGGATTGCGGGCCCTACCTCAATCAGGGTTACCCCCACAGTCTACAACTCCTGCACCTCCTCCTCCTATTCAGCCTCCATCTACGAAATTACCACAACAGTCACAAGCTGGAAGAACTGCCAAGGGGCAGCAGGCTGTGTTGAAGCTAATATGCTTGAGTGACAACCTGCACAATGCAGAAGAGTTGTGGACAGCTCTGAAAGAGCAGGCAGATCTGTGTCTGACAGTGTTAAACCTAGAGCCAGGCATGGTCATGTGTTACAATGGCCGTAACCTTGTGAAGGCTCTGAGGCAAGGCTAGCTCACACACGTACCATGCCTGGCCCATGTGCTTAACCTCATGGTTCAGTGGTTTCTCAAAACCTACCAGGAGCTGCCGGATCTGCTTGTTAAAGTATACTGCCTGTGTGCCCATTTTAGAAAGTCAGCTACAGCTTCCACAGTCCGTGCTTGAGCAGCGTTTGCAGCTTCCGGCTCACTGACTAGTGTGTGATGTCCCCACGCATTGGAACTCTACACTGCAGATGTTGGGAAGGATTTGTGAGCAGAGGAGGGCAGTTGATGACTACCAGCATCAACAATGCCGTTGGTATTTAGTTCAGACTCCACACATAAGTCCTCAGGAGTGGACGTGAATGATAGACATACAGTATGTAGGGTCTTCCAAAACTTTGAGGACTCCACAAAGATGGTGAGCACCGATGACACCATAATTATCATCACCATCCCACTTCTCTGTCTTCTAAAACGCTCTCTGCTCACAATCAAAGAGGATGCTTTGCAGGCGGAGCACGATGAGATGGAGCAAGGAACCATACAGGGTGATTACACACAACCCAGCCTCATATCATCCCAACATGGATTGGGTGACAATGAGGAAGAGGAGGAGGAGGAAGAACAGGAGCTAGTTTCATGTGCTATAGACAGTACTACCTGCACAACTGTCATGCCGTCTTTTCAGCGTAAATGGCCTGAGGACAGTGAGGAGGAGAGCATGGTCAGTCGTCCTCTTGGTGAGGTCACGGAAGTCTTGCCTGTTAGCAGTCTGGCATGCATGGCTGAGTTTATGTTATGCTGCCTTGACTGTGACCTTCACGTTCTCAAAATTTTAGGTGACCATCATTACTGGTTGGTGACACTTCTAGACCCATGCTACAAGGAGAACTTTCTATCGCTTTTTCCCTGGTGGCAGAGGTCACAGTTTGTTGGACGACCAAGGAGTACAGGCGAGAGAGACACAACTCCAATCCAGCAGAGGCAGGGGAACACTGGCAAAGTCCTGGGAGAGTTTTCTCAGATCCTTCCATCGCACAGGCCCTGAGGTGCGGGGTACTCTCACAAGGAGTGCAAAGTTTTGAAAGATGCTGAGGGAGTACCTTGCTGACTGTACCAACGTCCTCTGTGATTCCCCTGTGCCTTATAATTATTGGGTATCCAAGCAGGACACATGGCATGAAATGGCTCTCTACGCCTTGGAGGTCCTGGCTTGCCCTGCCGCTAGCGTTTTCTCAGAGCGGGTTTTTAGTGCCGCTGATGGAATTATAACTGATAAGCGCATCTGCTTTTCAACTGAAAATGCTGACAGGCTGACTCTTATAAAAATGAATAAGGGCTGGATTGGGCCAGACCTCTCATGTCCTCCTCCTTCTTCTCATCCTCATCCTCCACCACTGTGGTCTGTGATGCCACACCCACAAAATTTTTTTAAAGGGTGTTTATGATGCCCGTAAAAAAATGGTTATACGGTATGTTCACGTGTATCTCCCAGGGGTAAATGTTTGTCAGCCCATGCATTAGTGCATGGGCATTAAAAGTAAAGGAGACCCACTCCTTTCTAATGGGAACATTTTTTATGATGCCCTCCTCCACGTCTCTTCCTAGGGGCATTGGAGTGCCTCCAAATTTTTTGGCAGCCCTTGCATTCACTGCATAGGCAAACACTATGGGAGACCCACTTCCTAATAATGGGAACATTTTTTCATGAGTCCCTCTTCTACGTCTCTTCAAAGGGGCATTGGAGTGCCTCCGAATTTTTGGCAGCCCTTGCATTCACTGCATAGGCAAACAGAATGGGAGACCCACTTCCTAATAATGGGAACATTGTTTTCAGGAGGCCTCCTGTACGTCTTGTGGTGTAGTGACCACTGTGTCCGGGCACATCCAGTGTGGTAATAGGAGTAGGGTGCTAAAGGACCGTTATGTATCCCAAGGTGGGTGGCCTTGGGATGAAGGCTTGATTATGTGCTTATCAGCAGAGCTACTGCTGATGTTCTGTTCCAATGTGTTAGGGAGAAGCCTTCAGGTGATCGGTGAGACGGGTGGGATCAATCACCTACAAATCCACCCAAGGCTGGGTGTCTAAAACGCCCATAATGAATAGTATGTGTGTGAATGGTTGCAGGACCTGCGATGAGGTCATAGCCATGTGATCCGGTGGGTGTGGCTACGGACCATATAAGGTGACCAGGGTAGGTCACATGAGTGAATGCTTGAACCTGGTTGGTCCGTATAGAAGGTCTCGTCAAACTGACTGCAGGAAGATGTGTCTGCCTTCCTGAGTGCACGTGGGGACGTTGTGTATCATGGCTGCATGTGTCTGAGAGTTCCCAGGAGAGGGAATGAACGTCAGGACTGAGAAGCAGCTATGAGGTAACCTGGACAGGGGATATAACTGTGAGGCTAGAGAGTCTGCGTACCAGACACAACAAAGCCCGTGTGACCACAGGATTAACAGAGCTTAGCTCTGTCATGGATGTTTTGCTGTTTGATATGAACTGTTGATATGCTGTTGATGGTTTATGCTGCATAATAAACCGCATGGACTGTTGGTGTGCTGTTGATGGTTTATGCTGCATAATAAACTGCATGGACTGTTGGTGTTATATGAGAAACCTGTGCCTAGCAAGTATCCCCTACCTGAATAACAAGCGCTACCTTACAGTCTCTTCAAAGGGGTATTGGGGTGCGTCCAAATTTTGGGCAGCCCTGCCACTCATTGCATATGCAATAACAGTATAGGAGACCCATTTTTTACTGGGAACAACAAAGCATAGCTGCCTCAACCCGAGCAACGAGCACCCGAGCATTTAAATGCTCGCCCATCACTAGCATCCTCCTCTGCTTCCTCGTCTTCCCCCAGGACCACCACCACCTCCTCACCCAGATTATTTAAAGTGTGGGCCAGCATTTAGATGACAGCAATAGTGATGCTGATGATGGCATCGTCACCACAAGGCGCTTAGAAACCCGATCTGTACCTTGGTTACCAGCTCCCTGCACCAGCGCGCTGGTAACTAAGGTACACAGTGGGTAACTAAGCGACGTGCATTGCTTGTTACCCACGTGTCGCCGTCCTGATCGCTGGTGAAGCTGCCTGTTTGGCAGCTCACCAGCGATCATGTAGCGACACACCAGCGATCCTGATAAGTTCACATCGTTGTCGGGATTGCTGGTGAGTCGCTATGTGTGACGGGGCCCTAAGGGACCGCTATCACCCAGACTGCTCCGCATACGGGTACTACAGCAGCCGCCATACAGCCGCAGGAGACAAGTCCAGGGCCCAGTAAAACAGATGCTAGACGCCTGCAATAGTGAATAAGACTTAAGGAGCCGCTGGTCGCAAGCGGTGGTTACCCAGGCTATGCGGGACCGCTATCACCCAGACTGCTCCGCATACGGGTACTACAGCAGCTGCCACACAGCTGCAGGGAATAAGAGCACAGGGCTCAGTAAAGGACTGTCGGTCGCACGCGGTGATTGCATAGACTGTACGGGACCGCTAACACCCACACTGCTCCGCATACGGGTATCACAGCAGCTGCTATACAGCCGCAGAACACTACTGCAGCCCGCCAAGAAGTGCTACATTTTTCCCGCCACACGGAAGCTGCCGCACATAGACTGTTTCCCTCCAATATACCAAGCAGTACTCAGCTAAATGCACAATGTCTCAGAAAAGTACATCCTCACTCAAAACGAGGTCACGAGCAAGCTCCAGCAGGTCATCATTAGCAGAGCTAGCTGCTGTTGCTCGCGCTGATGCCGAGGCAGCCAAAGCGAGATCCTCCTTCGCCGAAAGAGAGATGCATCTAAAGCTGAGACAAGCAGATCAAAATGCAGAAACTGCCCGTTTGCAGGCAGTGAGAGAGACGGAAGCCGCACGTCTGCAGGCAGAGAGCGAGGCGGAAGCTGCACGCCTGCAAGCCGAAACTGCACATCTGCAGGCAGAGAGAGAGGCGGAAGCTGCACGCCTGCAAGCCGAGACCGTACATTTGCAGGCAGAGAGAAGCAGAAACTGCACGTTTGCAAGCAGATCTAGAAATAGTTGCGGCAGACAAAGAGACAGCAGCTGCAATAGCTAAAGCAGAGTATTTGGAAGCTATGAAAGATCCTGATTATGAAAGACGCAGCAACATTCTCGGACCAGAGCTAGAGCAGCTAGATCCAGCGCAACACGTCGCAGAGTACATCCGTCAACATTCCGGCATAGATGACAGCCCTGGCACATCATATCAATCAGCCCATGCCGATTACCAGCGATCCCCCCGAGCTTCACTACCATAGGCAAGGAGACGTCCAGCACAGAGATATCGACTACAGCTACCGTTCCACTGAAAAGAAGGTTCAGCTCCCATCCCGCCTTAAAGAGACACCTTCTTCTCCAACAAGGTACCGCACAGACTATCCGGAGTCACAAGCATCTTACAGGTATGGTGATGCACCACACACTAGACATGACTATTACACACCGGCTCGTGCCAGCACTGACGGAGCCATCAAGGACCTTGCAAAGTTCCTTGCCCGCCAAGAACTGGTTACAAAAGGACTTGTAAAGTTCACTGACAAACCTGAGAACTATCGGTCATGGCAAGCCTCGTTTCAGAACGCCATTCATGATCTGGACCTCTCTTGTAGTGAGGAGTTAGATCTCCTGGTAAAGTGGCTAGGAAGTGAGTCAGTCGAGCATGCCAAAAGACTGAGAGACATTAATGTAAAGCACCCTCGCACTTCCCTACATAAAGTGTGGGAAAGACTTGATGAATGCTATGGTTCAGTAGAAGTCATAGAGAATGCTTTATATAAAAGAATTGAGGATTTTCCTAAGATAGGACCTAAAGGTTATCTAAAGCTTAGAGAGCTGAGAGATTTATTGAATGAGATGCAGGTTGCTCAGCAGGAAGGAGACTTGCCCGGATTGGCATTCTTAGACACCGCTAAGGGTGTCAATCTGATAGTACAGAAACTTCCTTACAGCCTACAAGAAAAGTGGATTACATGTGCTTCAGAGTATAAACACAATCATAATGTATCATTTCCTCCTTTCACTGTATTTGTTGATTTTGTCACCAAACAATCTAGGATTAGAAATGACCCTAGTTTTGATTTTACTCTGTCGTGTTCCACTGCCACTGGTGTCAAATCTGGTAAGACACCTGTGGCAGTCCACAAAACTAACATTGATTCCAAAGACCCTCCTCACAAGGTGAATAAAACCCCTCCAGACGAGAGCAAACCTCAGGATGTCAGTAAATATTGTCCTCTATACAAGAAACCACATCCTCTACTAAAATGCAGAGCCTTCAGGGAGAAGTCTTTAGAGGATCACAAAGGTTTCCTCAAGGAGAACATCATCTGCTTCAAATGTTGTGCCGCAACCTCTCACTTCGCCAGGAACTGTGAAGCTAGCATGAAATGTGCAGAATGCAGCAGCATGGATCACAATACAGCCTTGCACCCTGGATCACCTCCACGATTGTTGTCGCAAGCAGAGGAGCACAATGGGAAGCAGAAGGACACTGACGAAGACACCCCTGAGGTCAGCTCTAAATGTACTGAGATCTCTAGAGGACTCACAGGAGGAAGGTCCTGTTCAAAAATCTGCCTTGTCCGAGTCTATCCTGCAGGCCGCAAGGACAAAGCCTTCAAGATTTATGTAATCCTGGATAACCAAAGTAACAGGTCTCTAGCTAGGTCCATCTTCTTTGACAACTTCAGCATCGCAGGCCCTGGTTCTCCCTACACCCTGAGGACGTGTTCAGGTACCGTTGAGACGGTGGGGGGAAAAGCAACCGGATACAAAGTGGAGTCCATGGATGGCCAGACCTGCCTATCATTACCGACCATCCTGAAGTGCCACCAGATTCCTGACAACAGGTCAGAAATACCTTCACGGGAGGTGGCGAGACATCACCACCATCTAAAGCGTATAGCCCACCTGATACCTGAGATGGATCCAGGAACCCCAATAGCTCTACTTCTGGGAAGAGATATACTACAAGTCCACAAGGCTAGAGAATGTATAAATGGCTCCAGGAACGCTCCGTACGCACAGAGGCATGACCTTGGATGGGTCATCGTAGGAGACGTCTGCCTAAGAGGAGCACACAAGCCGGCCTTAGTCGACAGCATGCTTACCAATACTCTTGAAAATGGACATCCGTCTCTCTTCCAGCCATGTAAGAGTAGCTTCCTGGTAAAAGAGTTGCCACACAATGCTCCTCTACCTTGTCCATTAGCTGATCGTTCCTGTGAAGACCACATATGTGACAGCGACCAAGATCACGTAGGGTGCACAGTTTTCCACAGAACAAGAGAGGACAACAAGGTAGCAATGTCCATAGAAGACAGACTGTTTTTGGACATCATGGATCGAGAGATGGTAAGAGATGAGTCAAAGAGTTGGATGGCCTCTCTACCATTTAAGCCCCAGAGGCAACGCTTACCCAACAACAGAGAACCTGTCTACGGTCGATTTGTCTCCCTCAAACGCAAATTTCAGAAGGAACCTGAAATGAGAGAGCATTTCTTTGCCTTCATGGAGAAAATACTTCAGAATGGCCATGCAGAAATTACACCTGTACTTCAAGATTCCGAGGAATGTTGGTATCTACCCATTTTTGGCGTGTATTATCCTAAGAAACCTGGTCAGATAAGAGTAGTATTTGACTCAAGCGCCAGATATGAAGGTGTCTCACTAAACGATGTCTTTTTGTCTTGCCCAGACCTCAACAACAGACTTCTAGGAGTACTTCTTCGCTTCCGCAAAGATGCAGTGGCATTCATGGCTGACATACAACAGATGTTTAATTGCTTCCTTGTCAAAAAAGAACATAGAAACTATTTGAGGTTTTTCTGGTACCGTGATAATGACCCCTCCAAGACATCGTGGAGTATCGGATGAAAGTACACATCTTCGGGAATGGCCCTTCCCCTGCTGTCGCCATCTATGGTCTTAGACATTCAGCCAGAGAGGGCGAAGCAAATTACTGGTCGGATCATAGAATCATAGAATCGTAGAGTTGGAAGGGACCTCCTGGGCCATTTGGTCCAACCCCCTGCTCAAAGCAAGATTCGCTAAAACATCCCAGACAGATGTCTGTCCAGCCTCTGTTTGAAGACATCTATTGAAGGAGAACTCACAACCTCTCGTGGCAGCCTGTTCCACTCATTGATCACTCTAACTGTCAAAAAGTTTTTTCTAATATCTAATCTGTGTCTCCTCCCATTCAGTTTCATCCCATTGCGTCTAGTCTTTCCTTGTGCAAATGAGAATAAAGATGATCCTTCTACAATGTGACAGCCCTTGAGATATTTGTAGACAGCTATTAAGTCTCCTCTCAGTCTTCTCTTCTGCAAGCTAAACATTCCCAAATCCTGCAACCTTTCCTCATAAGACAGGGTTTGCAGACCGGTCACCATTCTGGTCGCTCTTTTCTGAACTTGCTCCAGTTTGTTGATGTCTTTTTTAAAATGTGGTGCCCAAAACTGGACACAGTATTCCAGATGAGGTCTGACCAAAGAGGAGTAGAGGGCAATAATGACTTTATGTGATCTAGACTGTATGCTTCTGTTTATACATCCTAGAATTGCATTTGCCTTTTTTCTGCTGCATCACACTGTTGACTTATATTCAGTCTGTCATCAATTAGTATACCCAAGTCTTTTTCACATGTGATGATGCTTAGCCCTATTCCTCCAATTTTGTATATGCTTTTTTCATTTTTATTGCCAAGATGTAGTGCTTTGCATTTTTCCCTGTTAAAAACCATTCTGTTAGTTGCTGCCCATTGCTCCAGTTTATTTATATCTTTTTGAATCCTCTCTCTCTACTCTAGTATTAGCTATCCCTCCTAGCTTTGGTGTCATCAGCAAATTTAATCAGTTTACCCTCAATTCCTTCATCTAAATCATTGGTAAAGATGTTAAACAATACAGGGCCCAGGACAGAGCCCTGTGGTACCCCACTTGAGACATTCTTCCAACTGGTTGTGCAGCCATTTACGACCACTCTTTGGGTCCGATCACTAAGCCAGTTATGAATCCACCTAACAGTTGCCTTGTCCATTCCATACTTAGCCATTTTTTCAATAAGGATTGTGTGAGATACTTTGTCAAATGCTTTGCTGAAGTCAAGATATACTATACCTACAGCATTTCCCAGATCCACCCAATCAGTGATTCTGTTATAGAAGGAAATTAAGTTAGTCTGACATGACTTATTAGTTACAAACCCATGCTGACTCTGTTTAATCACTTCATTCTTGTCCAGGTACTTACATACATGTTGTTTAATAATTTGCTCAAAGATCCTTCCTGGTACAGAAGTCAGACTCACCGGCCTATAGTTGCCTGGGTCCACCTTCTTCCTCTTTTTGAAGATAGGAACAACATTTGCTCTTCTCCAGTCTTCTGGGACTTCTCCTGTTCTCCAAGAATTTTCAAAGATTATGGAGAGGGGTTCAAAAATTTCTTCTGCTATCTCCTTCAGAACTCTGAGGTGTAATTCATCTGGACCTGGAGACTTGAATTCATTTAGGCTAGCTAAGTGTTTCCTCACTAACTTTCTGTTTATAGATATCCTGGATTCTTCTATTCCCTTAATAGGACAGTGAAGAACCATTGATGTTACATTTCCTTTCTGAGAGAAAACAGTTGCAAAATAGGAATTTAAAAGTTCGGCCTTCTCAACATCCTGTCTTACCATTTCATCATTTTCATCCTGTAAAAATCCTATAGCATCTTTGACTTTTCTTTTATTTTTTACATATCCCCAAAATCCTTCATTATTGCTTTTGACATCTCTTGCAAGCCTCAATTCACTGTCAGCTTTAGATAATCTGATTTGTGCCCTGCAATTTCTGCAGACAGCATTATATTCTTCTTTAGATATTCCTCCCTCTTTCCATTTTGTAAACATTCCTTTCTTCCTTTTTAGCATGTGCTTAAGCTCTGTGTTCATCCTTCCTGGTTTCCTTAAACGCTTCCTATTCATCCATCTTTTCGGAATTGTTAACGATTGTGCTTCGAGAATTTCATTTTTCAAGATTTCCCATCCTTCCTGTACATTTTTGTCCTTAAGGATATCCAGCCACTGGATCCCTCCAATTCTCTTTCTGAATCCCTTAAAATCTGCCTTTCTGAAATCTAACCTTGACGTGTGAGTCTTCACATGTTAGATCATTTGTGGAAAAGGATTTCTACGTGGACGACTGCTTGAAATCCACACCCACAGATGAATCGGCAGTCAGTCTCCTAAAGAGGACACAAGAAATGCTTGCTTTGTCCAACTTGAGGCAGCACAAAATTGCTTCCAATGGCCAAGGAATGATGGTAGCTTTTCCCTCTCAAGATTACTTAACTGATCTAAAAGACTTGGATTTGGACATGGACTCCCTTCCCAAGCAACGGAGCCTTGGTTTGCTCTGGGAGTTGAAGAGAGATGCATTTATCTTTCGGATCAATGAAGAAGGAAAACCTTTCACACGTAGAGGCATCCTATACGTGATAAACAGCCTGTACGATCCTCTAGAATTTGTAACCCCTGTAACTATCCAAGGTAAAATGATGTTGAGAGACTTCACCCAAGAGATGTCAGAATGGAATGATCCGCTTCCCGTGGAGAAGGGAGATCTGTGGGTAAGATGGAAGAAATCTTTAGAAGCCTTGTCAGATCTTTACATGACACGACGATACCCTTCAGTGCCATCATCAGAATTCAAGACTCAAAGGCTCTGTATCTTCTGCGATGCCTCAAACAAAGCAATTGCAGCAGTAGCATATCTGAAAACTACTGACATCAGGAATAAATGCCATGTAAGGCTTGTTATGAGCCGGACAAAACTAGCGCCATTCCAGGAGCACACAATATCCAGACTGGGACTCTGTGCAGCTGTGCTAGCAGTAGAGTTAGCTGAACTTATCTCGACAGAAATTGACCTGGAAATCAAGGACATTGAGTTCTACTCAGACAGCAAGGTAGTGCTCGGGTACATTTGCAACGAAACTCGATGCTTTTATCTTTACGTCAGCAATCGGGTGCTAAGGATCAGGAGATCCACTTGCCCTAAACAGTGGCACTGTGTGTCCACACACCACAATCCTGCTGACCACGCAACTAGATCCGTTGAATCTGGACACCTTAAGGACACAACCTGGTTTACGGGCCCTGCATTCTTATGCCGATCAATGTCTTAAAGTGACGAATCAGACACCTTTGAACTGGTAGATCCAGATGCAGATGAAGAAATCCACCCTCAAGTATCCGCTCTAAGTATGGTGAGTTCAGACAATCACCTCATATCCCACCATTTCAGCAGGTTTTCAACCTGGACCTCGCTTATTAGTGCCATTGCTTGCTTAATTCATGTGGCTCAGTCTCACAAGTCAACACCACCCACCTGTCGGAAGTCTTGTAAAGGTTGACACCACTGCAAGCACGCCTTTACCGCTCCAAACCTGGAAAATGAAGTGGCATTAGTTAATGCCAAGCAGGGAGTGTTCTGCCCTCTGAATAGGACAAAGAATGTTTGTACTATATGCTGGGTTAGTTATAGCACCATCTAGTGGTGGCTGAATTTATAGCAGTGTCTTTGATAGAATTTTCAGTCTGTGAGTTTAACAGAAGCAATGCACATAGGATTGAAGCAATGCTTAGTGGGAAGGAAGCAATGCATTCTGGGACAAAGAAGGGCCATTTTGCTTCTGTGTATATCATAGGATGCATGTGTTTACCTGTCCTCCATGTTAACTCTTCAACTCGAGTTCGCTATCCGGGTAAAGCATATCTGGTAAGCTTAATCTTTCTTACAATGCAGTGTGTGCAGAGAGTTTATCAGAGATGTAATTAGACACCTGTGTTTTCTTTGTAGGTTGCATCACATTGAATGCTTCTGTATTTGTGTTAGCTGTGATCATCTGCCCAATACTTATGCATGTCATTTGTATTCTTACAGTTTTACCGCATGTTCTGTACTCTTCACCAATAAACAAGTTAGACTACAGAGAACAGTCTGCTTATTTTGGAAGACAGAGCTGTGGTTTATACTGTATGCTGGATTGCACAATGTGTCAGTGTGCCTGAAGGAAGAACACCTTTCTTCTTTGGAGGTTCACACCATCAGGGTGTTCCATCTCCTCTCCCTCAGAGTAGCAGTCATATACCGGGCCCCAGGCTCACCCACCAACTTCCTTGACCACTTTTATGTGTTGCAGCCACACTTCATGTCCTCAGAATTGACATCCTTATCCTAGGAGACGTCAACAGCTCCACCTCCCCAACTGGATCCCAGCTTCTATCTCAAGCCAATTCTCGTGGCCTCTCATAAATTTCAAACTCTGAGACACACAAAAACGGTAACAAGCCTGATCTGGACTTTGTCTGGTACAGTTTAATCTACCTAGATGGCTCACTTCATACCCTTTGTCCCCCATGAAACTAGCAGTATAACCACAACTTAGACATTTTTAGGTGCTTCCTAAAAACACATGTGTTTAGGGCAGCCTATCACATTCCCTAATCAAAGTCCTTTATATATATATAAAGCTTATTCTCTACTTCTCTGAACATAATTCACCATCAAACTCATCCATACCCAAAAGACTCATGCAGCCTTTATCAACCCCCCATTTCCTCAAATTGGGGTCACCCCCACCTCATTGTAGATTGTAAGCTCTGAAGAGCAGGTTCGTCATTATTTTTGCTTGAATCGTTTGATTATCTTAAACTTGGTAACTTTTGACTGTTTTATATGAACTGATGACTCGTAAAGCTATGCTTAATGTGTTTGTGATATATAAATAAAGTTTATTATTAGTAGTAGATTGAAGATGGTGAAATTCAAACTATTAACTGTGCCATATGTTGGAGTGAAGATGGGGTGGGCTTGGATCAGTCAAAAACAGCAGGCATGTCCAATTCTGTATCAGCTGACAGGTTATCAATCACCCCAATAGTAAAGGGTAAACAAGTGGAGGTTCTTTGGCCGGAGACCTGTGTGACAACACTTGCCACGGTGAGGGAGGAGGAAGAATCAGAAGATGTGGTTGATGGGGTGGACGGTGGTTGGTGAAACCCGCTAGTCTATATTTTAGCACAATGACATTCCCAGATTAATGCATGTTGATCACACGCGTGGCAGTTCATGCATGAAGTACTGAAATGAATTCATTTTTTTACTCTACAAGGTTGTTTTTTTTAAAATTTGATATTTTAAATTTTTGCCAATCTGAAAAAAGACCCAAGCTAGGCAACTGCAAACCGCGAACGCTGCTGTCAACTGCTAGAGTTGGGCCTCAGGATGCATTGGTTGTCGTGGTTGCACAACTGTGTCTACATAAACTCCTCATCTTCCTCCTCCTCTGCTGAGCTACTCAGCTGCATCCCTTTGGGTTTACACCAAGTGTGATCTACCTCATTGTCATACTCTCTTTTCTCCCACTCCTCACCCTAAGAGTCACCCTCTCCTCTTTCTGCCTTGACATCACAATACAGTCCCTGGGTGCCTCAAATATCTGAGTCTAGTCACAAATTGATCACCTTCACCCATTAACGTCTGTTGAAGAGGGTTTGGTTTATGCTTGGACAAAACTTCGTCCCGGCCATAGATCTAAGTCAGAAAAAATTTGGCCATAGGTGCAGATGATTTCCTCCTCTTGACTCTCTGAATCTTTAGAGCAGACCTCTGATACCCATGGAATAGAATGTGTGAACAGCTCTACAGAATGGCCCATCTGTGGTTCCTCACAGTCAGTTGGGCGCTTGGAGAGTTGTGATTTGGGGGTTAAAAGGTTAACTGGGGTGCTGTACTGTGTGTGATGTTAAGGTGGAGGAAGAGGAGCAGAGGCCACTTGATGCAGCGTTTGCCATCTACTGTAGCACATGTTCTTTCTCATCTACAAAGCGTACCATTGTATGGCTGCCAAAGAAAGGGAGTGTAGTTGCCTTTCCAGTAACAGAAGTTGTAAAAATGCTGCGCAAATTCTGACTGCGGCAAAAAAAACCAACTTCTCGTCCCTCATATCATACCTTTCTCATAACCCTTGTTCTGTCTACAACATCTAATTTGTAATCTCTGATTATCCATTTCTATAATTTTGCAGTAATTTACTAGTAAGAGTATAGAGAAACTTACATATTCATAGACTTATTTGTTTGCAGTGTTTTGGCTCCCTGTTGTGGCCAGAGTCCTGTGCACGGCCCTATTTTCTGTTTTTCTATTTTCTATGTCTGAATCTCCTCCCCACATTTTGCAATGCATTATGGTAGCTCAGCCTCCATTTTCCTCCATTTTCCTTCAGCTTGTATCCAAGAACGAACTCATTCATTGCTGTCCCCTTGCGATTGCATTGACATTTCACCGCATCAATATACTATCACGTTCAATAAAAGCACAGACTCAACCACAGTCTCCTTATTGGACTCCGGTATAGTATTTTTTTTGCCTGTATAGCTACATGAGTGCTTCATTTAGTGAGGACTGAACAACCCTCAACAGCTATTCAGTACTTTTAATACTTTCCTGCTTCCACCAATTCCCTCTCACTCTCCTCTCATCTCAGCTGAATACTTTGCCTCACCACCTATGAAATTTACACAATAGCATCCCACCTCATTCCAAACTTTAACACAGTCTTCATCACAAGCATAACCCACCTCTTCAATCTGTCACTAACAACTGATGTCTTCCATCATGAGTGAAACATACCTTGATCACACCCATCCTCAAAAAGCCCACCCTTGACCCATCCTCTGTGTCTAACTATCATGCCATATCATTTCTCCCCTATGCCACCAAACTACTGGAACAACATGTCCATTTTGAACTGTTGTTCCACCTCTCCTCTTGCTTCATCTTTGACCGTGTACAATCCGACTTCAGATCGCACCATTCCACTGAAACTGCCCTGACTAAAGTCACCAATGACCTACCCACCGCCAAATGAAAGTGACTCGAGTTTGTCCTTCTCCTTCTCCTGGACCTGGCTTCTGTCTTTGACACAGTGGACCATTCCCTCTTACTACAGATTTTATGATCTATTGACATTACAGACTTGCCCTTTGTTGGATCTCCTTGTACCTAACAGACAGGACATTCAGTGGCTCCCGCTCACCCACCACCTCTTCATCTCGCCCCCTATGTGTCGGTGTCCACCAAGGATCAGTTCTAGGACCAGGAACTATGCTTAGAGGGCGCACTCGCGTGCTCCCTCCCTCTTAAAGGGACCGCCCACATCAACATAAGGTATTCCCAACCTATAGCTGGGCAACACCTTCTATATAAGGCTTCTCCTTCAATATGAAGGTGCCTGAGCAACATTGTTAGTTTGCCTTGCATGCTTGCTAGTTGTCAGGTTCCCCAGGTCCATCTGTCTGCTTGTCTACCCTGTACCTGTCTGCTTTTACCTGTCTTTGCCCATCTGCCCATACCTGTCTGCACTCTTCTGTCCATCAGCGTGTTCAGATCGCACCTGCCAGCACCCATCTGTATAACACCTGGTCCAGCACGCACCTGCCAGTGCTTTCCTGTTGTTCAGCCGGTTCCATCTGCACTCGTGGTTCCAGAGTCCCTACAGTGCCTGTCTGCATTTTTCATCCCACCTTTGGGCCTTAACAGCTTACCCGCTGTAGGGGTATCACCTCAAAGTTGGCATGTTATTTGGGAAAAGCGGTCAAGTCCTCTATTTGCAATTTTTACAAGGAAAATCAGTAAATAATACTAGCGTTCTGGTGTCAAACTCCTGATCTCCTTCACATACTGAATCCTTCAATTTCAGATTTGTGTTGGCGATGTGGCTCTAATGTCAGAGCACAGTATCATATTTTTTGGTCTTGTCCTGGGATCACGGGTTTTGGGGAGGAAGTGAGACTTAATCTCTCCAGGGTTCTTTATTTTGAGGTGGGGCTAGAACCAATTATATATAAGGGTTTCATTATCACCTACTATCTCAACCATCATTCTATCCAGTATTGTCACTTATTTATATTCTTTAATTCTCTTTATTAGTAAGGGCATTACTCTATTTTCTATAATGACTCTTTCACTTGTTTTGCACTTTAATTGATCTATATTTTCTACCTCCAGTTGTCTATCTGACGGTAAGCCAATCACTCTTTTTGGCACTTTTAGGTTCTAGCCAATGTCTTATTAGTATTGTGCAAGAGTAGTCTTGCCCTTTTAAGTCCATATACAATTTATTTACTTTTACTGGGCACTTTTTCCATACCAGTGCTTTCATTATTTTATTATTGTAACGTTATATGCCATTATGAATTATAAAGTCTTGTATCAATAACAGATTTGCACAGTCACTTTACTTATCATTTCTTTATTGTTTTCACATCCATTTCTTCAGTGACATCGTGATCTCATCTCATAATCATTCACAGCTCTGTTTCTGTTATGTATTTTAACAGATATTCACCTATTATCATTACAAGTCTCACATCGGGTTTAGTTAGTATATAGGACGGCATTGGTCCCCTCCAGAATCACTATCTTTAGCACTTTTAGAACTCAGTTCTTGCCTCTCCGACAGTGCGCATGCGTATGGTGTGACGAACAGCCCACTGCCGTTCGTCTACTTACGTGCGACACTAACGGGGGTCCCGCTGCCACCAAAACGCGACGGACAGCGGACCCTGTGTCACCACTATGTCACAATCCCACCACTGACACGGGTGTATCAGCGGACGGAGGGACGTGACACAATGCCGGCACACGGCTATCACAGGCACCGTTGGGGCTTATCTTAGTTATCCCACCACCGGCACCATGTGACAAAAATATCCAGCAAGCTAATCTCGCTCTACAATTTGCCGCAGGGGGAGTTTAATTTGGATGCCCCACCACTGCTATCAATCTTCCAAGTACTGCGGGGATTTATGTATATCCCACTTTCTCAGTTCCACTTTGGAACTCGCAGCTCTCCGGCGCCCCCCTTACCCTCAGGTCAGTCAGGGAACTGCACCTAGGATAATTAGTTGCCGGACGGGCTGCCTGTTGTGAACCGGCAATTAGGCTTCTGCAGTAAGGGAATTATCAATGCTGTGGCCGCAGACCCTTATTCAGCAATATAAGACCCTTCTAGACTGCCAGCAAGCCGCAATAGCCGTGCACAACGCGCTGCCACCAGTCACGGTTACTTAATTCACAGTGTTAAATTAAGAGGGTCCGTGGCAAACCCCTTGAATTAGTAGCGATTATCTAACAAAGGCGTATAGTTTGATTCTTAGAGCATGGAGACAGATCTAAATAATTTCATTTATTTTCCGAAAGAGGACAGTGATTACAGATAAAAGTTGCTATAAAATTGAGACATAAAATATGTACAGTACAGGTATAAAATAAAAGTGGAGAAAACAAAGAGATTACACTCACAGTTCCATATTGTTCCTTAGGCAGACCATGTGGCTTTAAGGTGGGTGGAGGCGGAGCTGCACTTCTCCGCTCATCTGAGTTCTTGTCAGCACGGACTCTGCAGCTGTTCTGAGCTGGTTTGCCCAGGAAATGCCTTATAGACTTTCCTATGTGACATCACAGAGAGGTGCATTCTGGGTTGATCCCACCTCTCTTATCCAAGTTATGTTTTGACTACAAAACTTAGATTAGCTATAACTTTATGGGAGAAGCTGGTATGGACTCATCAGTGGTATCATGTTTCCCAGGGTAATGAGCCCATCAAGAAAACATCAAACATCTATGCGATATGACCGTCCATTTGGGCGCAAATCCTATCTCATGTTCTGGACAGGGTAGAACTTCGAAACATACGCGGTCTCGAAGCTGGGACCGCTCAGGTTACAAAAATATGATTTTCATATCTCTAGGGTATTTGGTTCTTATGGTATAGTCTCTCATAGTTTTATTCGTTTCAAACAAAGAAGTTTTTCCCACACTTTTTTTCTTCTCTTTCAGCTGAGGCACATGAGAAGCCAAATGGGGTGACAGGAAATTGGTTTATGGCACTCGGGGGAAGGGAAGCTGCTGTAGTGTGCAATGTAACTGAGACACTGGCAGGCAGCTTCTCAAAGAAAATGGAGGGTTTGTTAGCACATTGCAACAGAAAACATATCTTGCAGACATTGTACATCACACCTCCCCCCTTAAGAGGGCGCTAAGGAGGCATTACCTCTCGGTAATCGGCCATGCGCACCTCAGCGGGTTCGCCCCGGCGGGACAACCCATCGGCATTGCCGTTTTCACTGCCCTTCCTGTGTTTTACAGTAAAATCGTACTGTTGAAGGGCAAGGCTCCAGCGGAGCAATCTTCCATTGGTTCCGGACACTGTGTGCAACCACCTCAGAGGGTTGTGGTCAGTTACCACCGTGAAGGCGCGCCCGTACAGGTAGGGCTGCAAACGCTGCAGTGCCCACACCATGGCCAGACACTCCTTCTCGATGGTCGAGTATGCCACTTCCCTCGGCAAAAGTTTCCGGCTCAGGTACAACACGGGGTGCTCTTGGTCCCCCGAGTCGACCTGGCTAAGCACAGCACCGAGGCCAAACTCGCTGGCATTGGTCTGTACCAGAAACGGGCGACGGCTGTCGACTGCTCTCAACACTGGAGAGTTGCACAGGGCTGCTTTCAAAGCTTGGAAAGCCGCCTCACAGTCATCTGTCCAGTTGACTGTTTGGGGTAGCCTCTGCTTGGTGAGGTCAGTCAAGGGTTTGGCAAGGGCGCTATAGTCCTGTACGAACCGCCTATAGTACCCTGCAGTGCCCAAGAAGGACTTCACCTGTTTCTTGGTCCTGGGGGTGGGCCAGGACACGATTGCGTCCACTTTTTCTGGCTCCGGGCTCATGGAACCCTCGCCTACCCGGTGCCCCAGGTAGTGGACCTTGCGCATGCCTATCTGGCACTTCCCCGGCTTGATGGTCAGGCCTGCCTGGTGAAGACGCTTGAGCACCTCCTGGAGGTGCTGAAGGTGTTCCTCCCAGGTGGAACTGAAGACGGCAATATCGTCTAAGTACGCCACTGCGTACTCCTCCAGTCCCCGAAGCAGGTGGTTGACCATCCGCTGGAAAGTGGCAGGGGCATTCTTCATGCCGAAGGGCATGACCGTGGACTCGTACAGTCCAAAGGGGGTGATAAAGGCGGATTTCTCCTGCGCCTCAGGGCTCAGGGGAATCTGCCAGTATCCCCGACTCAAATCCATGATGGATATGTAGTTGGCGTTTGTCAACCGCTCGAGCAGATCCTCGATGCGCGGCATTGGGTGGGCATCAGAGGTTGTGATGGCGTTGAGCCCCCTGTAGTCCACGCAGAACCGGGTGGTTCGATCCTTTTTAGGCACGAGGACTACAGGTGAAGCCCACGCGCTTTGTGACCGTCGAATCACCCCCAGCCTTAACATCTCATCGATCTCTTGGCGCATGACTTGTTGCACCGTCTCAGAGATTCGATAGGGTGTTCGCCGTAATGGGGCGTGATTCCCGGTGTCCACCTCATGAACCGCTAACTCCGTCCTCCCAGGACGGTTGGTGAACACGGGTCGGAAGAGTTCCAGGGTGGCCATCAACTGCAACCGCTGGGACACGGTGAGCGAACCACTTATCTCCATGTCCTCAATGGACCCATTGGCCTTGGCCTGGGCCAGCATGTCCAGGAGGGAATCTTCCTCCCCATCCTCTGGCAGATTGCAGACCGGTAGGATGCAAGCTTCACGTTCGTAGTGCGCCTTCAGCATGTTGACGTGAAAGGCCTTGCGCCTACCCCGAGCATGGTCAAGCGTGACCACGTAGGTGACCGGGTTGAGCTGTTGGTGGACGACGTACGGGCCTTCCCAGGCTGCCTGAAGGTTATCCGTTGGGACCGGGACCAGCGCCCACACCTTTTGGCCCACCTGGTAGGTCCGCTCCCGGGCGTTCTGGTCGTACCAGTGCTTCTGGTCAGCCTGAGCCTGCGTCATGTTGTCATGCACCAACTGCGTCAAGGTCTGCATCTTGTCACGGAAGCGCATGACATAATCCACGATGGACACTTCTGTGGGGTTTGGCTCATCTTCCCAGGATTCTCTTATCAACCCAAGGGGTCCCCGGACTCGCCTGCCATACAGGAGCTCGAAGGGGGAGAACCCGGTCGAGGCCTGCGGAACTTCTCTGTAAGCGAACAGCAGGTGTGGGAGGTACCGCTCCCAGTCGCGCCCTTGGGTCTCAACCAGTATGCGGAGCATCTGTTTGAGGGTACCGTTGAAGCGTTCACACAAACCATTAGTCTGTGGGTGATACGGACTCGATACCAGGTGCGTCACCTGCATTTTCTCACAGAGAACCTCCATTAGGCGAGACAGGAATTGGGGCCCTTGATCGGTAAGCATCTCCCTGGGAAATCCTACCCTTGAAAAGATGGTCACCAGTGCGTCAGCCACCTTATCTGCCCTGGTTGAAGACAGAGCTACTGCCTCTGGGTACCGGGTAGCGTAGTCTACCACGGTGAGAATGTATCGCTTTCCGGAGCTGCTGGGGACGGACAGCGGTCCTACAATGTCCACCGCGATTCTCTGGAAAGGCTCCTCTATCACCGGCAAAGGAATAAGGGGAGCCTTAAGAGTAGGCCCCGCCTTACCCACTTTTTGACAGGTGGCGCAGGAGCGGCAGTAGTGTGTTACATCTGTCCCCATCTTGGGCCAATAGAAGTGTTGAGACAGCCGTGCCTTTGTTTTGCTGATCCCCAAGTGTCCAGCGAGTGGAATCTCATGGGCAATCCGCAACAACTCGGTTCTGAACTGATAGGGGACGACCAGCTGTCTTTCCCTCAACCACTCCTTTTTAGGATCTCCGGGTACTGTCTCCCGGTACAACCTTCCTCGTTCCCAGAACACCCTCTCCTTATCAGGCTTGGAGGTGGGCGTCTCGGCGAGACCTCTCAATTTCTCCAGGCTGGCATCTGAGTGCAGAGCAGCCTGGAACTCCATGCTGGAGGCTGCCAGAAGTGACGTCAGGGTACCTCCTTTACTGGGACCCTCTGGAACCGGCTCTGGGTTCACCTCTGGTTCAGTCTCTCCTGTAGCAGCAGAGGGTCCAGAAGACAGTGCGTTACCTGCGATCTGGGCACTCTGACTGCGTGTGACAGCTGCTATGTATGCTGTCTCCCTGGGGATTTCTACAGACCCACCAGCCGGTGCTGCCCTGGGCTCTCCCTCCCCATCCACCCCCAACACTTTAGGAGCAGTGCTACTTATGGGCCAGTTACCTTCCTCGGTGGCACTGGTCAGCTGCATGGCATTACCTTCCTCATGGTCCCCATGCACCTCCCCATTCTCTTGAGCACCGTTGCTTGCTCCTGCCAGGGGTTCCTCAGCCGTCTCACTCCGCAGAGTGACGGGGCTGAGCACTTCGGTACCTGTGGACACATCTACCGCTTCAAAGAAAGGGTTAACGGGTTCAGTCGGCACAGATACATCAACATCATCAGGGTTAACGTTACCCTTATTATCAGTTTGGGGAAGGGTGTCAGGGACATAGTATGCAACCATCCTCCCCAAGTCAGTCCCCAATAAAACATCAGTGGGCAAATTTTCAGACACTCCCACCTCCCTCAACCCGCTCCCAGCACCCCAATCGAGATAAACTCGTGCCACTGGCAAGGGACAACGGGTGCCTCCAATCCCGGTGACAGTCAGGGTTTTCCCCTCAACAAACTCTTCAGGGGCCGCCAGTCCAGGACGGATGAGGGTTCGTTCAGCCCCGGTGTCCTTGAGGCCTGTAGCAAGACGGGCCCCCACCTGAACAGGTTGAACGTTGTCGTCAGCCCTCCCAACCACACCTCCCACCAAAAGAACAGAGGCGTTGGGCCCGGGGGCCTTGGCTGGGGGGTTCTTCGGCCTGTTCGGACAGGCGTAAAAGAAGTGACCAGGCCGCTGGCAGTGGTGACACAGGCGACTGTCAGTAGCTGGCCTGTTGTTGGCAACAGGGACAGGGCCTCCGGAGGGACGGCCAGCTGGGGCATTGGGGTTGGTTGCTGGCTTACCCCCTTTCCAGCTGGTGGCGACTGGCCTCCGCGTCTCGGGCTTCCGGTTGGCCTCGTGGTTGTCGGCGATCTGCGCCGCTTTGTCCGCGTTCGTTGGTTCGCGGTCCAGGATGAACTGTCGGACCTCAGCTGGGCAGAGATGCAGGAACTGGTCTTTGATCATCAGGTCCCGTAGCTGCTCAAAGGTTTCAACGGACAGTCCATGGATCCACTGGTCAAAGTGGGTCCTGAGTCCTTGCACCACATCACTGTAGCTATCATGTGGGCCACGTTGGAGGTGCCGGAACTTCTTTCGGTATACCTCAGGTGTCAGACGGTATTTGGCGATCAGCGCCTGCTTTATGGCGTCATAGTCATCATCATGCACTTGCGGAAGAGAAGAAAACGCCTCCAGAGCTTTGCCCTTTAGCCCTGGGGTCAAGTACCTGGCCCATTGGTCTTCGGGCAGTCGGTACTGTCTGCAGGCTTTCTCAAAGGCTCGCAGAAACGTGTCCAAGTCCCCATCCTTTTCCATCACGGGAAAATGCTCTGGCCGGGGTTTAGGAGTCTGGACGCTGCTGGGCTCACGGCTTCGGGCTGTGGGGGCATTCCACCCCCGCTGGAGCATCTCCAGCTCATGGGCCCTCTGAGCTTCTGCATGGCACTCAGCTCTCTCAGCCTGGGCTTGATGCTCGACCCTCTCAGCCTCAGCTTGGCGCTCACGTTCGGCTTGGGCCTCCTGCCGATATTGCTGGATCAGCCTCACCCGCCCATCCCTGTCTTCGGCGGGGAGTTCGTCCAAGGCCATTTGCAGATAGGGGTCCACCCCGTTCTGGTTGAATGTGGGGCCAGCGCTCAGGAGTGGAGCCTCTGCTGCAGCCCCATTGCAACTTGGGCCAACTTCTGCGCTCGCTGGATTCTGGTCGTTGTCCAGCTGCACTAGAGCCGCGATCATTTGAGCTCTGTTTTTGTTCGTGGCGTCAAGGCCTTGGTACGTGCATAATGCAGCAAGAACTTCCTTTGTCTGCCGGTTGTACCAAGGTTCTCCTTTTGCCGCCATGGTTGCCAAATAAAAGATAGTAAAAGAAAAACGAAGAAACGGGAGGGGGATACTTGCAAGTACACACTAATGTCTCAGGACTAGTAACCACTGAGTCTGTTCTCCAAAACCTATGATGCAGGATTCCCGCAGGAACCGTGCAGGTTTTTAGTGAGAGGAATGATTGCTCAAACCAAATCACTAATGCTCTAGGATTATCCCACCGCTCTGCCACCAATATGTGACGAACAGCCCACCGCCGTTCGTCTACTTACGGGCGACACTAACGGGGGTCCCGCTGCCACCAAAACGCGACGGACAGCGGACCCTGTGTCACCACTATGTCACAATCCCACCACTGACACGGGTGTATCAGCGGACGGAGGGACGTGACACAATGCCGGCACACGGCTATCACAGGCACCGTTGGGGCTTATCTTAGTTATCCCACCACCGGCACCATGTGACAAAAATATCCAGCAAGCTAATCTCGCTCTACAATTTGCCGCAGGGGGAGTTTAATTTGGATGCCCCACCACTGCTATCAATCTTCCAAGTACTGCGGGTATTTATGTATATCCCACTTTCTCAGTTCCACTTTGGAACTCGCAGCTCTCCGGCGCCCCCCTTACCCTCAGGTCAGTCAGGGAACTGCACCTAGGATAATTAGTCGCCGGACGGGCTGCCTGTTGTGAACCAGCAATTAGGCTTCTGCAGTAAGGGAATTATCAATGCTGTGGCCGCAGACCCTTATTCAGCAATATAAGACCCTTCTAGACTGCCAGCAAGCCGCAATAGCCGTGCACAACGCGCTGCCACCAGTCACGGTTACTTAATTCACAGTGTTAAATTAAGAGGGTCCGTGGCAAACCCCTTGAATTAGTAGCGATTATCTAACAAAGGCGTATAGTTCGATTCTTAGAGCATGGAGACAGATCTAAATAATTTCATTTATTTTCTGAAAGAGGACAGTGATTACAGATAAAAGTTGCTATAAAATTGAGACATAAAATATGTACAGTACAGGTATAAAATAAAAGTGGAGAAAACAAAGAGATTACACTCACAGTTCCATATTGTTCCTTAGGCAGACCATGTGGCTTTAAGGTGGGTGGAGGCGGAGCTGCACTTCTCCGCTCATCTGAGTTCTTGTCAGCACGGACTCTGCAGCTGTTCTGAGCTGGTTTGCCCAGGAAATGCCTTATAGACTTTCCTATGTGACATCACAGAGAGGTGCATTCTGGGTTGATCCCACCTCTCTTATCCAAGTTATGTTTTGGCTACAAAACTTAGATTAGCTATAACTTTATGGGAGAAGCTGGTATGGACTCATCAGTGGTATCATGTTTCCCAGCGTAATGAGCCCATCAAGAAAACATCAAACATCTATGCGATATGACCGTCCATTTGGGCGCAAATCCTATCTCATGTTCTGGACAGGGTAGAACTTCGAAACATACGCGGTCTCGAAGCTGGGACCGCTCAGGTTACAAAAATATGATTTTCATATCTCTAGGGTATTTGGTTCTTATGGTATAGTCTCTCATAGTTTTATTCGTTTCAAACAAAGAAGTTTTTCCCGCACTTTTTTTCTTCTCTTTCAGCCGAGGCACATGAGAAGCCAAATGGGGTGACAGGAAATTGGTTTATGGCACTCGGGGGAAGGGAAGCTGCTGTAGTGTGCAATGTAACTGAGACACTGGCAGGCAGCTTCTCAAAGAAAATGGAGGGTTTGTTAGCACATTGCAACAGAAAACATATCTTGCAGACATTGTACATCACATATGGCGTCACCTCTCCTTGTACTTCCGGAAGCACTCGGCTCTGGGACAGCGTGCGTTCCAGCATGCGGTCCAGCGAGCACATTCCCGGAAGTCCTATTTGTATGGAGGGGAATGATGACCGCATGCGCCACTACATCCTGAGGAGGTTACTTGTCTCCGGTGGAGGCACGGTGGATTCCAGCAATTTCATTGGCTCCTACTTCATTTAACTATACCTCCCCACCCCATTATGACACACCCCCAGAAGAAACTACGGACGTCGGGGTGCAAGGGAACCATTTTTACGCCCACATTGTCTGTTACTCTGCAGTGCTTTCTGTTACAGCTCCATAATCCAAGTAATATGTTTTTATACCATACGTAACATTGCATTAAGTCTTGCTCACCTCTGTGTAATTTGAGCTTTTACTTGGGTATATTTACAAAAAGATGCCTTTGGCACTTAGTTACAGTATTAACTCTCTGTACCAAGTCAAAGCTATTTATTTAATTGCGAGAGCTATGTCTCTAAATTAATATAGTATCAGCATTGTTTTTTAATGGTAATAATCTTTGCCTGATTTGGGGCTACTTACATACACTAGCACCTTAACTTTCGGTAGGTTTTTTCATTGTCCCCCTTCTGGATATTTTTGTATTCATGTCTTGTGACCTTTATTTTAGTTATTTATTAATAAACTTTAAATTTTAATTTGACATTTTGGTTCTCTTCGTTTAGCCGGTAGTTTAACCCCTTAACGCCCAAGGGTGGTTTGCACGTTCATAACCGCGCCAATTTTTACAATTCTGACCACTGTCCCTTTATGAGGTAATAACTCTGAAACACTTCCATGGATCCTGATGATTCTGACACTGTTTTCTTGTGACATTTTGTACTTCATGACAGTGGTAAAATTTCATTCATATAACTTGTGTTTATTTGTGAAAAAAACAGAAATTTGGCGAAAATTTTGAAAATTTTGCAATTTTCCAACTTTGAATTTTTATGTCCTTAAATCACAGAGATACGGCACACAAAAAACTTAATAAGTAACATTTCCCACATGTTTACTTTACATCAGCACAATTTTGGAACCAAAATTTTTTTTCATTAGGAAGTTATAAGGGTTATAATTTGACCAGCGATTTCTCATTTTTGCAACACCATTTTATTTTTACGGACCACATCACATTTGAAGCCACTTTGAGGGATCTATATGATAGAAAATACCCAAAAATGACACCATTCTAAAAACTGCACCCCTTAAGGTGCTCAAAACCACATTCAAGAAGTTTATTAACCCTTCAGGCGCTTCACAGGAATTTTTTGAATATTTAAAAAAAAAAATGAACATTTAACTTTTTTTCACAAAATAATACTTCAGGTTCAATTTTTTTTATTTTACCAAGTGTAAAAGGAGAAATTGGACTGGAATAGTTATTGTGCAATTTGTCCTGAGTACGCTGATACCGGATATGTGGGGGGAAACCACTGTTTCGGCGCATGACAGAGCTCAGAAGGGAAGGAGCACCGTTTGACTTTTTCAATGCAAAATTGGCTGGAATTCAGATCGGATGCCATGTCACGTTTGGAGAGCCTTTGATGTACCTAAACAGTGGAAACCCCCCACAATTGACCCCATTTTGGAAACTAGATCCTCCCAAGGAACTTATCTAGATATGTGGTGAGAACTTTGAACCCCCAAGGGCTTCACAGAAGTTTATAACGTACAGCGGTACAATTAAAAAATCATATTTTTTCAACAAAAATGATCTTTTCACCCTCAATTTTTATTTTCCCAAGGGTAACAGGACCCTAAAAGTTATTGTGCAATTTGTCTTGAGTACGCTGATACCCCATATGTGGGTGTAAACGACTATTTGGGCGCATGGCAGAGCTCGGAATTGAAGCAGCGCCATTTGACTTTTTTGGCTGGAATTGAGATCGGACACCATGTCGCGTTTGGAAAGCCCCTGATGTACCTAAACAGTGGAATCCCCACACTAGTGACTCCATTTCGGAAACTAGACCCCCTAAGGAACTTATCTAGATGTGTGGTGAGCACTTTGAACCCCCCAGTGCTTCACAGAAGTTTATAACGCCCGGGCGTATTTTTTTCCACAAACATGATCATTTAGTCCCCAATTTTTTCATTTTCCCACGGGTATCAGGAGAAAATGGACCCCAAAAGTTGTTGCCCAATTTGTCCTGAATACATTGATATCCCATATGTGGGAGAAAACTAATGTATAGGCACACGTTGGGGCTCGGAAGGGAAGTAGTGATGTTTTGGAATGCAGACTTTTATGGAATGGTCTGCGGGTGTCATGTTGCCTTTGGAGAGCCCCTGATGTACCTAAACAGAGGAAACCCCCCAAAAATGTCACCATTTTGGAAACTAGAACCCCTAAGGAACTTATCTAGATGTGTGGTGAGCACTTTGAACCCCCAAGGGCTTCACAGAAGTTTATAATGCCCGGGCGTGAAAATAAAAAAATCATAGTTTTCCGCAAACATGATCATTTAGTCCTCAATTTTTTTATTTTCCCAAGGGTACCAGGAGAAATTGGACCCCAAGAGTTGTTGTCCAATTTATCCTGAGTACGCTGATACCTCATATGTGGGAGAAAACTACTGTATGGGCACACGTTGGGGCTCGGAAGGGAAGTAGTGATGTTTTGGAATGCAGACTTTGATGGAATGGTCTGCGGGTGTCGTGCGTGTGGAGAGCCTCTGATGTGCCTAAACTATTGAAACTCCCCACAAATGACCCCATTTTGGAATCTAGACCACCCATGCAACTTATCTAGATGTGTGGTGAGCACTTTGAACCCCCAAGTGCTTCACAGAAGTTTATAACGCCCAGGCTTGAAAATAAAAAAATCATATTTTTTTCAACAAAAAATGATATTTTTGCCCCCAATTTCTTATTTTCCTAAGGGCAACAGGAGAAATAGGACCCCAAAAGTTGTTTTGCAATTTGTCCTGTGTAGTCTGATACCCCATATATGGGGGTAAAACACTGTTTGGGCGCATAGCAGAGCTTGGAAGGGAAGGAGCACCATTTGACTTATTCAACGCAGAATTGGCTGGAATTGAGATCAGACACCATGTTGCGTTTGGAGAGCAACTGATGTGCACAAACAGTGGAAACCCCCCAATTCTAACTCCAACCCTAACCCGAACACACCCCTATCCCTAGCCCTAACCCTAGCCCTAACCCTAGCCCTAACCCTAGCCCTAACTCTAGCCCTAACCCTAATAGGAAAATGGAAATAAATTTTTTCAATTTTATTATTTTTCCCTAACTAAGGGGGTGATAATGGGGGGGTTTGATTTACTATTTATGGCGGTTTTTATATTTTTTTATACTTTTTATTGTAAAAATAGTTTATGCATCACCACATATTGAGAGCTATAATATTTCCATATTTTGACCCACTGAGTCATGTGATGTCTTATTTTTTGCGGGATGAGTTGACGCTTTTATTGGTATCATGTTCGGGCACGTGACATTTTTTGATCGCTTTTTATTCCGATTTTTGTGACGCAGAATGAACAAAAACCAGCGTTTCATGAATTTCTTTTGGGTGGTGCGTTTACACTGTTCCGCGTGCGGTAAAATTGATAGAGCGATTTTATTCTTTGGGTCAGTATGGTTACAGAAATACCTCGTTTATGTCTTTTTTTATGTTTTGGTGCTTTTATGCAATAAAAACAATTTTATATAAAAAATAATTATTTTTGCATCACTTTATTCTGCGAGCTATAACTTTTTTATTTTTTCTCTGATGATGCTGTGTGGCAGCTCGTTTTTTGCGGGACAAGATGACATTTTCAGCGGTACCATGGATATTTACATGCGTCTTTTTGATTGCGCGTTATTGCACTTTTTGTTCGGCAGTATGATAATTAAACATTATTTTTGCTTCGTTTTTTATTTTGTTTTTTAAGGGGTTCACTAAAGGGGTTAACTAATGGGACAGTTTTATAGGGCAGATCGTTATGGATGTGGTGATACCAAATATGTGTACTTTTATTGTTTTTTTTTTTATTTCTAAAAAATGAACTTATTAAGGAATATTTTTTTTTTTCATTTATTTAGCGATTTTTTAAAAATTATTTTTACACTTTTCTTTTTTTTAACTTTATTAGGTTGTCCCAGGGGGGACATCACTGTCCTGTGACAGATCGCTGATCTGTCACATCACAGATCACTGTGACGGATCAGCGATCTGTCACAGGCATTGAAAAGACTTCCTCTTGCCTGCACTTTGCAGGCACTGAGGAAGCCAGCTCCATGCAGGCCCCCAAAGGTCCCTGTTGCCATCTTGGATTCGGGAACCTGCAGGGAAGGAGACCCCCGCAGCAGCGCTGCACATTGCGCTGCTGTGGGGGGCTCAGGGAAGCATGGAGGGAGCCCTCTCCCTGCCGATGCTTCCCTTTAACCCCTGGTACACCGCGATCGTGTTTGATCGTGGTGTGCAAGGGGTTAACATGTCGGGGGTGGTCCGTGACCACCCCTGACACATTGTGCCGGGTGTCAGCTGTGATAATCAGCTGACACCCGGCTGCGATCAGCGGCGCTCATCACGTAGGTGCCGGTGATCGCTGTGATGTACTATCCCATCCCTGGTCCTGAGCCCGTTGAAGCGCAAGTGCGTGAAACGGCCGTCGTCCACTCTATGTACGTTCCTCCCATGCCAATGCCTTTTAATCAATAAAGAATTTTCACGACAGAACGGTGAGTGCCATCACTTTTTTTCTCTTTTGTACATAATCAGATTACATGTTTGCTTTCCTGGATTGAGCACCCGTTCGGACGGTAGGTTGACGGCCGGTCCAGGTGTATGATTTTGGACTTGAATAGCAGTCATAGAACTGCTTAGGGGTTAAGGAGCAGTGCCGAATCTTCTGTCTCTTCTATTTATATACAGCAGTATTTAGCCAAAAAATAAAAAAATTACAGGCCACACATTTGTCGTAGTGGTATCTCCGTGCCAACTCATATCTGTGCCTGCTCAAAGTTTGGCCAGTTGACGGCAGTTTTCTTTTTTTGTCCTGGGTGTCACTATACTTATAACAGCAGTATTTAGCCAAAAAATACAGGCCACACATTTTTCGGTGTGGTATCTCCGTGCCAACTCATATCTGTGCATGCTCAAAGTTTGGCCAGTTTACGGCAGTTTTCTTTCTTTGTCCTGGGTGTCACTGTCCTTATATACAGCAGTATTTCTCAAAAAAATAAAAAAAATACAGGCCACACATTTTGTTTTTAAATAGTTTTTATTGGATTTTTCATTATATTAGTTGGAAAGGTTGAGGGAAAGAGAGGGGGGACTGGAGGGAGGAAGGGGAAAGGAGGAGACGGGAGAAGAAAGGGAAAAAGAGGGGGATAACAACTAGAAAACCAAAATAACATTTTCAAATAAACCTATTTGGTCAAAATAACAATTAGTCCAAGTTATTATATGATCGACAGAAATGATACGCGTGATGTCAAATTATATTCTGGAGAAAAACAAATCACATCAAAAGAACCAGTCTGCTTATCGTCTATTCATACAGGAGGATCAGCCGGTCAGGAATTGATCGTTCCTCACTTTCCATTTCTTGAGGTATCTCTCGATACCGTTGTTACTGATAGCTAATCTCCACTCAATATTGCTATGTTGGTGTATTTTTTCGAGAACATCGACAAATCTGGGAGAGTCCTGTTTCTTCCACCAATGTGCTATTTCATTCTTTATTACCAAAAAAAGTATATAATTATGTATTTTGTTTTGGGGGTTATTCCATCCAAGTCCAGAGAGAGCAAAGCTCTCTGTGGAGTAATAAGAAAGTCTTTTTCAAATGACTTTATATGCCTTGAGGCTTCGACCCATAGGGTTTTAATTTTAGGACATCCCCAAACAGATGATACAAGTTTCCAATTTGAGTGCATCCCCTCCAGCACAACGGGGAGTGTTCATTATTTATGTGCGCAAGCCTTGATGGAGTATAATACTACCCGGATAATATTTTGAAATAAGACTCTTGCAAAGAGGCAGATATGCTAGATGAGTAAGTGGATCTTGTAGCGATGTCCCATTGCACCGAAGAAAGGCTTACCTGAAGTTCCGATTCCCATCTTTTCATGTAGGGATTTTTACGATTAATGTTATCTTTATTGAGGCATCTGTATATGCTATTTAGACTCCGCACAATCTCATTTTTTGTGTTACATAGTAACAAAGTCAGATTCTCGACATTCAATGAGCAGCCTTTCAGAAGTTTATGGATGCCTTCCTTGATTAAGAGAAAGGGGATCAGTTCTCATGTAGGTATCTTATATTTTTGCTTGATCTCACTGAATGTCAGAAGCTTTGATTCATTGAAGATGTTACCTACATTTTTAACACCTAGTTCCAACCAGGTATTTGAGAGCGGAATTTTGAAAATACTGGACAATAAAGAAAGAGGAGCTTTTTTAATTTGCTCTAACTTTTTAAAGTTGTATTTTGATGGTTTTAGGAGTTGTTTCCATGCTTTAGTAGTCGCACTAAAGATAGGGTGAGAAATCGACGTCTTTGGTCTTAGAATTACAAGATCAAAGAAAATATCTTTGGCTTTTACTGGATCTCTAACTTCGTTTTCAATATTAACCCACGCTGAGGTAGGGCCTTCCCAAAACCAAGGTCTGCTCATCCTTATAAGAGTAGCTGCGTGGTAAGCAAATAAGTTAGGTAGACCTGATCCTCCACTATATTTGTGTTTAAATAATAAATCTGAGGAGATTCTTGCTTTTTTATAATTCCAAACAAATGAATTAATTAGTTTTTGCAATTTTTGAATAGTTTGGAAGGGGATGTTAAAGGGGAGGGCCCTGAATATATATATAAAAATTTCGGTAGTATGAAAGTTTTGACGATCAGGATTCTTCCAAACAGTGAGAGGTCAAATTGGGAGAAATGTGAGAAGTCTTAGATTATTGTTTTTGAAACATTATCTAAATTGATTTTGACTGTTTCTTGTAAGTTTGGTTCAATAATTATGCCTAGGTACTCAACTGAGTTAAAATTGGTTTGTTTAATGAGATTATCTATTTCTGACTTGTCCATGGTGAAAGTCAAGAAATTAGATTTTCTAGGGTTGACTTTGAAGTATGATATCTCGCAAAAGCGATCTAGACCTATCAATAGTGGATTAATCGAGGTTTTGGGGCTCAAGAGGGTAAAAAATAAATTGTCTGCGTATAGACCTAATTTATAATGGCATGATGAAACAACTATGCCTCTTATCTCTGGATTATTTCTGATATGTTCTGCAAAAGGCTCCATGGCTAAAACGAACAGCGGGGGGACAGGGGATAGCCCTGTCTCGTGCCATTTGTGATATCAAAGGGTTCTGAAAGAGAATTGTTGGAAAATATCGTGGCACTAGGATTTGAGTAAAGGGCAAAGATGAAGGATAGTTACCGCTCATCGAAGCCAAATTTGCTTAAGGTAGCTGACAGATAAATCCAGCTTATCCTGTCGAATGCCTTTTCCGCATCTAAGGTTAGAAAGGCTGCTTGTTGTTTTGAATTCCCCAGTAAATTGATTAGGTTTACTACCCTCCTAGTGCCATCAGATGCCTGGCGACCCTCAGTAAATCCTATTTGGTCCATATGCAAAAGTTTTGGAATAATTCCTTTGAGGCGGTCAGCTAAAATTTTTGCGTATATTTTGATATCACTGTTGATAAGCGATATGGGGCGGTAGTTTTGAACTATTTCTGGGTCTCCTTTAGGCTTGGGAATCATGGTAATGATTGCTTCCTGCATCTTTGCTTCCTGTATCTCTTTTGGGAATATTTTGGGCAGGCAAATTGAAAACAGATACCATATGAGGTGCAAGGATTTTGGAAAAAAAATTAAAATAATCATTGGAAAGACCGTCGGGACCGGGTGCTTTATGTTTTTTTAATTTATTGATGGTGTCTGATTTTTCTTTCTCGTGAAATGGACAGTTAAGGGCCTCTAAATCAGGAGATTTAAGTTTAGGTAGTGTGGCAGGGCTAAGGGTCGTGTAATCGATGGGAGATATGTGTCTCATAAATGGCTTGTCTCCATAATGTAAGGCATAACAAATATTGCTGTATTATTATTGTTTTGAAGGACCTGTGGTGAGGTCACAGTCATGTGACCAGTCAGCTGCTGGGTTCGTGGGTGTGGCTATACTCTTATAATGTGGCCTGCTCTTGAACCAGGCAGCTGTGTGTGAGGGGGGTATACACCTCCTGTGTGCGCTGAGGCTCGTGGACTGAGCCTGAAGGAAAGGACATTCGATGTTACTTTGTCTCCTGAACTGAAGGCTGTTTATTTTGGTGACGTGCTGTTTGGTTTATGACATAATAAACTGCATGAACTTTAAGGGAACCTGCCTTCTGACTGTCTCCCGTCGCACCTAAGCGAATAGAATCCCTACAATTGGTGGATAATGCGGGCAGAGTTCCCAGCAGAGACTTGATACCGTTGCTGCATGTCCTGGGTAAAGTTTGCAGCGAGGCAGCAAGATCTACCTGGAATAATGGAGGACCTCCTGAAACACCTGGTCCAGGCCCAGACACAGCAACAGGAGGCCAACAGGCTGCTCTTACAGCAGCTCGAGCAGAGCTAGCAGGAGCAACGGCAGCAGAGCCAGCAGGAACAACGGCAGCTGATGCAGCTTCTGGCACCCGCCATCCAGGAGGGCAGGACAAGCGCCCCAACCCCAGGTCCAGCTGATGCCACCCACGTCACGAAGGCGGTAAGACGCGCATTGCAAAAAATGACCCCTGAGGATTATGTGGAGGCCTTCCTGACGGTGTTTGAGAGGGTGGCTGAGAGGGAAAAACTTCAGCCACAGTGGTGGGCAGAGGTACTGGCCCCATACCTAACGGGGGAGCCCCAGAAGGCGTACTTTGACCAGACTGTACAAGACGCCAGAGAGTATCCCAAATTAAAAACGGAAATTCTCGCATGCTTGGGCGTAACAATGTCTACCAGGGCACAGCGAGTTCATCACTGGGCCTATCACCGGGACAAACCGCCGCCCTCCCAAATGTTCAACCTGTTGCACCTGGTCCAGAAATGGCTGCAACCAGAGTCGTCTTCCCCGACACAGATGGTAGAGTGAGTGGTCATGGATCGGCTTGTGCATTCTCTGCCGAGACCCCTACAGACTTGGGTTGCCCAGGGTGATCCCCAAAATGCTGACGAACTGGTTGGGCTGGTCAAGAGATACCAGGGGATGGAAGGTTCCTTGGGAAAGCAGCCCATTCCGTATTGGGGGTCCCAGCAGGGGGCGGAGTCCCAAAAAGGGGTGGCGCATCCAAGGTCAAAAGGGGCTGGGAAGGCGCTGCCCAAGGTCCCCACGGGTGATATTATTTGCTGGAAGTGCCACGGGCCTGGACATATAGCTGCCCGTTGTTCCCAGACCACCGAGCAGATGGACTGCAGCATGGAACGCCGTAGTTCATACTACGCATATCCAGTTTGCAGTGTGAATTCTCCACCTAACGAGGGGCCACAAGCGTGTCCCGTGAAGGTGAACGGGCGAGCAGCAAAGGCGCTTCTAGACTCCGAGAGCTTGGTGACCCTTGTGAGGGCCAGTTTAACTCTCAACATACTCCTGGGTAAAAAGATTGGCATTCGGTGCATACATGGCGATGCAAAGGACTACACTATGGCCAGGGTGAACATTGAAACGGCACATGGCACCAAGTCGCATGAAGTTGGCGTTGTTTGAGATTTGTTGCATCCTATAATTATTGGCAGTGATTTCTGTCTGTTTTGGGATCTGTGGGGGTTCTGAATGTGCTAGCAAGAGCAGGGAACCAATCCACCCCAAGGAGGTATCGCCACCACCAGAGGCAGACGGGTTTCCTTTATGTGTCCTTGTTGGGGATGAAGAGGAAGGGTCCCCTGTACCTGACATCCCCGAGTTAGGGGTGGCCGAGGAGAATTTTGGGACTGCCATAGGGACCCCACGCTGAGGGAAGGCTTTACCAATGTCACCGTCATTAATGGGGTTGCACAAGAGCCGGGAGCAGACGCAAGGTTTCCCTATTTTATGTTGAGTGGGGAATTGTTGTACTGGGTCATGAAAATAAGGGAAGAGGTGGTAGAGCAGTTAATAGTACCAGGCCCCTATAGACGGAGAGTGTTGGACATTGCCCATTCACACATCTTGGGGGGACACCTGGGGGTGGAAAAAACACAGGAACGGATTGTACAGAGGTTCTATTGGCCTGGGTGTCACCGGGAAATAGCAAAGTATTGCAGGTCCTGCCCGACATGTCAGTTAACTGCCCCCACATCTCATTTTCGGAACCCTCTTGTGCCACTGCCCATTATTGAGGTGCCATTTGAGAGAATTGCCATGGACTTGGTCAGTCCCTTGGTTAAATCAGCTCAGGGACATCAGTATATATTAGTCATCCTGGACTATGCCACACGCTATCCGGAGGCCATTCCCCTGAGAAACTCCTCCGCGAAGAGTATAGCCCGCGAGCTGGTCCATGTGTTTTCCCGGACGGGTTTGCTGAAGGAGATCCTGACCTACCAGGGGACACCTTTTATGAGCAAGGTGATGAGGGACTTGTGCAGAGTCTTGCAAATCTCCCAGTTGAGGACTTCAGTGTACCATCCGCAGTCAGATGGCCTTGTTGAGAGGTTTAACAAGACACTGAAGAGCATGCTGAGAAAAGTCATAGAGAAAGATGGTAGAGACTGGGATTGTCTCTTACCGTATTTACTGTTTTCTATCCGTGAAGTTCCCCAGGCCTCCACGGGGTTCTCGCCCTTCGAGCTTCTGTACGGCCGGCATCCGCGAGGTCTCCTAGATATAGCCAAGGAAGCCGAAGTCACACCCCACAGAAGCGTCATTGAGCATGTGGCACTGATGTTAAAGAACATCTCCGCCAGGCACAAGAGGCTCAGGGTCTACAACCGGTCAGCCAGAGTGAGGCAGTTCAATGCGGGACACCGAATTCTCGTGCTAATCCCGACGGTGGAGAGTAAGTTCTTGGCCAAGTGGCAAGGGCCATATGAGGTGGTGGAGAAGCTGGGAGACGAAAACTACAAGATCCACCAACACGGAAGACGGAAGCCATACCAGGTTTACCATGTCAACCTCATCAAGTTGTGGCAAGATATAGAGCCAGTGGTAACTCCGTGCTTGCTGGGCAACCTAGAAGGGGAGGTTGGAGCGGTTACCATAGCGGAGAAGGCTATCAAAGGCCCAGAAACAGCAGTGCCGGGAGTTACTCCAGAAAAACAGGGACCTGTTCTCTGAGTTTCCGGGGTGCACGAAGGTGGTGGAGCATGAAGTTCTGACCGAGCCACATGTGCGGGTGAACGTGAAACCGTATCGCATTCCTGAGGCCCGGCGAGAGGTAATCTCCAAGGAGGTGCAGTGTATGTTGAAACTCGGGGTCATTGAGGAATCCAAGAGCGGCTGGTCGAGCCCGATTGTCCTGGTCCCAAAACCTGATGGTGAATGGAGGTTCTGCAACGATTACCGGAAGCTGAATGAGGTCTCCAAGTTCGACGCTTATCCCATGCCATGCGTTGATGAGCTCATCGAGAGACTTAGACCTGCCAGGTACATAACCACTTTGGATCTGAAAAAGGGATACTGGCAGATCCCTGTTGTGAGTTCATTTTCCCCTTCGTCACTGAGGTCTGGTGAACTCCCTATTCTGGTAAAGGAAGGTAATGAGCCTGATTATCAGGCACCTGAACCTAATGATGATGACTGGCTGAGTAGAGTCACGGACTGGATATAAGGCTGCCAACGCCCTTCTGCCCTGCGGGTGATTTCTCTGTGGACTTCTAGGACACCAGTCTGATTCCTGCTCCTCTAAAGCTAAGTTTTCTGCTTTGCCTGTTAGCATTTGTGTTTTGTTTTTGTTTGCCTTGCTTTTCTGGATTCTGCCATTCCCTGCTGGGCTGAGCTGATTCTCCTTTTGCCGGTTGCTCTGTCTTCAGAATATTCCTGAGTACTGACATAGCCTTTTTGAAGCCTAGCGTCTTCAGGGTCTTTTTCACTGTCAGTTTGTTGGCTCTTATTTTTCATAGGGTTTTTCACGGATTGCAGACAGTAGCCTTCCTGTCCTTTCCTATCTAGTTAGCTTGGGCCCCGTCTTTGCTCAGTCTATCTTTCTGTCTGTGTTAGTGTTCTTTCTTCTTGCTTCACCGTCATTATATGTTGGGGCTGCCTTTTGCTTTGGGGTCTGCTCTGGGGCAGTTTAGATTTCCCTTTCTGTCTTTAGGCTATATAGTCTTCCGGCTGTGATCGAGGGGTCTAGGGCATCGTAGGAACCCCCCGAGGCTACTGCTAGTTGTGTTGATAGGTTCAGGGGTCTGCAATCCGATAGCTGCCAACTTCTCTGGTTTTCTGGACTTAGCTAGCATTTCTGTTTTTGCCTCCTACGGTGACTCATTCATAACAGATCCCCATGGCACAGGAAGCCAAGGAGAAGACGGCATTCTCCACACCAGACGGGTGCTACCAGTATGTACGGATGCCGTTTGTCCTGCAGGGAGCTCCGGCAACCTTCCAGAGGGCTATGGATAGAATCTTTGCACCTCATAAGCTATACACTGCCGCGTACCTGGATGATATCGTCATCTTTACCCCGGACTGGGAGTCTCACCTGGAAAAGGTCCAAGCAGTGTTTGACACTCTAAGGGAGGCAGGGTTTACAATAAACCTGAAAAAGTGTGCCTTGGGTAAGGAGGAAGCCAAGTACCTCGGATATGTAGTGGGGCGTGGCGAGATCAAACCCCAAATCAATAAAGTGGAGACAATTCAAACATGGCCGAGACCTCTGTCAAAGAAGCAAGTTCAAGCCTTCCTGGGGATTGTGGGATATTACAGGAGGTTCATCCCAAACTTCGCCACAATGGCTGCTCATCTAACTGATCTGCTTAAGGGGACAAAGTCAGTGATGGTCAGCTGGTCCGAAGAAGCAGAGTCAGCCTTTCAAGAAATAAAGGGAGCTCTTTGCAAGCAACCCATTTTGGTGACCCCAGACTTTAAACGTGAATTTGTCCTCCAGACAGATGCCTCAGATGTCGGGGTAGGAGCAGTCCTTTCCCAAGAGATATGTGGGGAGGAGCATCCTGTTCTCTACTTGAGTAGGAGGTTGACTTCTTGTGAGAGAAATTACTCAGTTGTAGAGAAGGAGTGTTTGGCCATAAAATGGGCAGTGGATACATTACGGTACTACCTGGTGGGACGGAAGTTTAGATTAATATCTGACCATGCCCCACTCAGGTGGATGAGGGAAACAAAGGGTAAGAATGCTAAGGTCACCCGCTGGTTCTTAGCCCTACAAGACTTTAGCTTCCATGTAGAGCATAGGGCCGGGAAGCTACATGGGAATGCCGATGCCCTCTCCAGAATCCCTTATCTGGTAGGTGAAAGTGCCAAGCCCCACGGCTTTAGGCAGAGGGGGAGGTTTGTGGCAGGGCTAAGGGTCGTGTAATCGATGGGAGATATGTGTCTCATAAATGGCTTGTCTCCATAATGTAAGGCATAACAAATATTGCTGTATTATTATTGTTTTGAAGGACCTGTGGTGAGGTCACAGTCATGTGACCAGTCAGCTGCTGGGTTTGTGGGTGTGGCTACACTCTTATAATGTGGCCTGCTCTTGAACCAAGCTAGGCTGCTGTGTGTGAGGGGTGTATACACCTCCTGTGTGCGCTGAGGATCGCAGACTGAGCCTGAAGGAAAGGACATTCGATGTTACTTTGTCTCCTGAACTGAAGGCTGGTTATTTTGGTGATGTGCTGTTTGGTTTATGACGTAATAAACCACATGAACTTTAAGGGAACCTGCCTCCTGACTGTCTCCTGTCGCACCTAAGCAAGTAGAATCCCTACAATAGTTTGCATTTATTTAGGAATTTGTTAATTAAATTGCGGTCTATTTTGGGGGAGCCGGAGTCATCTTTCAAATTGTAGAGTTTGCTAAAGAAATCTGCAAATGTTTTTACTATATCTTTGGGATGTATTGCTATTTTGCCAGTTGGGTATACAAGTTTTTTAATTCTACTTCTGATACGTTCCATTTTAAGTTTAAGCATTATAAATTTGGTAGGTTTCTTGATTGAGGTGTAAGTTTTAGCCCTGGAAGCCCTAATGATGGAATCTTGCTCTTGGAAAATTTCGGCACTCAACTTCCGCCTAAGTCCCAATATTTCTAAGTGGATGACTGACGAGGGGTTGGCAACTCACTTTGTTGTTTTTCCTTAAAATAAATTTGGTTTTGTAAATTTTTAATTTGTTCTCTATTCTTTTTTTTGTGCCTGGACGATAGCTGAATGAGAGCTCCCTTTACCACCGCTTTATGTGCGTTCCATACAGTAAAATTAATGACCTCTCCAGCATTGTTCTCTTTGAAATAGTTAGTATGTTGTCAAGTTCTAGTTTATACTCTTTAATTTTGAAAATGGTGGGGTTGCATTTCCATATTGGGTTAGGATTTTGTGAGGTATTTAAGGCAAATTCGGCCAAGACCGGACAATGGTCTGACACAGATTTATTTAATACTTCAATTTTTTTTATTTGTTTAGCGTAAAGACATTGGTATTGGTAATAATAAGATCTATTCGTGATGATGTCATGTGGACATCAGAATAGTGAGTGAATTCAATGGAGGATGTGTTGAGGCATCTGAAGATGTCATAATATTCATTCTGGATTAACCAGTTCCTGAGTGTGGGGGCCTTGTGGCGAACCGAAGATGAGGAATCTAACTGGTCATCAGGTACGATACTAAAATTTCCTGCCCAAATGGTGTCTCCAGATCTGACTTTCTCAACCTTTTTATTTAGTCTATTCAGAAATGAGATGGGGTTTTTGTTTGGTGCATATACATTAACCAGTGTACAAAGTCTGTCATTTATCTTACATATGAGGATGTGGAACCTTCCTAGTTCATCCGAAACCTCTTCTATGAGCTTAAATGGGACATCGCTACTTACCAGGGTCACCACTCCTGCCTTACTGGATGAATGTAGGGATTTGAAAGTGTGTGCGTATTTCTTGTGTTGAAGGTTTGGGCACCTATCCTTTGCGAGCTTCACCTCCTGCAAACAGACGACATTGGCGCGTAAACGGTTTAATTCTCTCCATATATAACATCTTTTATTTGGACTATTAAGTCCTCTCACATTGTACGTGAGGACTTTCAGGTAACTTCTGCAGGAACAAGCAGATAAATATAATTAACAAAACAAAACAGTACGAACAGATCAATAATGAATTTTGACCTAACAATTGCAGTCAAATACTAACTGCAGGTTCTCCTGGAGGACTTAATATACGATCAAGTCTCACCAGAACAGGGGAAAAAAAAGAAAGTTTATGGCATAGATCCCGTCAAGACTACATAAGTATCGAGGCAGGTAATGTTTTGTTTCCTCAGTCTTTGTCTCTATAGTCGGGCTCCTCTTCTAGGAATTTAATAAATCTGAAACCCTCTTGAGGAGTAAGGTTTGGATTATCTTTACCTTTATAGTGAACTATTAATTTAGTGGGGAAGCCCCACTTGTATAAAATCCGATATTCTCTCAATTTGGCCGTAACATCTTTAAATGCCTTTCTGGAGTCCATCGTAGCTTTAGAAAAGTCAACAAATATTTTTACATCTTTGAAAGGATCAGGAAGGGAGCCTTTCTCTCGGGCACTCCTAAGGACCCTGTCCTTTGTTTCAAAAAAATGCACCTTCATAATTGTGTATCTAGGTTTATCTGGGGCTACTCCTCTGGGTTTTGGGAGGTGGTGAATATGATCCAATTTAAGATCTAGCTCCGAAAGGTTCGGAACTAGTTTTTTGAAGAGATCCTTAGTATAGTTTGGGAGTTCCTCTTGTGGAATGGACTCAGGAATTCCCCTTATTTTGAGGTTGTTCCTCCTGCTTCTGTCTTCCAGATCAGTCACTTTATTTTGAGCAGGAGAATCTCCGATTGGAGGCAGGAATTTTGGTTGGTAAAGAAGGAATTATCTTTCTCAATTTTTGTGAGACGGTTCTCAATTTTTTCCATTTTTTGATTAATATTGGCACAAATTTCTTTAATAATTTTGTTCTGTTGTTCAAATCCCAGTTTAACTGATTTGTTAACCCCTTCCTGACATGAGACGTACTATCCCGTCCATGGGACCCGGGCCCCTATGCCCATGGACGGGATAGTACGTCTACCGCGATCAGCGGCGCCCACGTGGTGAGCGCCGCTTATCGCGGCCGGGTGCCAGCTGATTATCACAGCTGACACCCGGCACAATGTGTCAGGGGCGGTCACGGACCGCCCCCGACACGTTAACCCTTGCACACCGCGATCAAACATGATCGCGGTGTACCGGGGGTTAAAGGGAAGCATCGGCAGGGAGGGGGCTCCCTCCGTGCTTCCCTGAGCCCCCCACGGCAGCGCAATGTGCAGCGCTGCTGCCGGGGGCTCCTTTCCTGCAGGCCCCCGAATCCAAGATGGCGACGGGGGCCTTTGGGGGCCTGCAGGAAGCTGGCTTCCTCAGTGCCTGCAAAGCGCAGGCATGAGGAAGCCTTCTGCAGTGCCTGTGACAGATTGCTGATCTGTCACAGTGATCTGTGATGTGACAGATCAGCGATCTGTCACAGGACAGTGATGTCCCACCTGGGACTATTTAATAAAGTAAAAAAAAAAAAAAGTGTTAAAATAAATTTAAAAAAATCGCTAAATATATTAGAAAAAAAAAAAAATATTCCCCCAAATAAATCAATTTTTTAGAAATAATAAAAAAAAATAAAAGTACGCATATTAGGTATCGCCGCGTCCGTAACGACCCGCCCTATAAAACTGTCCCATTAGTTAACCCCTTTAGCGAACCCCTTAAAAAATAAAAATAAAAAACAAAGCAAAAAATAATGATTTATTATCATACCGCCAAACAAAAAGTGTAATAACGCGCGATCAAAAAGATGCATATAAATATCCATGGTACCGCTGAAAACGTCATCTTGTCCCGCAAAAAACGAGCTGCAACACAGCATCATCCGCAAAAAAATAAAAAAGTTATAGCTCGCAGAATAAAGCGATGCAAAAATAATTATTTTTTATATAAAATAGTTTTCATTGCATAAAAGCGCCAAAACATAAAAAAACGACCTAAATGAGGTATCGCTGTAACTGTACTGACCTGAAGAATAAAACCGCTTTATCAATTTTATTGCACGCGGAACGGTGTAAACGCACCCCCCCAAAAGAAATTCATGAAACGCTGGTTTTTGTTCATTCTGCGTCCCAAAAATCGGAATAAAAAGCGATCAAAAAATGTCACGTGCCCGAAAATGGTATCAATAAAAACGTCAACTCGTCCCGCAAAAAATAAGACCTCACATGACTCGGTGGGTCAAAATACGGAAAAATTAGAGCTCTCAATATGTGGTGATGCAAAAACTATTTTTACAATAAAAAGCGTCTTTTAGCATGAGACAGCCGCCAAACATAAAAACCGCCATAAATAGTAAATCAAACCCCCCATTATCACCCCCTTAGTTAGGGAAAAATAATAAAATAAAAAAAATGTATTTATTTCCATTTTTCCATTAGGGTTAGGGTTAGGGCTAGGGTTAGGGTTAGGGTAGAGTTAGGGCTAGGGTTAGGGTTAGGGCTAGGGTTAGGGCTAGGGTTAGGGTTAGGGCTGAGATTAGGGTTAGGGGTGTGTTGGGGTTCGGGTTGGAGTTAGAATTGGGGGTTTCCACTGTTTGGGCACATCAGGGGCTCTCCAAATGCAACATGGCATCTGATCTCAATTCCAGCCAATTCTGAGTTGAAAAAGTCAAATGGTGCTCTTTCCCTTCCAAGCTCTGCCATGCGCCCAAACAGTGTTTTACCCCCAAATGTAGGGTATCAGCCTACTCAGGTCAAATTGCAAAACAATTTTTGGGGTCCAATTTCTCCTGTTACCCTTAGGAAAATAAAAAATTGGGGGCAAAAATATCATTTTTGTGGAAAAAAATGATTTTTTTATTTTCACGCCCGAGCGTTATAAACTTCTGTGAAGCACTTGGGGGTTCAAAGTGCTCACCACACATCTAGATAAGTTCCGTGGGGGGCCTAGTGTCGAAAACAGGGTCACTTGTGGGGAGTTTCAATAGTTTAGGTACATCAGGGGCTCTCCAAACGCACATGACACCCGCAGACCATTCCATCAAAGTCTGCATTCCAAAATGTCACTGCTTCCCTTCCGAGCCCCGACGTGTGTCCATACAGCAGTTTTCTCCCACATATGGGGTGTCAGCGTACTCATGACAAATTGGACAACAACGCTTGGGGTCCAATTTCTCCTGTTACCCTTGGGAAAATAAAAAAATTGGGGACTAATTGATCATGTTTGTGGAAAAAATAAGATTTTTTTATTTTCATGCCCGGGCATTATAAACTTCTGTGAAGCCCTTGGGGGTTCAAAGTGCTCACCACACATCTAGATAAGTTCCTTAGGGGGTCTCGTTTCCAAAATGGGGTCATTTGTGGGGGGTTTCCACTGTTTAGGTACATTAGGGGCTCTCCAAAGGCAACATGACACCCGCAGACCATTCCATCAAAGTCTGCATTCCAAAACATCACTACTTCCCTTCTGAGCCCTGACGTGTGTCCATACAGTAGTTTTCTCCCACATATGGGGTGTCAGCGTACTCATGACAAATTGGACAACAACTTTTGGGGTCCAATTTCTCCTGTTACCCTTGGGAAAATGAAAAAAATTGGGGACTAATTGATCATGTTTGTGGAAAAAAATACGATTTTTTTATTTTCATGCCCGAGCATTATAAACTTCTGTGAAGCCCTTGGGGGTTCAAAGTGCTCACCACACATCTAGATAAGTTCCTTAGGGGGTCTCGTTTCCAAAATGGGGTCATTTGTGGGGGGTTTCCACTGTTTAGGTACATTAGGGGCTCTCCAAAGGCAACATGACACCCGCAGAACATTCCCTCAAAGTCTGCATTCCAAAACGTCACTACTTCCCTTCCGATCCCCGAACTTGTGTCCATACAGTAGTTTTCTCCCACATATGGGGCGTCAGCGTACTCAGGACAAATTGGACAACAACTTTTGGGGTTCAATTTCTCCTGTTACCCTTGGGAAAATAAAAAAATTGGCGACTAATTGATCATGTTTGTGGAAAAAATATGATCTTTTTATTTTCATGCCCTGGCATTATAAACTTCTGTGAAGCCTTTGGGGGTTCAAAGTGCTCACCTCACATCTAGATAAGTTCCTTAGGGGGTCTAGTTTTCAAAATGGGGTCATTTGTGGGGGGTTTCCACTGTTTAGGTACATTAGGGGCTCTCCAAAGGCAACATGACACCCGCAGACCATTCCATCAAAGTCTGCATTCCAAAACGTCACTACTTCCCTTCCGAGCTCCGACGTGTGCCCATACAGTAGTTTTCTCCCACATATGGGGTATAAGCATACTCAGGAAAAATTGGACAACAACTTTTGGGGTCCAATTTCTCCTGGTACCCTTGGGAAAATAAAGAAATGGTGACTAAAAGATCATGTTTGTGGAAAAAATAAGAATTTGTTATTTTCATGCCCGGGCGTTCTAAACTTCTGTGAAGCACTGGGGGGTTCAAAGTGCTCACCACACATCTAGATGAGTTCTTTGGGGGGTCTAGTTTACAAAATGGTGTCATTTGTGGGGGGTTTCCACTGTTTAGGTATATCAGGGGTTTTCCAATCGCGACATGGTGTCCGATCTCAATTCCAGCCAAAAACGTCAAATGGTGCTGCTTCCCTTCCGAGCTCTGCCATGCGCCCAAATAGTGGTTTACCCCCACATGTGGGGTATCAGCGTACTCAGGACAAATTGCACAATAACTTTTAGGGTCCTGTTACCCTTGGAAAAATAAGAATTGAGGGTGAAAAGATCATTTTCCTGGAAAAAATATGATTTTTTAATTGTACTGCTTTATGTTATAAACTTCTGTGAAGCCCTTGGGGGTTCAAAGTTCTCACCACACATCTAGATAAGTTCCTTAGGGGGTCTAGTTTCCAAAATGGTGTCATTTGTGGGGGGTTTCCACTGTTTTGGTACATCAGGGGTTTTCCAATCGCGACAAGGTGTCCGATCTCAATTCCAGCCAAAAACGTCAAATGGCGCTGCTTCCCTTCCAAGCTCTGCCATGCGCCCAAATAGTGGTTTACCCCCACATGTGGGGTATCAGCGTACTCAGGACAAATTGCAAAATAACTTTTAGGGTCCTGTTACCCTTGGAAAAATAAGAATTGAGAGTGAAAAGATCATTTTTGTGGAAAAAATATGATTTTTTAATTGTACGGCTGTATGTTATAAACTTCTGTGAAGCCCTTGGGGGTTCAAAGTTCTCACCACACATCTAGATAAGTTCCGTAGGGGGTCTAGTTTCCAAAATGGTGTAATTTGTGGGGGGTTTCCACTGTTTTGGTACATCAGGGGTTTTCCAATCGCGACAAGGTGTCCGATCTCAATTCCAGCCAAAAACGTCAAATGGCGCTGCTTCCCTTCCGAGCTCTGCCATGCGCCCAAATAGTGGTTTACCCCCACATGTGGGGTATCAGCGTACTCAGGACAAATTGCACAATAACTTTTAGGGTCCTGTTACCCTTGGGAAAATAAAAATTGGGGTAAAAAGATCATTTTTGTGGAAAAAATATGATTTTTTAATTGTATCGCTTTACGTTATAAACTTCTGTAAAGCCCTTGTGGGTTCAAAGTTCTCACCACATATCTAGATAAGTTCCTTGGGGGGTCTAGTTTCCAAAATGGGGTCACTTGTAGGGGGTTTCCACTGTTTAGTTACATCAGGGGCTCTCCAACCGTGACATGGCGTCCGATCTGAATTCCAGCCAATTTTGCATTGAAAAAGTCAAACGGCGCTCCTTCCCTTCTGAGCTCTGCCATGCGCCGAAACAGTCGTTCCCCCCCCACATATCAGGTATCAGCGTACTCAGGACACATTGCACAATAACTTTTGCAGTTCAATTTCTCCTGTTACCCTTGGTAAAATAAAAAAAATTGAACCTGAAGTATTTTTTTTGTGAAAAAAAGTTAGATGTTCATTTTTTTTTAAATATTCAAAAAAATTCCTGTGACGCACCTAAAGGGTTAATAAACTTCTTGAATGTGGTTTTGAGCACCTTAAGGGGTGCAGTTTTTAGAATGGTGTCACTTTTGGGTATTTTCTATCATATAGACCCCTCAAAGTGACCTCAAATGTGATGTGGTCCTAAAAATAAAATGGCGTTGTAAAAATGAGAAATCACTGGTCAACTTTTAACCCTTATAACTTCCAAACAAAAAAAAAATTTTGGTTCCAAAATTGTGCTGATGTAAAGTAAACATGTGGGAAATGTTACTTATCAAGTTTTTTGTGTGCTGTATCTCTGTGATTTAAGGGCATAAAAATTCAAATTTGGAAAATTGCAAAATTTTCAAAATTTTCGCCAAATTTCCGTTTTACTCACAAATAAACGCAAGTTATTTGAATGAAATTTTACCACTAACATGAAGTACAATATGTCACGAGAAAACAGTGTCAGAAACACGGGATCCATGGAAGCGTTCCAGAGTTATGACCTCATAAATGTACAGTGGTCAGAATTGTAAAAATTGGCCCGGTCATGAACGTGCAAACCACCTTTCCCAAGGGTAACAGGACCTTAAAAGTTATTGTGCAATTTGTCCTGAGTACGCTGATACCCCACATGTGGGGGTAAACCACTATTTGGGCGCATGGCAGAGCTCGGAAGGGAAGCAGCGCCATTTGACGTTTTTGTCTGGAATTGAGATCAGACACCATGTCGCGATTGGAAAAACCCCTGATGTACCAAAACAGTGGAAACCCCCCAAAAATGACCCCATTTTGGAAACTAAACACCCCAAGGAACTTATCTAGATGTGTGGTGAGCACTTTGAACCCCCCAGTGCTGCACAGAAAATAAAAAAATCGTATTTTTTCCACAAACATGATCATTTAGTCCCCAATTTTTTTATTTTCCCAAGGGTAACAGGAGAAATTGGACCCCAAAAGTTGTTGTCCAATTTGTCCTGAGTACACCGATACCTCATATGTGGGAGAAAACTACTGTATAGGCACACGTCCGGGCTCGGAAGGGAAGTAGTGACGTTTTGGAATGCAGACTTTGATGGAATGGTCTGCGGGTGTCATGTGCGTTTGAAGAGCCCCTGATGTACCTAAACTATTGAAACTCCCCACAAGTGACCCCATTTTGGACACTAGACCCCCCATGGAACTTATCTAGATGTGTGGTGAGCACTTTGAACCCCCAAGTGCTTCACAGAAGTTTATAACGCCCGGGCGTGAAAATAAAAAAATCATATTTTTCCACAAAAATGATATTTTTGCCCCCAATTTTTTATTTTCCTAACGGTAACAGGAGAAATTGGACCCCAAAAGTTGTTTTGCAATTTGTCCTGAATAGGCTGATACCCTACATTTGGGGGTAAAACACTGTTTGGGCGCATGGCAGAGCTTGGAAGGGAAGGAGCACCATTTGACTTTTTCAAGGCAGAATTGGCTGGAATTGAGATCAGACGCCATGTTGCATTTGGAGAGCACCTGATGTGCCCAAACAGTGGAAATCCCCAATTCCAACCCTAATGCCAACACACCCCTAACCCTAATTTCAGCCCTAACCCTAGCCCTAACCCTAGCCCTAACCCTAACCCTAGCCCTAGCCCTAACCCTAATGGAAAAATGGAAATAAATACATTTTCTTTTAATTTTATTATTTTTCCCTTACTAAGGGGTGATAACGGGGGTTTAATTTACTATTTATGGCGGGTTTTTATGTTTGGCAGCTGTCATACGCTAAAAGACGCTTTTTATTGTAAAAATAGTTTTTGCATCACCACATATTGAGAGCTGTAATATTTCCGTATTTTCATGTGAGGTCTTATTTTTTGTGGGACGAGTTGACATTTTTATTGGTACTATTTTTGGGCATGTGACATTTTTTGATCGCATTTTATTCAGATTTTTGGGACGCAGAATGAACAAAAACCAACGTTTCATGAATTTCTTTTGGGGGGGTGCGTTTACACCGTTCCGCGTGCAGTAAAATTGATAAAGCAGTTTTATTCTTCGGGTCAGTACGGTTACAGCAATACTTAATTTAGGTCGTTTTTTTATGTTTTGTCGGTTTTATGCAATGAAAACTATTTTATATAAAAAATAATTATCTTTGCATCGCTTTATTCTGCGAGCTATAACTTTTTTATTTTTTCGCTGATGATGCTGTGTGGTAGCTCGTTTTTTGCGGGACAAGATGACGTTTTCAGCGGTACCATGGATATTTATATGCGTCTTTTTGATCGCGCGTTATTGCACTTTTTGTTTGGCAGTATGATAATAAATCATTATTTTTTGCTTCGTTTTTTATTTTTATTTTTTAAGGGGTTCACTAAAGGGGTTAACTAATGGGACAGTTTTATAGGGCAGGTCGTTGTAGACGCGGCGATACCTAATATGTGTACTTTTGTTGTTTTTTTTTTTATTTCCAAAAAAATGGATTTATTGGGGGAATTTTTTTTTTTTCTAATTTATTTGGCGATTTTTTAAAATTATTTTAACACTTTTTTTTAACTTTATTACATAGTCCCCGGTGGGACATCACTGTCCTGTGACAGATCGCTGATCTGTCACATCACAGATCACTGTGACAGATCAGCGATCTGTCACAGGCGCTTCTACAGACTTCCTCATGCCTGCGCTTTGCAGGCACTGAGGAAGCTGGCTTCCTGCAGGCCCCCGAAGGCCCCCGTCGCCATCTTGGATTCGGGGGCCTGCAGGGAAGGAGCCCCCCGCAGCAGTGCTGCACATTGCGCTGCCGTGGGGGGCTCAGGGAAGCACGGAGGGAGCCCCCTCCCTGCCGATGCTTCCCTTTAACCACCGGTACACCGCGATCATGTTTGATCGCGGTGTGCAAGGGGTTAACGTGTCGGGGGCGGTCCGTGACCGCCCCTGACACATTGTGCCGGGTGTCAGCTGTGACAATTAGCTGACTCCCGGCCGCGATCAGCGGCGCTCACCATGTGTGCGCCGCTTATCGCTGAGACGTACTATCCTGTCCATGGGCATAGGGGCCTTCTTATATTCAACTTCTTATATTCAATAGAACTTCTTATATTCAATAGAGGCAGATATAGAAGGACCCCTTATTAAGAGTTAATAGAACTGCAAGTGAAAGTCAGGGAAGTCTCTCCTTCAGACAATATCCTTTCGCCGGTCTCAAGCCAGCCTCAAGCCGATTTATAACACTGCAAAATCCTATGTTGCTTGAAAGTACTTGAACTTTGTATAATTCCGTAGGGTATCTCTATAAGAACCAGGACCCCTAGGAGCATCCGTGAAATAAGCAGCAGAGAGGCCACAAATAGCCTTTTTGTTGAGGAACTATTTAAGCATGCAGGTTAGGGATCTCTGTCCAGCACCCAGAAACTACTAACACTTTCCTTGCTTTAAAACCAGGAATATCCATGATTTCTCTATAAGGCAGGGCTTTCTGAAGAGTTTAGGGGTTATTAACACTCACCCCTGTCCAGCAGTGGCCTAAAATTCAGCTCTTAGAGCTAATGAAAGCTTCAATACCTGCAGCGTCACGCTGGATCCCTCCGCCGGTTACTGATTTAAAAGAGTCCCAGCGGCGTCTCTACAGCGACGTCTAGTTGCGATCAGCCAGTTACGATCTCAGAAGAGTCCTGGTGGCATCTCTGTAGGGTCGCCAATTTGTAATCCTACGCTGCAATCGCGGCTTGAACAGGGAGGCAGCAAAGATCCCGGAGGTTATAAATTGACCCAAATACATAGAGGGATGCTGGCGTACCTTATAATCTTCTCTGCTTTGTCCGTAGGTCCTATTTATTTCCTTTGTTTTGTCCGAAAATCCTTTGAGGCAAGGAAGTTGTAATCATTAGTCATCGGATCCTCTTCAGGCCTGCTTCTCTAGGCAATGTCCCTCCACCAACAGGCTCCCTCCTATGAGGCGAGGAAACTTCAGATTTCTTTTGTTTAATTTCCCAAAATTGGCTTCAAAGGTGACCGGATTGGTTAGTAGGAAGCAAAAAGGTTGGCCTCCAGTTGCTTTTAAATCGCCTCCTGTGGAGTCTTCACTAGAGCTCTATACTCCTGCTGCCTACATTACAGGAGTCCAAAGCCACGCCCCCGCCACACACTTTTTGTAGTGGTATGTCCGTGCCAGCTCATATCTGTGCGTGCTGAAAGTTTGGTCAGTTTACGTCGGTTGTCTTTTTTTGTCCTGGGTGTCACAGTACTTATATACAGCACTATGTAAAAAAACCAACATATTTAACAGTGTGGTATATCTGTGACATGCCTCATACGTCCATGTGATGAAAAAATTGTGGATTTTAGGCGAGTACTCCAGTGTTTTCCTGTCTGGTACTCAAGTTATATACAGCACTATTTTGCATTATTTTAAAAAACAGGCCACATTTTACAGTGGGGTCTAACTGTGACACGCCTCATACATCCGTGTGCCAAAAAGGGAGGCATTTTAGACCTAAATTCCCATTTTTTTTGCAGTGTGTCACTCTCGTTATATCCAGCACTCTATTTTATCCCCCAAAAAAATTTACAGTGGGGTATGTCGGTAAAAAGGTTTCTGTTTCAAGTTGTTATGGCAGCTTCATGACTACTACCACCATCATCATCTTCAGCGTAGAGGCAGTCACTGCGCAGATATAAAGTCTGAGGTGCAGAGGATGAACGCTTAGGCGGTGTTGTACTCTGTATTGTACTCTGTCTCTGTATTACGAAGGCTAAATCTTCTTGATGAAATCACAACTGGAAGACCCATAGCAAGATAAAGTTGAAGATCACGGGGACACCTGAGCAGGATTCTGACAAGCCCTCACCTACTAATACTGAACTGGTTGGACGATGACGTTTAAAAGGAGCCCATGCATTTCCTATAACTTAAGCTAGATATTTTGACATTTTGGATGCATTTCCAGAGATGTCAATTGGAGAGCGTGGTGGTCAGAAATGTGACTTCTACACCACCACACGAGCTGCCGCCTCTCCATCACCCGAGGTGGCGCACCCACCACCTTCTGTCTCTTTCCCATTTTCCCGCAGAATGAAAGTCGGCAAGGACAAGGTCATTTCCCCTCTGTAACAGTCTGTCAATGTAATTTTTTTTGGGTAAACTACCGTATTTTCCGCTTTGTAAGACGCACTTTTTTTCCCCAAAATTTGGGGGGAAAACAGGGGTGCGTCTTACAAAGCGGACATGCCTTACCTAGGCTGTGATTGGGGGTGTCCGGCGGTTGCTGGCCGCTGCTGCGGGTGTGTCCGGTGCCGCGTTGTGTGCCCGTCGATGCCCGGGGCTCTGCCAACATTGTGCGACAGGCCAGAGCCCCGGCATTTCCTCAGTTCCCTGTGTGCCGGTAAAAAGATGGCCGCCGGCGCGTGCGCAGATGGGATCTCGGGACCCAGTTCTCGAGAGATGAGATTTGAAATCTCATCTCTCGAGAGGTGGGTCCCGAGATCCCATCTGCGCACGCGCCGGCGGCCATTTTCCCTGGGTTCCCTGTGTGCGCGCGGTGGTGCCTGCAAAAAAATGGCCGCCGCGCGTGCGCAGATGGGATCTCGGGACCCAGCTCTCGAGAGATGAGATTTCAGATCTCATCTCTCGAGAACTGGTCCCGAGATCCCATCTGCGCACGCGCCGGCGGCCATTTTTTTTTTACCGGCACTTCAGCGCACATATACAGGGAACCAAGGAAATGCTGGGGCTCTGGTCTGTCAAACAATGTCGGCAGAGCCCCGGGCATCGATGTACACACAACGCCGCACCGGAGCACCTGCAGCACCGGCCTCCAACCGCCGGACAAGTGGAGAAACCTGACACCAGCACAAGACTCTGCAGCAGCAACAGCACACATCGGAGCCCCCCCTCATCCCTGAATGCGGCCTGCAGCAGCACTCCACGCCTGCCTCCTCCAGCAGCGAGCCTGGGACCCCTCTACACCGCAGCCACCAACCCCGGTAAGCAATAAGATGCAAGGATTATAAGAGGCACCACCATTTTATTAAAAAATATTTTTTTCTTATTTTTCTCCTCAAAAATTGTGGTGCGTCTTATAATCCGGAGCGTCTTATAAAGCGAAAAATACGGTATATCTATTTGAATATTATTATTTATATAGTGCCATTAATTCAATGGTGCTGTACATGAGAAGGGGGGTTACATACAAAGTTATAGCTATCGTTAACAGTAAACAAATTTACAATGACGGACTGGTACAGAGGGGAAGGGACCCTGTCCTTGCGGACTTACATTCTACGGGATAGTGGGGAAGAGACAGAAGGTCGGGGGTGCAGCAGCTCTGGTGATGATGAGGCGGCAGCTCAGGCGGTGGTGAGGCGGCAGAATGGTCATTGCAGGCTGTAAGCTTTCCTGAGAAGATGGGTTTTCAGGTTCCGTTTGAAGGACCGAGGGTGGTGGATAATCGGACGTGTTGAGGCATGGCATTCCAGAGGATAGGGGATAGTCGGGAGAAATCTTGGAGGTGGTTGTGTGAGGAGCGAATAAGTGTGGAGGAGAGTAGTAAGTCTTGGGAGGATCGAAGATTACGTGAGTGAAGATATTGGGAGATAAGTTCAGAGATATAGGGAGGGGAAAGGTTGTGGATGGCTTTGTAGGTCAGTGTTAGTAGTTTGAACTGGATTCGTTGGGGAATTGGGAGCCAATGGAGGGATTTGCAGAGGGGGGAGACAGGGGAGTAGCGAGGAGAGAGGTGGATTAGTCGGGCAGCAGAATTGAGGACAGACTAGTGGTGCAAGAGAGTTAGCAGGGAGGCCACAGAGGAGAGTGTTGTAGTAGTCAAGGAGGGAGATGATGAGGGCATGTACAAGAGTTTAAGTAGATTGAGGACTGAGGAAGGGACGGATTCTGGAAATATTTTTGAGTTGGAGGCGACAGGAATTGGCAAGAGATAGGATGTGTGGTTTGAAGGACAGGGAAGAGTTGAGAGTAAAGCCCCCGTTACACATAGCGATATCGCTAGCAATATCGCTGTAACGTCACCAATTTTGTGACGTAGCAGCGATATTGCTAGCGATATCGCTATGCCTGATACTTACCTCCGACCAGCTCCCCCGCTGCTCATCGCTGGTCGCGCGAGAACGTCCTGGACGATTTCTTGTCGGCAGCTTCCTGCTGGGCTTCCTGTGGCGCCGACGAGCGACGCGTGGACGCGGGCGGGAGGACGTCAGGATCACCGCGTCTGACAGGTAAGTAGCGACCCCCGACCCCTGCTATGTCGCTGGTGAGATCTGCCTGTGTGGCAGCTCACTAGCGACCACTTAGCGATGCACCAGCGATCCATATCGTTGTCGGGATCGCTGGTGCATCGCTAAGTGTAACGGTACCCTTACTCCGAGGCAGCGGATTTCACGTGCTGGAGAGAGCGTGATGCCATTTACAATAATAGATAGATTGGGTAGGGAAGGTACGTGAGATGGAGGAAAGATAATGAGTTCAGTTTTGTCTACGTTGAGTTTTAGGAAGCGAGGGGTGAAAAAGGAGGATATGGCTGATAGACACTCTGGGATTCTGGACAGTAGAGAGGTGACATCTGGGCCAGAGAGGTAGATCTGAGTGTCATCTGCATACAGGTGGTACTGGAAGCTATGGGACTTTATGAGTTGTCCTAGGCCAAGAGTATAGATGGAAAAAAGTTGGGGCCCCAGGACAGAGCCTTGGGGGACTCCAACAAAGAGGGGGAGGGATGAGAAGGTAGTGTGGGAGTGGGAAACACTAAATGTATGAGGAAATCCAGGACAGGGCAAGGTCTTTGATGCCAAGGGAAGAAAGAATCTGTAGCAGTAGGCAGTGGTAAACTGTGTCAAAGGCAGAGGACAGGTCAAGAAGGAGGAGGATGGAGAACTGTCTGTTAGCTTTGGCTGTGAGTAAGTCATTAGTAATTTTGGTCAGGGCAGTTTCAGTGGAGTGGTGGGGGCGGAAGCCAGATTGCAGGATGTCAAGGAGGGAGGGAAGTTGAGCATAGACATGCTGTTCAACAAGTTTAGAAGCAAACAGGAGCAGTGATATGGGGCGATAGCTGGGCATAGCAGTTGGTTCAAGGTTTGATTTTTGGAGGATGGGTGTTATGGTGGCCTGTTTGAAGGCAGAGGGGAAGTTACCAGAAGTTAGGGATAGGTTGAAGAGATGGGTTAGGGCTGGAATTATCATTTTAGTGAGGTTGGGGAGCAGGTGGGAAGGGATGGGGTCAAGTGCACAGGTGGTGAGGCATGATTTGGAAAGGAGATTAGTAAGGTCTCCTTCAGTGATGTTGGAGAGGGAGGTTATTAAGAAAGGGCAGAGGTCTGGTATGTGGAGCTGCTGGGGTGGTGGAACTGTAAAGGTTTGCCTTGTTTGGTCAATCTTGTTTTTGAAGTAGGTGGCAAAGTCCTCAGCAGAGATGAGAGGAGATGAAGGTGGACGGAGGAGAGAGTTGAATGTGCTAAACAGTTGTTTTGGGTTGTGGGATAATGAAGATACAAGGTTTGTGAAATAAGTCTGCTTAGCAGAGGTGAGGGCTGATTTAAAGGCAAGTGTAGCTTGTTTGAAAGCAGTGAAGTCGTCTGGCAGGCGTGTTTTCTTCCAACACCGCTCTGCGACCCTGGATGCTATCTATTACTATGTATGTAACCCCTTGTCATGTACAGCACCATGGAATTAATGGCGCTATATAAATAACTAAATAATAATAATAATACTACTATATGGGTGTTTCCACTAGACAATCTACCAAACATGTTATTGAAGGATTTCTTTTTCTGACAACCCAGCTGTGCACAAACTATGTCAACTTGGTAGCTATACCCCAGTGGGTGTTGGCACAGTGTCATGTTGACTACAGTCCCCAGATGTTATGTAGGTCCCTAATCTCACCTCTACTTCAGCAGCATGATGAATTAATAGGAAAAGCATGTGGTATTGGTGTAGCTGTTGTTTTCTTGACAAAGAAATTCAATAATATCAATGAGGTGGTTAGCCGCACACGGAATGGAGAAATAGTAAAGATGACAATTGACAAGTAGTTTCACATTTGAGGTAAAACACACTTCAACAAGTTGCTTTAACTCTTACAACATTATATTCCAAAGCCTTGAAGGAAAAGATGAATATATTGTGAACCAAATAGGCATGAATAATAAAACACATAAATGATGTAACATAATTCTAAACATACACAAGCTATCAGTAGGGAAATTATTTTCCACCAAAAATTTTAAGTATGAGACTAGTGTCATCTTGTGGAATGATATGAGCCACAAAGTCCTTCAAATTGAAACTGTTCTGGATGTACTTTACAATTTTCTCTAGAAAATTGGAAGTACATACCTTCTATGCTGCTTGCATTAAAGAACTGATTTGCCAGATATGTATGAAGTCAGGATGACCGGGCTGCGGGCCTCAAACACTTAGAACTAACCTCAGTAATATCATGGTACAAACATCATTGTACATACCTTCTTGTAAATACACCTCTGAATTTTTTATCTCCCCAATCTCATTTTAGATTGTAAGTTGTCATGAGCAGGATTGTTTTGTTTGGGTTTAATTATTGTTATCGTTGTCACTTAGTGTAGATTGTAAGCTGTCACTAGCAGGGTAGTTTTGTTTTGGTTTAATTATTGGTTTATTGTTATCTTTGTTACTTAGGACTGTTGTGTTTGAAACTGTTAAACTATAAATATGTTTTTGCTCTATAATAACTCTCAATCTTCAAATTATAACACAGATAAGCAGGATGGAGACATTAATTATGGTGTCCTTGATGCGCACCCTCTTTGTGGATTCGTGAAAGTTTTGGAGGATGTTACATTTGTCAGATGTCCATGTCCCCTCCTCACATGTTATGTGTGAAGGCAGAACGGAATACCGACAACCTTGTTGATGCTGGTAGACTATTCACCAACTGCCTTCTTCTGCTCACAAATCATTTCCAACATCTGCAGTGTAGAGTTCCAAGGCCTGGGGGCTTCACACACCAGTAGTTGAGCCAGAAGCTGCAAGCGCTGCTGAATCACGGCAAGGGCGGATGAAACTGTAGCTGACTTTCCAAAATGGGTATTTAGAGCGTTGCACTTTTCGGAGCAGATGTGCCAGCTCTGTGTTGCTTTTCAAAAAACGTTGACCAATTTGGTTAAGTGCATGGCACGTGTGTGAGCTCGCCTCGCCACAGAGCAGCCACCAGGTTCCAGCTATTGTCACACACAACCATGCCTGGCTGTGGGTTCAGCTGTCTCAGCCACCGATCTGCCTGCTCTTCCAGAGCTGTCCACAACTCTTCAGCATTTTGGGGCTTGTCACAGAAGCATATTAGTTTCAGCACAGCCTGTTCCCGCTTTCATTTGGCAGTCCTTCAGTGCTTCCAGCTTGTGACTGCTGTGCTACCTTTTGCTTTTGTAGCTGGAGGCTTAAGAGGAGGTGCAGGAGCTGTAGACTGTTTAAAGCTGTGAACTAGGAGTCAGGAATGCTTCTAGGGGCGATCCCCATGATGTCTCCGTGTCATTTGAGCAGTGTTTCCATAATTTTCAGATGTTTTTAGATCTTTAAAGGACCCCCGGGGGGGGGATCACGGTAAAAATGCTCGGATCTCCTATAGACTTACATTGGGCTCATTGTTCTGTCCGAGTATCCGAGTATTCCAATTTGTTTGACCCGAGCAACGAGCACCCAAGCATTTTAGTGCTCACCCATCACTACTCGCAATCCTTGATGTTGCTAGCATGTGTTCCGTCCCAGGGTCCGATTGAGTCCTGGCTTCTACAATGTTCACCCAGTCTGCCATCAGGGAAATGTAGCATCCCTGACCACAAGCACTTGTCCACATGTCCATGGTTGAGTGGACCTTCCCTTCTCAGTCACAGCATTGATCAGGGCATGGCTGATGTTATGGGACATGCGCTTTTGTAAGGCGGGGACTGAACACTGGGAGAATTAGTGCCGGCTGGGGTCCGAGTACTAAGGGACGGCCTCCGCCATGAGGTTGCGGAATGCTTTTGTCTCCAGAAGCCTAAATTGCAACATTTTCAGGGTAATCAGTCTGAAAATGTGGCTGTTTAGAATTGTGGCCTGTGAGTGGGTGGCTGCGTATTTACACTGGCGTTCCAAGGACTTGCGTTCCAAGGGACAACTGAACACTGCGCTGGGACAAGTACGTGGGCATAGTTGCTGACGGTGGTTGCAAGTGTACAATGACAAATGCAGGATATGAGGCATCTTTTCCTGCATGGACAGGGGATTGGTGTGCACATAGAACAAAGGACGAGGCAGTGGTGTCACCTGCAGTCACTGTTTATGGACTCTGGCGTTTGGCCCATCTAGTCGGATGCGTTGATGTCATGTGCCTGAGCATGCTGGTGGTGGTCAGGCTGGTTGTTGTGCTGCCCTTGCTGATGTTGGAATGGTAGATGTTGTAGATGGCCTTTTTTGGGTTAACTGGACTATATTTAACCAGACTCAGGAACACCTAAACCTTGGTCTGGCAACTTCACCCGTGTTGGTAATCTTGTGAACACTTGCCCACCTTGTTTCTCTGGCCATCCCACTGCCTCTTCCTGACTGCTGTGTTGCTGCGGTTCCCGTCCTTGTGCGCTGCTGTGCTCGCTCATCAGTTGTTGTGCTCATCATTCACCTCTTGCGTCATTAATTGCATTTTCCCACCATCGCTTTATTGTGACTGTGGCTGCTCAAATGTTTGGGCAATCTCCTCATGTCCTGCTTGAAACAGGCAGGGCAAAAGGCCAGAATCTATAAATGTTAATGTGAACAGCTCTACCTAGTGTCCAAGTGTGGGATCACTTGTCTACGGGCATTCGGCATGGTGAGAGGAACGGTAAGGATTATGTGGTCTAGATTAAGATTAACGGCTACTGAGATTGGACCATGTGAAAGACAGAGTGGTGCTGGCAAACTGACTGGAAGCATTTTCTGCTATCCATCCAACAACCTTTTCAGACTGGTCTGGCATCAAAAGTGGTGTTCCACACTGCCCACAAAGTGGGACAGAAAGCTAGGTCAACATGATGTGTGTGTTTGTTGTGCTGCTGCAGTAGGCACAATTTGCCCCTGGCCTCGGACTCTGCACTCACCATCAGCATATTGTTCACTTCCCCGTCCCTTATCACGTGCCTTGCCCATTTTAAATTGCGTATGATATAACACTGTTAAGAAAACTGCAATTTTAGTATCGCAGGAAAATTTGCTCACCTCAGATCGACATGTTATACTATAGTAACAATATGGCAATGCTATTGCTAACCAACCAAGTCTGACTGTATGCTTTTGACACACAACTGGCACAGTATAAATCTATATATATAAAAATGAGTATATGTGTGAGTGTGTGTGTGTATCGACGATGATGTCATAATGGTTGCCATGGCGACAGTGTGTGATTGGTATATGGGCACTGGACCATGGGATGGAGGATATGTATGATCGGTATACGGGCACTCGACTATGGGATGGCGAATATGTATGATGGGTATATGGGCACTGGACTATGGGATGGAGGATAATCATAATTTGTTATAGCTAACCACAGTTAGTTACTATGCCTGGACAATGCCGGGCTCTTCAGCTAGTCTATATATATCAAAACGAGTGTATGTGTGTGTGTATGTGTATCAACGATGATGTCATAATGGTTGCCATGGCGAGGATGATGTCATAATGGTTGCCGTGGCGACAATGATGTCATAATAGGTTGCCATGGTGACAGTTATGTCATAATGGTTGCCATGGTGTCGATGATGTCATAATAGGTTGCCATGACGAAGATGATGTCAGAATGGTTGCCATGGCGAATATGATGTCATAATGGGTATATGGGCACAGAACTATGGGATGGAGGATGTGTGATGGGTATATGGGCACAGAACTATGGGATGGAGGATGTGTGATGGGTATATGGGCACGGGACTATGGGATGGAGGATATGTATGATGGGAATATGGACACGGGACTATGGGATGGAGGATATGTTGATGGATATATGGACACAGGACTATGGGATGGAGAATGTGTGATTGCTATATGAGCACTGGACTATGGGATGGAGGATGTGTGATGGGTATATGGGCATGGGACTATGGGATGGAGGATATGTATGATGGGTATATGGGCACTGGACTATTGGATGGAGGATAATTATTATAATTTGTTATAACTAAATCACAGTTACTTACTATGCCCCGGCAACGCTGGGCTCTTCAGCTAGTGCTGTATAATATTTCCCTGCTGAAAAATCTTTGCAGGATTGGTATCACATGAAACTTTTCCCATCTCAGATGGAGTTCTTACACTGCAGTAGCAATATAGCAATGCTATTGCTAACCAACCAAGTCTGGCTGTATGTTTTTGATGCACAACTGACACAGCATAAATGCTGTATAATATTTCAAAACAGTTTTCAGGATTAAGAGGAAAAAGATTATTATTAGCGCTGAGAATTGCTTTTGGTATGAGTTGCAACAGAAGATGTTTTATTAACCCTATCCTGTCCTCCACTATCCCTTTGGCAAAATCTCTTCCTAAGTGCTGCTATCAGCAGTATGAATATTGATTATAATTAGCCCTAATAAGGGATGTTGTTGCAGATGAAATAAATATTAATGGTGTCTAATCCCTACCTATATGTAGCTAAAACTCTGTCCCTACGCCAGCAGCACCTCTCCCTCCTCTTTCCGGGTTACAGTGTGCCGAGCATAGCGTCACAGGTCTTATATAGACCCGATGATGCTATGTGGCCAGCTAATCACAGTAATGCCACAATCAAGATGGCTACAGCATTACAGTTACTGACAGGCAATCCCCACATGTTTATTGGCTGTCTAACAAGCACCAAAGATGCGGGGCGGGGACTAGAGCTTGCGATTGAATATATATAAACTTGGCACACACCAAAGGTTTCTGATGCAGAAAGGTGATTTTTAATTATACAACAGTACATACATACACAGACGTTTCGGTCTAGGACCTTCATCAATGTACGATATATTGTACTGTGAGATTCTTAGTGACTGGGCTTTGTGTGAGAGACCAATCCTGTGAGGAGGCACATGAAGCCGTCCCACTGCGTGGTGGTTTGTGGAGTGTGGACGCAGTATCCGCCGCGAATCCACGCAGTGGGACGGCTTCATGTGCCTCCTCACAGGATTGGTCTATCTCACAAAGCCCAGTCACTAAGAATCTCACAGTACAATATATCGTACATTGATGAAGGTCCTAGACCGAAACGTCTGTGTATGTATGTACTGTTGTATAATTAAAAATCACCTTTCTGCATCAGAAACCTTTGGTGTGTGCCAAGTTTATATATATTTAGTTCACGGATTGGGATCCTACTTGGGCACCACCTACAATTCTCAGGGTTGTGCCAACGGTTTTGTTCTTATAGAGCTTGCGATTGAGCATTCAAAAATAAACGACGAGTAATGAGCATCTCCAGCACACTGATGCTCAAGCGAGTAACAAGCAGTGATGAGCACACTCACTCATCACTATTACTTATATCTTTGAAAATAAATATATGAAATTTTGATTCATGAGATAAGATAAATCAGATGACTTCATAATGGCAGATTTTAATGAATGCTTTGTAGATATACTTAATGCATTTGATTTACTGTACAGTATGTGTTATCATTTGTTTTAGCCCATGGCTTTCAGCGCAGATAGACGTATTGGTACTTTATATAGTTGATGTCTTTAATAGGGATGAGCGAGTAGTGAAGTATTCGGACTCGCTATACTCGTACCGAGTATACCATAATACTCGGGTATTTGGTACGAGAAGCAAGTCCAATGATAGTCAAAGGAAAATGCGAGTAATTGTCTGCTGGACCATACAAAGCGGTCTGGGGGCTGAGGAAAAGGCTAAAAAAGGTGTAAATGTTAAAAAAAATGTATGCTGTAAGCAAATGTATATAACATGGGGGCACCTGGTCAGGGACTGCACGAGTGGATTTACACCACTGCTTCACTAGAATGTACAAACACTATTTGAAGTCCTGTGGTTTTTTGCCGGCAGAGTGGGACTCGTACGCCACTTACGCAGTGCCAGTGATATATCAGAAGTGCCGTAAGAGCGAGTGATGATGGAGGCAATCTTCTGACAGCTAAGTGTGTAAGTGGTGTAAGGAGAGCAATCTGCCCTAGGGGCTGTGTTATGATTAACGCAGGAAGAAGCCACCAATCATCATCTTCATCACAAGCGATTCACAATTATAAAGCTTGGACTACTGTCCTTGTTGTGCCACTGCCCAATGTGTGATGAAGCTAGGACTACTAGCATAGAGGTTGTGTCACGGTCACGCGTGTATGGACGCAGCAAGTACCGCAAGCCGAACCCATGTGACGCACGTGACCCTGGATACACCGCCTCCAGTGGGGCGAATTTAAATAATAAATACGTGCAGCTGGATACACCGCCTCCAACTGGCGAATTTAGACATTACATGGATATACAAGTCTGGAAACCCCGCCTCCAGTAAGGCGAATTTAAACAAGGGAAACCTGGGAAACATTAACAATGGTGGGCCCTGCGATAGGGAATAGGGAAGTGGAGACCTCCTGAGCTCCCGTAAGCCAGTGTCCCTGCACTCCTAACGTTCCCTATGCCGGTTCCGCACCGGGCGTGCAACAGGAACCTAAAAACCCTAGCTCGTCCTGACCTAAACCCTCACTAGGGAATTGGTCGGTGCGGAAACTAATCCCACCATTGCACTAAAACACACATGAGGAAAGATGACAAAACAGGGGAAACACCACTTAGCTTTGCTCTGTTGCGTACGCTCCTAGCAACAGAGCCCACCACCTGTGTGCATCTTCTCCTCCACCCGGATCCATCAAAATAACTGGATCCTTCGCCATAGTGCAGCCTTGGAGCAGAGTCCACCACCAGTTGCAGCTGTCCAGTAACAGAGTCCCAAAAATGAGTTCAGCTCCAGGCCAAGAAGTCCAGCATGCTTGAGTCCAGCTCTCAGCAACCAAGTCCCGCATGCTGAGTGCAACTCTCTCCATAGTTGTCACTCCACCAAGCCATGCAAACACTTCCTGCCAACCCCATAAACTGTGACTCCACCACGCCATGCCAGCCCTTCTTGCAGACCACATAGCTGCCACTCGTCCCCTCTGGCTGGACTGCGCAGGACTCATGTTCAGCTCCATCTTTCACCCAGGCTTCCTTGTGAATGACTAACACACAATATCACCAACAGTGATTGAACCCACCTGGCTCCCTTTTATAGAGCCTAACACCTGATTTGTAATTGCGTGCACATTAACCCTAAAACTAAGGTGCGATACCACTCACCACCACCGGGCAACTTAGAATGAACGACACCACGTGTAATAATTCTAATGGCCACCGGGGGCAATCAACCCACTTTGGCACCAGGCCAAAGGAAAAAAAGTTCACTTATCCATTTAAACTGTCAGATCCACATTGGATCATGACAGGTTGCAGTGCCCAGTGTACAGGCATAGCCATAGTGTCTCCAAAAATTAGCCCAAGGGGCTGTATCATAGTTGATGAAGGAAGCAAGACAGGTCTGAAGGGCCAAACAATTATGATGAAGCTAGGACTACTAGCATAGAGCTGGCAGTGCGCAGTGTACAGGCATAGCCATAGTGTCTCCAAAAATTAGCCCAAGGGGCATGATACCATGGTTGATGAAGGAAGAAGGGTCTCACTCTCATCAGAAGTGCCTCCGATGGGAAATATTAATTAACGTAACATTGTTTTTAGCTTATTGACCATGAGGTACATGTGTCAGAAGCAGGTTTTGAAAACATGTGTAAGAAGAAGAAAAGGGGCTTGTATGGGAAGGGATGGACGTGATCACCAATTTAAAAAAAAATAAAGTTTTGGGTGACTTTAGGTTGGTTAATTCTGTCATCTGGAGGGCTTAAATACTGTTGCGAAATCCAGTCCTTGTTAAATTTTATCAGAGTCAGCCAGTCACACTAGCAGCAGGGCAGGCCAGCACCTCTAAGGCATAGAAGGAGAGGTGGGGCCAACCTTGGTGATGAGCCGGTTTATTGAAGATGGCCCAGTTTGTGGACATTTTACCACCACCTCTTTTGGACCAGCTTGGCGTATCTTTCTCCATTAATGCATGCTGTTGCACAGAGCTGGTATCTCTACTAGCAGTGGAATGTGAGGTTGCTGTTGCCATCAAATGATCGACAACAGCCTTCTTGAAGGATTCCATTGTGAAACCCCTTGGTGACTGCAACAGTAGCGAAGGAAATTTGTCCTTGTACCGTGGGTCTAGAAAGGTGGCCAACCAGTATAGGCTGCAATTGAAAATGTGCCATGTGTGCCAAGCTGCAAAGAGGCAAATGTTCTGTGACCCCTGAAGGAGGAACAATACCCATCTTCTCCTCACACTGACTCTCCTCCTCCACCTCCTCCTCTCCAGCCCACCCATGCTGGACAGACATGAAGCTGGGGTTGGGATTCCCCTCTGTAGCATGAGGTATCCCCTCAGTACCACTGAAAAAGAAGTCCTCTCCCTCATTTTCATCATCATCTTCATCCCCCAATGATACCTGATGATATTGGCTGGGCTGGGTAGGATCACCCATTTTGAAATCTTGCTCCATACCCAGCTTCTGGGCACATAAAGATTCCATTTTTTGATTCTGCAGCGATTTTTTCAGCAGACATAGCATAGGGATGGTTATGCTGGTAAAAAAAATAAAAAAAAACGAATCTGAACTGAGAAAAGTAAGTTAACGTGTATGCACAATGTAAGTGCATATTAACACATGACCATTACTCGGAGAAAACAGAAAACAGAAAACACAAAAATCCTGAACTGAAAACTAAAAAATAAACTGCAAATAATGCGTAAAGATACTAATAATAATAAGGGTATTTAGTAAACATAATTTTGATTAAAATAATGTATAAGCCATCCCGCCACGTCACGGCAACCCTTGTGGGACAGTCCCTACTCTAGTATTTAAAACCTTTTCACTTGCCAAGTGACGTGAATGTGAACAAGGATCGAGCGGCTGAACCACTAGTAAAAGCTTAAGCCAGACAGGATGGTTTTCCCAGCTCAGAAAGAGGGCGGTCACACCCAAATATGCACTGAATGCACAATGAAATGAATAAAAAACGAATCTAAACTGAGAAAAGTAAGTTAATGTGTATGCACAATGTAAGTGCATATTAACACATGACCATTAACCGGAGAAAACAGAAAACAAAAAACACAAATATCCTGAACTAAAAAGTAAAAAATAAACTGCAAATAATGCATAAAGGTAATAATAATAAGGGTATTTAGTAAACATAATTTTGATCAAAATAATGTACAAGCCATCCCGCCACGTCACGGCAACCCTTGTGGGACAGTGCATACTCTAGTATTTAAACCTTTTCACTTGCCAAGTGACGTGAATGTATACAAGGATCGAGCGGCTGAACCACTAGTAAAAGCTTAGGCCAGACAGGATGGTTTTCCCAGCTCAGAAAGAGGGCGGTCACACCCAAATATGCACTGAATGCACAATGAAATGAATAAAAAACGAATCTGAACTGAGAAAAGTAAGTTAATGTGTATGCACAATGTAAGTGCATATTAACACATGACCATTAACAAGAGAAAACAGAAAACATAAAACACAAATATCCTGAATAGAGTTGAGCGAAACGGGTCGAAAAATTTCAAAAGTCGCCGACTTTTGGCAAAGTCGGGTTTCATGAAACGAAACCCGACCCTAGGATGAGGTCGGCCACGAGGTCGGCGACTTACGCGCCAAAGTCGCGTTTCAAAAGTTTGTTTTGCGCTCTTTTTCAGCCAATCAGGATCCACGGACACTGTGGGCAACGTGATGACATAGGCAGGGGTCACCACCATCTTTCAGAAGGGCATGCAAGTGATTGGCTTGCTTTGGTGGGTGTCACAGGGGTTATAAAAGGGCGTGCACGCCGACCGCCATCTTACTTCTGCCGATCTTAGCATAGGGAGAGGTTGCTGATTCTGTAGGGAGAGCGTTAGGCAGGGAAGAAGAAAAAAAAACTGCTTCTGCTGCTAGCGATTTTGACTGTACAACACACCAGTCACTGTGTGTGCAGTGCAAGGGGAGGCTATATTGTGGTGGATCAGCGGTGTTGGTTGTTAGGCTGCCTTCTAAGGCTTCCTGACAGCTGCATTGCTGTTTACCCACTGCTCTGCAAACTGCTTTTTTAAAAGCAATCCCAATTTTTTTTTTTTTGTCCTGCTGAGGTACTGAGCGTGCATCTTTTCACACCATGCAGCGTCAGTGGGCCTCACACAATCCAAAAGTGTCCAGTGTCCACTAGTGTCTGCAGAAATTCAAAATCTCCCTTATCCTGTAGTCACTTTTTTCACACCTGTGCCATCGAGCCTGTGACATAGCGCTCTGATATTCAGTGGGCCTCACACAATCCAAAAGTGTCCAGTGTCTGCAGAAATTCAAAATCTCCCTTATCCTGTAGTCACTTTTTTCACACCTGTGCCATCGAGCCTGTGACATAGCGCTCTGATATTCAGTGGGCCTCACACAATCCAAAAGTGTCCAGTGTCCACTAGTGTCTGCAGAAATTCAAAATCTCCCTTATCCTGTAGTCACTTTTTTCACACCTGTGCCATCGAGCCTGTGACATAGCGCTCTAATATTCAGTGGGCCTCACACAATCCAAAAGGGTCCAGTGTCCACTAGTGTCTGCAGAAATTCAAAATCTCCCTTATCCTGTAGTCACTTTTTTCACACCTGTGCCATCGAGCCTGTGACATAGCGCTCTGATATTCAGTGGGCCTCACACAATCCAAAAGTGTCCAGTGTCCACTAGTGTCTGCAGAAATTCAAAATCTCCCTTATCCTGTAGTCACTTTTTTCACACCTGTGCCATCGAGCCTGTGACATAGCGCTCTGATATTCAGTGGGCCTCACACAATCCAAAAGTGTCCAGTGTCCACTAGTGTCTGCAGAAATTCAAAATCTCCCTTATCCTGTAGTCACTTTTTTCACACCTGTGCCATCGAGCCTGTGACATAGTGCTCTGATATTCAGTGGGCCTCACACAATCCAAAAGTGTCCAGTGTCCACTAGTGTCTGCAGAAATTCAAAATCTCCCTTATCCTGTAGTCACTTTTTTCACACCTGTGCCATCGAGCCTATGACATAGCGCTCTGATATTCAGTGGGCCTCACACAATCCAAAAGTGTCCAGTGTCCACTAGTGTCTGCAGAAATTCAAAATCTCCCTTATCCTGTAGTCACTTTTTTCACACCTGTGCCATCGAGCCTGTGACATAGCGCTCTAATATTCAGTGGGCCTCACACAATCCAAAAGTGTCCAGTGTCCACTAGTGTGTGCAGAAATTCAAAATCTCCCTTATCCAGTAGTCACTTTTTTCACACCTGTGCCATCGAGCTTGTGACATAGCGCTCTGATATTCAGTGGGCCTCACGCAATCCAAAAGTGTCCAGTGTCCACTAGTGTGTGCAGAAATTCAAAATCTCCCTTATCCTGTAGTCACTTTTTTCACACCTGTGCCATCGAGCCTGTGACATAGCGCTCTGATATTCAGTGGGCCTCACACAATCCAAAAGTGTCCAGTGTCCACTAGTGTCTGCAGAAATTCAAAATCTCCCTTATCCTGTAGTCACTTTTTTCACACCTGTGCCATCGAGCCTGTGACATAGCGCTCTGATATTCAGTGGGCCTCACACAATCCAAAAGTGTCCAGTGTCCACTAGTGTGTGCAGAAATTCAAAATCTCCCTTATCCAGTAGTCACTTTTTTCACACCTGTGCCATCGAGCTTGTGACATAGCGCTCTGATATTCAGTGGGCCTCACGCAATCCAAAAGTGTCTAGTGTCCACTAGTGTGTGCAGAAATTCAAAATCTCCCTTATCCTGTAGTCACTTTTTTCACACCTGTGCCATCGAGCCTGTGACATAGCGCTCTGATATTCAGTGGGCCTCACACAATCCAAAAGTGTCCAGTGTCCACTAGTGTCTGCAGAAATTCAAAATCTCCCTTATCCTGTAGTCACTTTTTTCACACCTGTGCCATCGAGCCTGTGACATAGCGCTCTGATATTCAGTGGGCCTCACACAATCCAAAAGTGTCCAGTGTCCACAAGTGTCTGCAGAAATTCAAAATCTCCCCTGTCCTATAGACACCTTGTACCTTGTTTTACATTACTATATAGTTTGTTGGATTTTGTCTACATTTCTACCAAAAATGAGGAAGGCTGGTGGAAGAGGCCGTGGAATTGGGCGGGGGTGCTAGTAATGATGGTGTTGGTGGTGGATCTGATGGTAGTGGCAAAAGCAAAATAGGACCGAATGCAGGAGGTGTTGAGCCTGCGTCATCGTCTGGCTCCACAAGGCCTCGAAGGCTTAGTTTTCTAGGAGTTGGCAAACCGCTTTTAAAGCCAGAGCTTCAGGAAAAAGTTTTGTCTTACATTGCTGACTCAGCCTCCAGCTCTATCGCCTCCTCTTCTGAAGTTGTAAAAAATAAAAGCACTGAGTCATCATTGGAGGCTCATGTTCATGAACCACACCTTTCCTTGTGTCTGTCACATCACCGCCAGACTCAGGGCCTGCTGTCCCGGCCTCGGCCAGTAGGAGGCGCCGGACTATCACATCACCGTCAGACTCAGGGCCTGCTGTCCCGGCCTCGACCACTAGGAGGCGCCAGACTGTCCTATCACCGTCTGACCCGTGGCCTGCAGTCCCGGCCTTGCTCTCTGGGAGGCGCTGTGCTTCAACCCCGAGTGATGGCGGCGATAGTCATGAGGCTCCTGCGCAGGCGTCCGCTGGACGCAGGCTTCGCTCCTCGGTCAGTCATGAAGGGGCTGGTGCATCACCATCCAGCCTGGTCCTGGGGGCGGTCCAGATGACATCATCAGCCCACGGGCCTGTGAGGGATGACCTGATCCCTCAAATAACTTGGGACTGCTCTTGCAGGCCGCCGGATATATTCTTGGTTCCCCTGCGTGTTACTGTGTGTATTACTGTTGACTGACTCTGACTTTGCCTGGACTTCTGACCCTTCTTCTGCCTAACGATTCTGTACCTCTGCGACTCTCCTGGTTTATGACACTGACTTCGGCCTGGATTCTGACTCTGCTTCTGCCTAACGATTCTGTACCTCTGCGACTCTCCTGGTTTATGACACTGACTTCGGCCTGGATTCTGACTCTGCTTCTGCCTAACGATTCTGTACCTCTGCGACTCTCCTGGTTTATGACTCTGGCTTCGACCTGGTATCTGTCTTTGCTGCCGTCTACCGTTTTTATACCTTTTCTGCCTGACTGGTTTAGTCTCGGATATCATTGCCTTTGTGTCCTGTGTTGGAACACCTGTCTGGCGACCGTCCTGCTCTGGTCATTGCTCCTATTCAGACAGCACCTCCTGGGCTCTGCTATAAATCCAGATCCCTGTATAGGGGTAAAGGGTATCAGTGTTTCTCGGGGTGTTGTCTGGCTGCAGCCCAGACCGCAGGCAGACGTCACATTATATCCGGCCACAAAAAATAAAACTGCTTTTTGTGTCTTCTTAACACATATAAAAGCAGTTTTCCTCACCTTTTTTTTTCCTTCCTCCTGACTGAGCTGATTCTTGGCCCAAACACCTGTTACATTGCACAGCCTGGAAGGTCACTCTCAGGCTCAAGCATGCTGCAGCCTGGAAGCTTCAAGGAAAATGCTGGCTGTTGGAAATCCACACTCCGGGATCATCACCCCCTGGACAGCTCTGGGGGTCAGGTATTGCCCGTAAATGCGGCCAAACTGTTGTTACCAGTTTCCCTTTCTTTTGCTAAGAAACGTCTGTGTGTGAAGGCTTTTGTAGATTGTGGGGCTGCTGGCAACCTTATGGATTTTTTATTTGCTAAGAGCCTTGGTGTACCTCTGTCAAGGCTTAAAGCACCTATTCAGACTACTGCGATTAATGGTACATCTATATTCCAAGGAGGCGTGGAATTCGTTACTGCCGAAATTTCTATGTCAGTGGGGACATTACATAACGAACAAATGTCATTTCTTGTTATATACAATTTATCAGATCCAGTTGTGTTAGGCATGCCATGGTTGCACCAACATAATCCGGTTATTGACTGGCACATTGGTGACGTTGTGCGCTGGAGTCCACGGTGTCAGAGAAACTGTATGTCTTTTTCAGTAAACCAGATTAAAATTAAAACACCTTCTATTCCCTATGCGTTTAGGGATTATGAAGATGTTTTCTCTATAGTGGAGTCGGAGAAACTACCTCCTCACAGAGAATACGATTGTCCTATTGAATTGGTCCCTGGTGCCCGTCTCCCTAAGGGGAGAATATTCAACCTCTCTGGTCCTGAGCGTGTAGCCATGAAGGAATACATAGCAGACAGCCTTCGAAAGGGCTTCATTAGACCTTCCACCTCACCTGTAGGAGCTGGGTTTTTCTTTGTAGAGAAAAAAGATGGTGGACTCAGACCATGCATTGACTACCGTGAGCTGAACGCCATAACCGTAAAAAATCAATACCCACTGCCACTCATTCCTGACACTACGCCCCCCCAGAAATTATTCGTTCCAGCTACCTTTCGCTTACGAGTGTGAAAAGAATCTCACGACTCCGTCCTGGCAGGCCACCCTGGTCTCAATAATACCACTAGGCTGGTAACCAGGAACTTTTGGTGGCCAACGGTGGCCAAGGACTGTAAGGAGTACGTCTCAGCGTGTGAAGTCTGTGCCCGCGCCAAGTCCCCCCATAACCGCCCTACCGGCTGGCTTCAGTCCTTGCCCACCCCTGAAAGTCCATGGACCCACATCTCCATGGACTTCATTACAGACCTGCCACCCTCCGAGGGGAAAACTTGTATTTGGGTGGTGGTGGACAGGTTCAGTAAACAGTCTCACTTTGTTCCCCTGTCCGGCTTACCCAACTCTGAAACCTTAAGCAAGTTGTTTGTTCTTCACGTTGTACGTTTGCACGGCGTTCTGGCAAATATCGTATCCGACAGGGGTACCCAGTTTGTCTCGAAGTTCTGGAGGGCGTTCTGTAGACGTATTGGTGTTGAGTTGTCCTTCTCCTCGGCATACCATCCCGAGACGAATGGCCAAACAGAGCGTGCCAACCAAACGCTGGAGCAATACCTCCGCTGCTATGTCTCAGCACATCAGTCAGATTGGGTGGAACATTTGCCATTGGCAGAGTTCGCTCTCAATAATAGATACTAAGACTCCATCAAAACTACCCCCTTCTTCTGTAACCTTGGACTACATCCGCGCTTTGGATTATTTTCGGCCAAGATGTCGGAAATCCCAGGGGTTTAGCAAAATATACATCGTCTGAAGACTATTTGGTCCGAAGTAAACTCTAATTTAAAAGGGGCTCAAATTAGACAGACTTCGGCGGCTAATAGACGACGATCCCAGGGGCCGCACCTGGGAGTTGGTGACAAGGTTTGGCTCTCTACAAGAAACGTCAAACTTAAGGTACCGTCGGCCAAACTGGGTCCCAGGTTCATCGGCTCATATGAAATATTAGAGGTAATTAACCCGGTTTCGGTTAAAGCTCCCGCAGTCGTTTAAAATTCCTAACGTTTTTCATAAGTCCCTCCTCAAGGTATACCGTTCCCCAATTCGTCCCGTCCAGTCCCCTCCTCCTCCAGTTTTGCTCAAGGGCGCCTTGGAGTACGAGGTCCAAGGCATATTTGATTCCCGTCTAGTGAGAAACTCGGTACAATATCTGGTGCATTGGAAGGGCTACGGCCCAGAGGAGAGGTCCTGGGTCCCCGCTAGTGACATTCGTGCAAAGCGGTTGATTAGAAGGTTTCACCTCCTCCACCCTGACAAACCGGGTTTTGAGGGTCCAGAGGCCCCTCTTAGAGGGGGGGGTACTGTCACGTCACCGCCAGACTCAGGGCCTGCTGTCCCGGCCTCGGCCAGTAGGAGGCGCCGGACTATCACATCACCGTCAGACTCAGGGCCTGCTGTCCCGGCCTCGACCACTAGGAGGCGCCGGACTGTCCTATCACCATCTGACCCGTGGCCTGCAGTCCCGGCCTTGCTCTCTGGGAGGCGCTGTGCTTCAACCCCGAGTGATGGCGGCGATAGTCATGAGGCTCCTGCGCAGGCGTCCGCTGGACGCAGGCTTCGCTCCTCGGTCAGTCATGAAGGGGCTGGTGCATCACCATCCAGCCTGGTCCTGGGGGCGGTCCGGATGACATCATCAGCCCACGGGCCTGTGAGGGATGACCTGATCCCTCAAATACCTTGGGACTGCTCTTGCAGGCCGCCGGATATATTCTTGGTTCCCCTGCGTGTTACTGTGTGTATTACTGTTGACTGACTCTGACTTTGCCTGGACTTCTGACCCTTCTTCTGCCTAACGATTCTGTACCTCTGCGACTCTCCTGGTTTATGACACTGACTTCGGCCTGGATTCTGACTCTGCTTCTGCCTAACGATTCTGTACCTCTGCGACTCTCCTGGTTTATGACTCTGGCTTCGACCTGGTATCTGTCTTTGCTGCTGTCTACCGTTTTTATACCTTTTCTGCCTGACTGGTTTAGTCTCGGATATCATTGCCTTTGTGTCCTGTGTTGGAACACCCGTCTGGCGACCGTCCTGCTCTGGTCATTGCTCCTATTCAGACAGCACCTCCTGGGCTCTGCTATAAATCCAGATCCCTGTATAGGGGTAAAGGGTATCAGTGTTTCTCGGGGTGTTGTCTGGCTGCAGCCCAGACCGCAGGCAGACGTCACAGTGTCCTTCACCCCAACCAAGATTGAAGGATGACGCAGGCCATACTACTGATTACTCCATGGAGCTGTTTTCACATACCATGCCTGGATTATCAAGTGAAATGGTGAATTACCCAGGCCAAGATGAATCTGACATGGAGTGCACTGATGCACAGCCGCTGATAGATGATTCTGCTGGTACATTCACTCAGAGCACTACATTGTCCTCGCAGTGTACAGAGCCAGATTCTGACCCTGATGAGACTCAGGTGCCCCTTCCCGCACACTATACCACCATACACGGCGACACAGAGGAAGGTGCACATGACATTGAAGAGGAGGTGATGGATGACCCAGTTGTTGACCCAGATTGGCATCCATTGGGGGAAGAGGGTGCTGCTTCCAATAGCTCAGATGAGGAGGAGCATCCACAGCAGACATCGACATCGCAACAGCTGTTATCTGGCAGGCCCGGAGCACTCCAAAGACAGGTTCCAAAAATCAAAAGAGTTGCTGGATAGCTTGTCCAGAGGGTCAAAAGATCACAGTGTGCTAGGCCGCAAAATGTCTGCCAAAGTAGGAAGAGTGCAGTGTGGCACTTTTTTGAACAAAATCCTCATGATCAGGCCAAGGTTATCTGTAAGAAGTGCGCAAAGACCTTTAGCCGAGGGAAAAATCTGAAAAATTTGAATACCAGTTGCATGCTAGACATTTAACCACCATGCACTTGCAAGCGTGGACACAAAACCAAACCTCAAGTGCCACATGTGCAACTGATCACAAAGAAGGTAGTCAACAACGCTACATTGTTTCCCCCACTGTAAGCCCACCGGTTAGCACAGCAGCAAATGTTGAGGTGTCGTTGCAAGGCCACAGCAGTCAGGGAATCCCACTGTTATATCAACGAAATACTGAATCTAGGCCATCAGAAAGAACACCAACTCCATCACCATCATCAACCCTCTCTCAGTCCGCCCTGTGCACCGCTACTTCCACCATATGCAGCTCTCAAGTGCAGCTCACCCTCCCAGACACTATGAGTAGGTCAAGAAAGTACTCAGTCTCTCATCCGCGTACACTGGGTTTGAACGCCCACATTGCCAAACTAATCTCGTTTGAGATGATGCCCTATCGGTTGGTGGAAAGCGCAGCTTTCCGCGAACTCATGGCCTATGCAGTACCACGCTATGACCTACCCAGTCACCACTTCTTCTCTCGCAAAGCCATCCCAGCCCTCCACCATCATGTAAAAGACCGCATTGTCCATGCACTCAAGCAGTCAGTGAGTGGAAAGGTGCACCTCACAACTGATGCATGGTCCAGTCGGCATGGCCAGGGCCGTTACGTGTCCATCACTGTGCACTGGGTTAATGTGGTGGATGCAGGGTCCTCAGGGGACAGCGGTGGTGGGACAGTGCTGCCTAGCCCACGGTATTGGAAACAATTGGCTGTAGGCGTTCGACCCTCCTCCTCCTCCTCCAGAAGCGAAAGCTCGTCCACAGAGCGCAGTCGTACGAGCACTCCATCTGCAGCTGCCACTGTTGCACACGAGGTGTCCCCCTATCGAGCAGCTAGTGGAAAGCGTCAGCAGGCTGTGTTGCAGATGATGTGTTTGGGCGACAGACACACCGCCGAGGTGCTGGCCGAGAACTTGAAGCGACAAACTGAGTCATGGCAGGGCAGTGTACATCTTGGGGCAGGCAAGGTAGTTAGTGATAACGGCCGTAATTTTGTGGCAGCCATAGCCCTTTCAAAACTCAGCCACATACCTTGCTTGGCTCACACCTTGAACCTGGTGGTGCAGTGCTTCCTCAAAAATTATCCGGAGTTAGCAGCCCTGCTCCAGAAGGTGCGAAGACTGTGCGCGCACATCCGCTGGTCGCCTGTACACTCCGTTCGTATGCAGAAGCTGCAGCGATTGCTCCACCTTCCCAACCACCGCCTCATTATCGACATTGCAACAAGGTGGACTCCACCCTGCACATGGTGGAGCGGCTGTGCGAGCAGAGGCAGGCCATAATGCATTTGTGGGAGGATACACGGCCAGGCACTTTGAGAGCAGACATGGAGTTGACAGGTGTGCAGTGGTCGAAGCTGAAAGACCTCTGTAAAGTCCTTCAGTGTTTTGAGGAATGCACACGGCTGGTAAGCGCAGACGACGCCATCCTAAGCATGAGCATCCCACTTATGCGTCTGCTCATGCAAACTTTGACGCACCTTAAGGAGCAGACGTCTGCAGCCAATGTTGATGAGGAGGAAGAGGAGGAGGGAATCCTTGATGACATTCAGCCATTGTCTGCTCAGGGACCTCTCCTGGACAAGGTGGAGGAAGAAGAGGAGGAGGAGGAGGATGATGGGGATGATTACTTAGGGGAGGAGGATGCATCTCGTGGGGCAAGTGAAAATGTTGGCGTGGCAAGGTCTGGTACAGGGTTTGTGCGTGACTGGCGGGATGTGGATTTGCCAGAAAGTGCTCCTCCACCCAGCACTCGCAGTGCATCATTGACACCGGGAACATTGGCCCACATGTCAGATTATGCCTTGCAGATCCTAAAAAGGGACCCCCGCATTGCCAAAATGATGAACGATGACGACTACTGGTTGGCCAGCATCCTGGATCCACGCTATAAAGGCAAGTTACAAAACATCATGCCACAGGAGAACCTTGACCTAATATTGGCTAATAAACAAGCAACTCTGGTAAATCAGTTGCTTGAGGCATTCCCAGCACACAGCAGCGGTGATGGTTCTCACACGAGCCGTACGGGCCGGGGGCAGCTTGGCAGAGGTGTTCATGGTGCACACAGCAGAAGTGGCGTTGGAGACAGGGGTTTCATGACAATGTTGTGGACTGATTTTTCACGGACCGCTCACACAACTGGTAATACTGCATCGATGGAAAGTGACAGGAGACAGCAGTTGTCAACTATGGTTACAAACTACTTTTCCTCCCATATCGATGTTCTCCCACACAGGTCATTCCCCTTTGACTATTGGGCCGCTAAACTGGACACCTGGCCTGAATTGGCCCAATATGCCTTACAGGAGCTCGCTTGCCCAGCTGCAAGTGTGCTATCAGAAAGAGTCTTCAGTGCAGCTGGATCAATCCTGACAGAAAAAAGGACCCGTCTGTCAACCCAAAATGTGGATGATCTAACCTTCATTAAAATGAACCATGCATGGGTTTCCAAGGATTTTGTCCCACCTTCCCCTGATGACACATAGGGTGACAGAAAAATGGCTTGCTTTGGTCCACCTCTTCCTGGGACTTGACCTATTTCGCCTTTTGCATCAGCTGAATGTCCAACATCAACATATGCCACTTTCTAAAACTCCCTAACTGTGCTGCCTCCCCCCCCATGGCCGGAGTCACCACCTAGCGCACGACACCGTGCGAGTGCCGTTGCCCTGGACAGGTGGGTAGGCCGACTCTTGGGCACGGGCACTGGCACAGGGTCCCTCATAGTGCAATCAAGTGTCTCTGACGGTGGTGGTGCACACCCGCCGTCAGACACACCGCCGTACTATGAGGGGCCCAGTGCCAGTACCGACGCCCACGAGTGGGCCCCCCTTGCTTGGGCAGGGCCCCAGCATTTGCAATCTTTACCTCTGCCTGCTCCTGTGTAGTCTGGGCCCTCAAATCCATACTGTGCCTGACACCATCTGAGCCTGCCTCCTGATGTATAGACATATATTTTGAATGTGTACGCTATCCATACATGTTATCCGATGATACGGTACCCTTTCTCACCTTTGTGCAATCACGTGCAAGCCATACTGGGCCTAACACCGTCTGAGCCTGCCTCCTGATGTATAGACATATATTTTGAATGTGCACGCTATCCATACATGTTATCCTGGGATACGGTACCCTTTTTCACCTTTGTGCAATCACGTGCAATCCATACTGGGCCTAACACCGTCTGAGCCTGCCTCCTGATGTATAGACATATATTTTGAATGTGTACGCTATCCATACATGTTATCCGGGGATACGGTACCCTTTCTCACCTTTGTGCAATCACGTGCAAGCCATACTGGGCCTAACACCGTCTGAGCCTGCCTCCTGATGTATAGACATATATTTTGAATGTGCACGCTATCCATACATGTTATCCTGGGATACGGTACCCTTTCTCACCTTTGTGCAATCATGTGCAATCCATACTGGGCCTAACACCGTCTGAGCCTGCCTCCTGATGTATAGACATATATTTTGAATGTGTACGCTATCCATACATGTTATCCGGGGATACGGTACCCTTTCTCACCTTTGTGCAATCACGTGCAAGCCATACTGGGCCTAACACCGTCTGAGCCTGCCTCCTGATGTATAGACATATATTTTGAATGTGTACGCTATCCATACATGTTATCCAGGGATACGGTACCCTTTCTCACCTTTGTGCAATCACGTGCAATCCATACTGGGCCTAACACCGTCTGAGCCTGCCTCCTGATGTATAGACATATATTTTGAATGTGTACGCTATCCATACATGTTATCCGGGGATACGGTACCCTTTCTCACCTTTGTGCAATCACGTGTAATCCATACTGGGCGTGAGAACGGCTGGCGAGCTGTTAAGCAAGCTACAGCACCTGTGGTTTGCACACGTAAGTTTTTCATTTTTTCAGGAATGACGGTTAGGCCTAATTCCGGAACTGCGGTTGACCTGCACTTACTGGGAAATCATCGTTCGCGGGTAATAATTGTAATCAGTGATCCCCATCACTAACGTTGTTCATCGGGTTATCTGCACCTGTAAGCGACAAACGCTGGCCTTTTCAGTGTAGCGCACATGCAGCCATGGACATGTAAGGGCATGACACACCAGTTATTGGCCAATCTCATGTGCCAGAGCCTCACGTGTCCCTCTAGTAAGCCGGACTCGGACCGCGGTGCATGACGGAGTCTCGTTCGTTAACGGAATTAAGCTTGCAATGTGTGCATCTGTTCTGTAGCTGGCATGGTTGAGGTTTCCCAGGTGGAGTCGAATTTAACCATAGGCTCCACTCCTGGTGGTGCCCTTCTGGACATTCCTTTAAGGTTCAGCTTTGCAACCATACTGCCCACGTAAAACAAACACTTTGCCTTCATGAACGCTGTTTGGAGGGTCATGACTCGTGGGAATAACGCCGCCCAATCAGTTAACCTGCTAGAGAGATCCTTCGTTGCTCCCAAGCATGACATCACACTCCCTAGGAAGAAGGTAATGCCACTGTGGCGACCGTACTCCTGGGGGCGACACAAGTGCACTGATGCCCAGCCACTGCTCGATGAATCTGCTGGTACATTGACCCAGACCACTACATTCCCCTCGCACGCTACACGGCCTGAATCTGACCCTGATGAAACTCAGGTTACCCTTCCCATATTCAGTTCCATCTTACACGGTGACAAAGAGGAAGCTGCAGATGAAAGTGCAGGTTCGGCCCACCCGCCATCAGACACACCACCGTACTATCAGGGGCCCTGTGCCAGTGCCGTCGCCAACGAGTGGGCTCCCCCTGCTTGCTCAGGATCACAGCACTTGCAAGGTTGAAATACTGTGCAGTGAGATGGAAGATGGGGACGACGAGGAGTCCAGACTAGTACAGGGATTCCATAGCGAGGAGACTTATTTGATTGTTTTCAATGTTGGGACAGCAATTTTTGGGGAGCACTATACTCTGGAGAATGATAGATGGGGCCCACCATACACTGGAACATTCCAAAGGTGGACATCAGACACTGGAGCAGCATTTACAGGGCCCTTTATACACTAGAGCATTAGAAATGGGGCCCATTATGTTTGGAGCATTATTTGGGCCCATAAGACAGTGGAGCTTCATCCATGGGGACCAACATATACTGTAGCATTATGTGGAGCTCATCATATACTGTTTCAAACATTATATGGGACCAATGATTCTGTATGGAGAAATAGATGGGCCTCGTCATGAGATGTAAAAAGTGAAGTATTTTTCATTGTACTATACCGCTATTTCTCTGCCGTATCGGAGCATGATGAGTTGTGGTATGTGTTAAAGGGGCGCTCTTTGGCCCAGGGCACATGAAAATCTGGAGCCAGCCCTACCCCCCCACAACTTTAGCCAAATAACCCCCATTTTTCACTGCGTAACTTGTATTATGAAGTTAATTAAGGTTGACAAGCTTAAGTAAGAAGAATTGATGCTTTTGGCATTCAAATGGGCACTGTAGGTGTGTTTCCTGTCCTCCTCTCACTGCCGACTTTTATTCCCCATTGACTTACATTCTGTTTCGTGTTTCGGGACGACCCCGACATTTCCCTATAATCGGCCGATCTTGCTCGACCCGACTTTTGGAAAAGTCGGGTTTCACGAAACGAAACTCGACCCTAAAAAAACAAAAGTCGCTCAACTCTAATCCTGAACTAAAAAGTAAAAAATAAACTGCAAATAATGCATAAAGGTAATAATAATAATAAGGGTATTTAGTAAACATAATTTTGATCAAAATAATGCACAAGCCATCCTGCCACGTCACGGCAACCCTTGTGGGACAGTACATACTCTAGTATTTAAAACCTTTTCACTTGCCAAGTGACGTGAATGTAAACAAAGATCGAGCGGCTGAACCACTAGTAAAAGCTTAGGCCAGACAGGATGGTTTTCCCAGCTCAGAAAGAGGGCGGTCATACCCATATATGCACTGAATGCACAATGAGCCGTGACAGAGATGTATCCTCCCTGGTCACAAGTACTTGTCCACGTGTCTGTTGTAAGATGGACCTTCCCTGTTACGGCGTTGGTGAGAGCACGATTTAGATTGTTTAAGAAGTGCTGGTGTAACGCGGGGACGGCACACTGGGAAAAATAGTGCTGGCTGGGAACCGAGTATCGTGGGGCAGCCACAGCCAAAAGATCATGGAAAGACTGTGTCCTCACAAGCCTAAACTGCAACATCTCCACGGCTAGCAACTTGGCAATGTGCGCGTTCAGTATTTGTGCTTGTGGGTGCGTGGCTTGGTATTTACGCCTCCTTTCATACATCTGGGACAAACAAGTGGATGAGCTTGTTGTAGCCTGTGTCTGTGCAACCGTAGCTTGTGAGCAAGAGGTATGATGATCACCTGCTTCCTGCCCAGCAGATTGGAAAAGACGTATCACAGGCGACATGGCAGTGATTTGACCCGCAGTCGCAGACACTGATTTGGTACCCTGTTGTTCAAGCCCACCGACTATGGTGCTTGGCTGCCATGTGCTTCAGCATACTAGTGGTGCTTGGTTGCCTTTGCTCTGGCCTCTGCTCAGCTTCCTATGGCAGATGCTACAGATGACAACATTTGGTTCAGGACTATCGGAAAAAAATTTCCAGACAGCGGCTGAATGCACCCTTGCCTTGACTTGGGACACAGAGGGATTGCTCTTGGCAACAGTTAACACACTTCACACTCTGCTCAAACCAGTAGCCCTTGGTGCCTTTGTTGGTGCTACGTATCCGCCTTCATCCTCTGTGCTGCTGTGCTGGCTATGCATGCCAACGGTCCAGGTCGGATCGGTGGTCTCATCATCGACCACCTCGTCGTCCATGTCATCCTCCTTCCATGTTGATATTGGTGACTGGCCAGATGGCAACTGTGTGTCATCACCATCAGCCTCCATCTCTTCACCTGGTATATCATGTGGATGAAAGTGGCTTTCTTCTGGACATGGGGTTTCAAATATTTGGCCATCATCAACAGACGATACCCCCTCACATTCCTCTTCAATGTCGCGTGGTGAGAGGCCAGAGGCAATGCAAGGAAATGGATCAAACAGATACTCGGAGTGACCAAGGTTGGGGTGAAATGTTTCCTGTGACTCCTGTCAGGGTGATGAACTAGGAACAGGTTGAGAATAGGATTACCCAGCGTTATCTGTATGGACAGTAGACTGTTTTGTCATGGACGATTGGGTGCTGCTAGAACATTTCGTTGAGGCCTTATCAGCCATCCAAGACAGTATCTGCTCTTGTTCTTCTGGCTTCCAGACCCGTTTATGTTCCAGACCGGGAAATTTTGCCAGGAACCTAGATGCATCAACCTTCTTCAGTCTCCCAGACTCTGTGCCTTGTTGGGCACCAACGACCCCACGTCCACGTCCCTGTTCCTTCACAACAGCCTTTTTAGGAATTTTGGATTTTTCTGCCATAGTTGCAGATGTTCAGATGCAGATATTGGGGAACAAGGAGCAGTTAATGCTTTGTGGAAGGTAGCACTACAGCCTAGTACTGCTTTGTGTTTTACAAACAGCACCACAGCAGCAGAAAAAAATTGCCCTGAGGTTTAATGCGAGATTACGCACCACAGTCACCACACAAGACAGTTGTGCAGTACCGTGCGCACGTCCTATTCGCTGTGAATACAGCACCGCAACAGCGCAAAAAAATTGCCCTGAGGTTTAAGGTGAGATTACGCACCCCAGTAACCACACAAGACAGCGGTGCTGCCACTAAAAAATTGCCCTGAGGTTTAAGGCGAGATTATGCACCACAGTCACCACAAAAGATAGCGGTGCTGGCTGCGTGTCAGTTGTGCAGTACCGTGTGTGCGTCCTTTTTGCAGTGAACACAGCACTGCAACAGCACAAAAAAACTGCCCTGCAGGGGTAAATGAAACCCCAAAAATAGCTGTGAAAGCTGTCACTACTCAGTCCCTGACCTTATACTTTCAGCACTGAAAAGAGCTTTTGGGTTTTATAAGGGATTTCTGGATGATTTGCACAAAAAAAAAAACAACTCTCCCTAGCAGCTGTTCACACTCTCCCTACACTAGCTGTGTTCTGCATGCAATGTGCAGAAAATGGCGGCGGCAGGGCTTAGAGCCAGGCTATGATGACTCATAGCCTATGATCATGCTGGGCAGCCAGCCAATCATAGTAATGCCGCCCACAACCAAGAAGGCTGCGGCATTACTGTGATTGTCAACTGCTGGGCGGGAGATCCGAGTAGTGCGAGGCGAGTAGTGAAATACTCGCTATGTTCCGAGTACCTCGAGTACTGCATTACTCGCCGAGTACCGAATACCCACGATTATGCTTGCTCATCCCTAGTCTTTAACCCCTTTCCTACAATGGACGTAATATTCCGTATATGTGACCTGGGACCTAAGTCCCATGGATGGAATATTACGTCATAGCGATCAGCGGTGCCCACGTGGTGAGCGCCGCTGATCGCGGCCAGGTGTCAGCTGATTATCACAGCTGACACCTGGCACAATGTGTCAGGGGCGGTCACGGATCGCCCCCGACATGTTAACCCCTTGCAAACACGATCGTGGTGTACCGGGGGTTAAAGAGAAGCATCAGCAGGGAGGGGGCTCCTTCCGTGCTTCCCTGAACGCCCCACAGCAGTGCAATGTGCAGCGCTGCGGGGGGCTCCATCCCTGCAGGTCCCCGAATCCAAGATGGCGACAGGGACCTTCGAGGGCCTACAGGGAGCTGGCTTCCTCAGTGCCTGTAAAACGCAGGCATGAGTCAGCGATCTGTCACAGGACAGTGATGTCCCCCCTGGGACAACCTAATAAAGTAAAAAAAAAAAGTGCAGAAATAATTTTAAAAAAATCGCTAAATAAATAAATAAAAAAAAACCCTAATAAATTCATTTTTTGGAAATAAAAAAACAATAAAAGTACACATATTTGGTATCGCCGCGTCCGTAACGATCCGCCTTATAAAACTGTCCCATTAGTTAGCCCCTTTAGCAAACCCCTTAAAAAATAAAAAAAAAACGAAGCAAAAAATAATGATTTATTATCATACCGCCGAACAAAAAGTGCAACAACGCATGATCAAAAAGACGCATGCAAATATCCATGGTACCGCTGAAAACGTCATCTTGTCCCACAAAAAACGAGCTGCCACACAGCGTCATCAGCAAAAAAATAAAAAAGTTATAGTTTGCAGAATAAAGCGATGCAAAAATAATTATTTTTATATAAAATTGTTTTCAATGCATAAAAGCGCTAAAACATAAAAAAAGACCTCAAATGAGGTATCGCTGTAACCGTACTGACCCGAAGAATAAAACAGCTTTATCAATTTTACCGCACGCAGAGCGGTGTAAGCGCACCCCCCAAACGAAATTCATGAAACGCTGGTTTTTGTTCATTCTGTGTCACAAAAATCGGAATAAAAAGCGATCAAAAGATGTCACGTGCCTAAAAATGTCAACTCATCCCTGCAAAAAATAAGACCTCACATGACTCGGTGGGTCAAAATATGGAAAAATTATAGCTCTCAATATGTGGTGATGCAAAAACTATTTTTAGAATAAAAAGCGTCTTTTAGCATGTGACAGCTGCCAAATATAAAAACTGCCATAAATAGTAAATCAAACCCCCCGTTATCACCCTCTTAGTTAGGGAAAAATAATAAAATTAAAAAATGTATTTATTTCCATTTTCCCGTTAGGGTTAGGGCTAGAGCTAGGGCTGAGATTAGGGTTAGGGGTGTGTTGGGTTTAGGGTTGGAGTTAGAATTGGGGGGTTTCCACTGTTTGGGCACATCACGGCATCTGATCTAAATTCCAGCCAATTCTGCGTTGAAAAAGTCAAATACTGCTCCTTCCCTTCCAAGCTCTGCCATGTGCCCAAACAGTGTTTTACCCCCAAATATGGGGCATCAGCCTTCTCAGGATAAATTGCAAAGCAACTTTTGGTGTCCAATTTCTCTTGTTGGCCTTAGGAAAATAAATTGGGAGCAAAAATATCATTTTTGTGGAAAAAAATATGATTTTTTTATTTTCACGCCCGGGCGTTATAAACTTCTGTGAAGTCCTCACCACACATCTAGATAAGTTCCGTGGGAGGTCTAGTTTCCAAAATGGGGTCACTTGTGGGGAGTTTGAATAGTTTAGGCACATCAGAGGCTCTCCAAATGCACATGACACCTGCAGACCATTCCATCAAAGTCTGCATTCCAAAACGTCACTACTTCCCTTCCGAGCCCCGACGTGTGCCCATACACTAGTTTTCTCCTACATATGAGGTATCAGCGTACTCAGGACAAATTGGACAACAACTTTTGGAGTCCAATTTCTCCTGTTACCCTTGGGAAAATTAAAAAAATTGGGGACTAAATGATCATGTTTGTGGAAAAAATACGATTTTTTTATTTTCACGCCCGGGCATTATAAACTTCTGTGAAGCACTGGGGGGTTCAAAGTGCTCACCACACATCTAGATATGTTCCTTGGGGGGTCCAGTTTCCAAAATGGTGTCACTTGTTGGGGGTTTCCACTGTTTTGGTACATCAGGGGATTTCCAAACGCGACATGGTGTCCGATCTCAATTCCAGCCAAAAACGTTAATTGGCACTGCTTCCCTTCCGAGCTTAGCCATGCGCCCAAATAGTGGTTTACCCCCACACGTGGGGTATCAGCGTACTCAGGAAAAATTGCAAAATAACTTTTAGGGTCCTGTTACCCTTGGAAAAATAAGAATTGAGGATGAAAAGATCATTTTTGTGGGTTAAAAATATGATTTTTTAATTGTACGGCTGTATGTTATAAACTTCTATGAAGCCCTTGGGGGTTCAAAGCTCTCACCACACATCTAGATAAGTTCCTTAGGGGGTCTAGTTTCCAAAATGGTGTCATTTGTGGGGGCTTTCCACTGTTTAGGTACATCAGGGGCTCTCCAAAGGCAACATGACACCCGCAGACCATTCCATCAAAGTCTGCATTCTAAAACGTCACTACTTCCCTTCCGAGCCCCGACGTGTGCCCATACAGTAGTTTTCTCCCACATGGGAGGTATCAGTGTACTCAGGACAAATTGGACAACAACTTTTTGGGTCCAATTTCTCCTGGTACCCTTGGGAAAATAAAAAAATTGGGGACTAAATGATCATGTTTGTGGAAAAAATACGGTTTTTTTATTTTCACGCCCGGGCATTATAAACTTCTGTGAAGCCCTTGGGGATTCAAAGTGCTCACCACACATCTAGATAAGTTCCTTAGGGGTCTAGTTTCCAAAATGGTGTCATTTGTGGGGGCTTTCCACTGTTTAGATACATCAGGGGCTCTCCAAAGGCAACATGACACCCGCAGACCATTCCATCAAAGTCTGCATTCCAAAACGTCACTACTTCTCTTCCGAGCCCCGACGTGTGCCCATACAGTAGTTTTCTCCCACATATGAGGTATCAGTGTTCTCAGGACAAATTGGACAACAACTTTTGGGTTCCAATTTCTCCTGTTACCCTTGGGAAAATAAAAAAATTGGGGACTAAATGATCAGGTTTGTGGAAAAAATACGATTTTTTTATTTTCACGCCCGTGCATTATAAACTTCTGTGAAGCACTGGGGGGGTTCAAAGTGCTCACCACACATCTAGATAAGTTCCTTGGGGGGTCTAGTTTCCAAAATGGTGTCATTTGTGGTGGGTTTTCGCTGTTTTGGCACATCAGGGGCTTTCCAAACGTGACATGGTGTCTGATCTCAATTCCAGCCAAAAACGTCAAATGGCGCTGCTTCCCTTCCGAGCTCTGCCATGCGCCCAAAAAGTCGCTTACACCTACATAAGGGGTATCAGCGTACTCAGGACAAATTGCACAATAACTTATAGGGTCCTGTTACCCTTGGAAAAATAAGAATTGAGGGTGAAAAGATCATTTTTGTGGAAAAAATATGATTTTTTAATTGTACGGCTGTACATTATAAACTTCTGTGAAGCCCTTGGGGGTTCAAAGTTCTCACCACACATCTAGATAAGTTACTTGGGGGTCTAGTTTCCAAAATGGGGTCACTTGTGGGGGGTTTCCTCTGTTTAGGTACATCAGGGGCTCTCCAAACGTGACATGGTGTCCGATCTAAATTCCAGCCAATTTTGCATTGAAAAAGTCAAACGGCGCTCCTTCCCTTCTGAGCTCTGCCATGCACCGAAACAGTGGTTCCCCCCACATATCAGGTATCAGCGTACTGAGGACAAATTGCACAATAACTTTTGCAGTCCAATTTCTCCTGTTACCCTTGGTAAAATAAAAAAAATTGAACCTGAAGTAGTTTTCTTGTGAAAAAAAGTTAAATGTTAATTTTCTTTAAATATTAAAAAAATTCCTGTGAAGCACCTGAAGGGTTAATAAACTTCTTGAATGTGGTTTTGAGCACCTTAAGGGGTGCAGTTTTTAGAATGGTGTCACTTTTGGGTATTTTCTATCATATAGACCCCTCAAAGTGGCTTCAAATGTGATGTAGCCTGTAAAAATAAAATGGTGTTGCAAAAATGAGAAATCGCTGGTCAACTTTTAACCCTTATAACTACCTAACAAAAAAAAAATTTGGTTCGAAAATTGTGCTGATGTTAAGTAAATATGTGGGAAATGTTACTTATTAAGTTTTTTTGTGTGCCGTATCTCTGTGATTTAAGAGCATAAAAATTAAAAGTTGGAAAATTGCAAAATTTTCTAAATTTTCGCCAAATTTCTGTTTTTTTCACAAATAAACACAAGTTATTTGAATGAAATTTTACCACTAACATGAAGTACAATATGTCACGAGAAAACGATGTCAGAATCACCGAGATCCATGGAAGCGTTTCAGAGTCATTACCTCATAAAGGGACAGTGGTCAGAATTGTAAAAATTGGCCCGGTCATGAACGTGCAAACCACCCTTGATAGTGAAGGGGTTAAGAAACAATCCTACCAGTGCAGTTAAGCTACCGCCTTCTATGGGTTAATAAAGTAATGCATTGCTGCCACTACAGTGCATTTATATGTATTAATGCAAAATGTTGCTTCATAATGGTCGATTGCCACTAGATGCTCACTTTAAGAAGGATGGAATTAATGAGGTTGCTGCTGTAGCTGCCATTGTATGCAAGACAAGCTCAGCTCCTGGAATTCTTTGTCTGCAGACAGAGATCTCACTTTACAGAGTTGGCTGCCGCTCTGTCTCCAAGACTGATCCTGAGAGCATATAATGAACACAAGCATCAGAGAAGGAAGGGTAAAGGAAAAATGAAAGGGGAGGGGGGAATAAATGACAAATGGGATGGTAGAAATACGAAGAAAAAACTGACATGTTCAGTAAAGCATGATATAGAAGATATGATAAGCAAAAGGACATGATTCAAGAAATGAGTGTTACTTGTATAAGCACAGCGCCAGATAATTACGGTGTACATTACAAAAGAGTTTATTTTGATTTATTTTTGGCCCATTACACATATTCATGTGATATGCATGATGATCAAAAATACTTGATAAATATTAGCCTAATTCCCAACATGCAGGTTGCACTATGTTTCTAGAGAATACAAGGTTGGTTCTTTTTTTATTTTAGAGTGCTCTTGCTCGAATTACATTATAAGCCCCCCTGAGGTTCAGTTTATAAAACCATTTTGCCAGGACGATCTGATTAAAGAAGTCCGGAATGAGGGGGAGAGGATACAGTATGTGTAACGGCCCGTACGCCAGTCGTTGCTCAAGATTGGAATATGGTGCTCCTATGAATGACTCAGCACACAATATGAAAATAAACCTACTTTTCTTTATATCTGGTGCAAAGAGTTACAGAATTTTCCCTCTCAGCACAATATGGGCTACAACAGCCACAACCCACACAAAACAAATTATGCAGCCTGAGAGACCCCAAGTGCCAGTTTCACAGACAGGATTCAGACTAACCCAAGACTATAACCCTCCCTTATCCGTAAGCGGCCTATACTGGGTTCTACGGTGCCTGTTACATGTGGCCCTCTCAGGAATACAATCTTACACCCGCCTCCCACCTAAATTACAATAGGTCACGGGTACCCTTTTTTCCATATATGTGTGTATATATATATACAGTGGGGAAAAAAAGTATTTAGTCAGTCAGCAATAGTGCAAGTTCCACCACTTAAAAAGATGAGAGGCGTCTGTAATTTACATCATAGGTAGACCTCAACTATGGGAGACAAACTGAGAAAAAAAAATCCAGAAAATCACATTGTCTGTTTTTTTTTCCTTTTATTTGCATATTATGGTGGAAAATAAGTATTTGGTCAGAAACAAAATTTCATCTCAATACTTTGTGATATATCCTTTGTTGACAATGACAGAGGTCAAACGTTTTCTGTAAGTCTTCACAAGGTTGCCACACACTGCTGTTGGTATGTTGGCCCATTCCTCCATGCAGATCTCCTCTAGAGCAGTGATGTTTTTGGCTTTTCGCTTGGCAACACGGACTTTCAACTCCCTCCAAAGGTTTTCTATAGGGTTGAGATCTGGAGACTGGCTAGGCCACTCCAGGACCTTGAAATGCTTCTTACGAAGCCACTCCTTCATTGCCCTGGCGGTGTGCTTTGGATCATTGTCATGTTGAAAGACCCAGCCACGTTTCATCTGCAATGCCCTTGCTGATGGAAGGAGGTTTGCACTCAAAATCTCACGATACATGGCCCCATTCATTCTTTCATGTACCCGGATCAGTCGTCCTGGCCCCTTTGCAGAGAAACAGCCCCAAAGCATGATGTTTCCACCACCATGCTTTACAATAGGTATGGTGTTTGATGGATGCAACTCAGTATTCTTTTTCCTCCAAACACAACAAGTTGTGTTTCTACCAAACAGTTCCAGTTTGATTTCATCAGACCATAGGACATTCTCCCAAAACTCCTCTGGATCATCCAAATGCTCTCTAGCAAACTTCAGACGGGCCCGGACATGTACAGGCTTAAGCAGTGGGACACGTCTGGCACTGCAGGATCTGAGTCCATGGTGGCGTAGTGTGTTACTTATGGTAGGCCTTGTTACATTGGTCCCAGCTCTCTGCAGTTCATTCACTAGGTCCCCCCGCGTGGTTCTGGGATTTTTGCTCACTGTTCTTGTGATCATTCTGACCCCAGGGGGTGGGATTTTGCGTGGAGCACCAGATCGAGGGAGATTATCAGTGGTCTTGTATGTCTTCCATTTTCTAATTATTGCTCCCACAGTTGATTTCTTCACTCCAAGCTGGTTGGCTATTGCAGATTCAGTCTTCCCAGCCTGGTGCAGGGCTACAATTTTGTTTCTGGTGTCCTTTGACAGCTCTTTGGTCTTCACCATAGTGGAGTTTGGAGTCAGACTGTTTGAGGGTGTGCACAGGTGTCTTTTTATACTGATAACAAGTTTAAACAGGTGCCATTACTACAGGTAATGAGTGGAGGAAAGAGGAGACTCTTAAAGAAGAAGTTACAGGTCTGTGAGAGCCAGAAATCTTGATTGCTTGTTTCTGACCAAATACTTATTTTCCACCATAATATGCAAATAAAATGAAAAAAAAACAGACAATGTGATTTTCTGTTTTTTTTTTTCTCAGTTTGTCTCCCATAGTTGAGGTCTACCTATGATGTAAATTACAGACGCCTCTCATCTTTTTAAGTGGTGGAACTTGCACTATTGCTGACTGACTAAATACTTTTTTTCCCCACTGTATATATATATATATATATATATATATAACAAATAAATCACTTACACCATCACAGTAAAAAGACAATATATACACAGTGCACTGTCTTATTACTGAGTGCTCAGAGTGTACACTTTCACAGAATAAACTGCGACAGTAAATAACTGAATTTGTTATACAGACATCCAGCACCAGATTAACAGCTTTCTGAGTCACCAAATCTTCTGATGCAGATTCAGATAAAGTTCACAATCAATTCCAGTAATATTCCACAGCTAGAATCGTGATGCACAGGAATCCACACAGTCTCTATCAGTTCATATGCAATTCTTAGTAACAAGAGTGTCCTTGAATAGGCTGTAATTCCTTTCTAGCTATCCCTAGCTAACTACAAAGTCAGTGACTGGTCACACTTCTCAGTTTACTCACAGGAACCGCTTTCCTGGAATCACACGTTCCAAACAGGAATACTTCAAGCTCTGGATTCCTCTCTGCCTTTCCACCATGTTGCCTCTCTTTATCAGCCCGGAAAAATCTCTGCGACTTCATTTCCTATTTCTAGAGTTTTCTTGTCTATTATTCAAAGGTGACCTTTGGTGACTGAACAAAATTACTGCATCATCATTGTTTAGAATAGAAAACACAAGAATTAAATTACTGCATCATCATTGTTTATGATAGAAAACACCAACATACTATATATGGACCCCGGACTGTGATCCGATTGAATTTGTGGAAACCTAGGTAGGGGTGCAACCACCCATGTTTCTTCTTACAAAGAAAAAACCCGCTGCACCAGGAGATGAGGAAGGTGTAGTATGACTCTTTTCCAGACTATTCACGATATAGTCCTTCATGGCCTACTTCTCCAGAACAGAAATATTATATAACCTGCTCTTAAGTAGCTTTGCCCCACCAATAAGAATAACGGTACAATCATAAGGGCGATGAGGAGGGAGTTCTTCACTCCTCTGTTATAAATTACATCCCAGAAATCAAACAGGTATTCTGGCAGAGACTGGGTGTCCACCCTGGCTAACCAGGTGCTCAATCAGTGTTCTTGACAGTACCCAATCCAGCTTACCACCTCCCGAGTCTGCTAGTCCACTGCAAAATTATAAAAAGGAGACCGAAAAAGAGAACACCAAACACACAGTATGTTGTATGAAGAATGAAAGCCAGAGAGGGTATAGCTAGATACATAAATACCTCACCCCCCCGTCTGTCGGTGTTCCCCAAGGCTCTGTCCTAGGACCCCTACTATTCTCCATCTATACCTTCAGCTTGGGACAGCTCATAGAATCCCACGGTTTGCAGTATCACCTCTATGCCGATGACATGCAGATCTACCTATCTGGACCCGACCTCGCCTCCTTACTGACTGAAATCCCACAATGTCTGTCTGCTATCTCAGCCTTCTTCTCTGCTAACTTTCTGAAACTGAACATGGACAAAACAGAATTCATCATCTTTCCCCCATCTCACTCAACCCCTCCACCAGACTTATCCATCAATGTCAATGGCTGCTCTCTTTCCCCAGTCCCGTACGCTCGGTGCCTTGGGGTGATCCTCGACTCTGCGCTCTCTTTCAAACCACATATCCAAGCCCTCGCCTCCTCCTGCCGCCTCAAACTCAAAAATATTTCCCGGATCCGCTCATTCCTCAACCACGAAACCACAAAAACACTAGTGCATGCTCTTATCATCTCCCGCCTCGACTACTGCAACATCCTACTCTCTGGCCTCCCCTCTAGCACTGTGACTCCGCTCCAGTCAATCCTACACTCTGCTGCCCGACTAATCCACCTGTCTCCCCGCTATTCCCCAGCCTCCCCCCTATGCCAGGCCCTTCTATGGCTTCCTATCGCCCAGAGGCTCCAATTCAAAACCCTAACCGTGACATACTAAGCCATCCACAACCTGTCTCCTTCATACATCTGTGACATGGTCTCTAGGTACCTACCCACACGCAACCTTCGATCATCTCAAGATCTCCTTCTCTACTCCCCCCTTATCTCTTCTTCCCACAACCGGATTCAAGACTTCTCCCGTGCTTCCCCCTTACTCTGGAACTCCCTGCCGCAACACATCAGACTCTCACCATCAACGGAAACCTTCAAGCAGAACCTGAAGACCCACCTGTTCCGACAAGCCTACAGCCTGCAATGATCCTCGGTCTACTGAACCACAGCACGACCTGCTCTACCCTCTCCTACTGTATCCTCACCCATCCCTGTAGACTGTGAGCCCTGCGGGCAGAGTCCCCTCTCCTTATGTACTTGTGTGTCCCTTGTCTTACACATGTTTACTATACTTGTCTATATTTCCCCTTTTCACATGTAAAGCGCCATGGGATAAATGGCGTTATATAAATGCATAATAATAATAATAATAATAAAAGAAAAAGGAATACATGATGAGATATATATGTATATATATATATAGCAAAACAACACATAGATCAGCTAACCTCCGAGCTCTGGATGGTAAATACCTGTTTCCTTTGTGTTGCACGGACCAAGACTGGGAACAAGTCCAACAATGTAGAAGTCAAGGCAGAAAAGTCCAGCAAGCGGAAACTTCAGGTGGTATAATAAAATCAACGAATTTTTACTGCAGATAATTTAAAAAATCCAGAGTTCAGTAAAACAAGATGCAGACATAATGCTGAACAGACTACGCGTTTCGGTGATAACAACTGCCGCCTTCTTCACGGTCTCAAACTGCTTCTGGAATACTCCAACATTCTTAAGTAGAAAAAACCTTTCTTAACCTCATAATCAAGAAGTAGTAACAGGTGTAGATAACATCCTTCAATGTTAACTCTATAGCTTCCGGAAACAAGTAGAGAAAAAAAGCATCAGTATGAACAGTACCTGCGCTAACAAAGTTATCTGACCAGGAAAAAGAAATAATTAAAAACACACATTATTACATTAATACAACGGTGTTATATAATGAAAACATTGTGACTGAGATATAATAGCACTACTTGGAAAAACATGATATCAGAAATTAATCATAACTAGTGTTGAGCGATACCACCCGATACTGAAAAATATTGTATCGGAATGGATCGGCCGATCTAAAAAAAGTATCGGATATCGCCGATTCCGACCCCGGAAGTCCCATTCAAGTCAATGGAACTAAAATATTGGAATTAAAAAAAACCCTTTCTTTCCCTGTAGGTTAATTCTACATGAAGAAACACAACTAATAATAATGTAGAATGTATTGTGGGAGGTGTAGTACACATTAAAGCCATAGAGGTTTAGCCCAATCAAATGGAATAGCAGGAATTAAATTTTTTTTTTTAAAGACTTTTGGAGTTACAAAGATATTTACTATGTTATCCTCGTTTAGATTTTGTCAGATATGTATTTTTCACTACTTCCATGCTCTTCACCTTCTTTTTTACATCTCCCACACTTTCTCCTTCATCATCTTCAGCAGCATCTTTTTCATCAACTTCTTCTTCACCTTATTCATCTTCTTCTTCTTCACCTTCTTTTTTTTTTACATTCTTCATATTCTTCTTATTCAACTATTATTATTCTTCATATTCTACTTCTTCATCTTCTTCCTATTCTTCTTCTTCATCATATTCTTATTTGTGTCAGGCATTCGTGTAGTTGCAATCTATAAAAGTTTGAAGATTATACCTTCCGTTCAGCCTGTCACAACAGATTTACAACAGGATTTGTCCGCGTTCAGTTTGGCCTGCAGCAGCAGGCCTTTACCAGGGGCACCACGAGGAGGAACGGACTCACCCCCATACACTGCTTAGTCTTCTTCTGCTTATAAATTAGATAATATCATTTGCTCTGATTTTTAGTCTTATGCTTAATGTTCTTCTGCTTTTGGTTTTTATGCTTCTTGGTCTTCTGTCTCTTGTTGTTCTGCATCTTGGTGGTTGTCTTCCTGTTCTATGTCCTCTTGGTCATCTTCTTCAGGGTCATGTTTTAGGTATTCTTCTGTGTGGTCTTCAGGGTCATTGTCAGGGAGATCCAGAGTGAGAATCAAAAACCATTTCCACAAGCTTGAACTTGGAAAAGTAGCAGAAGGTACAAGAAGGCTGAGGAACTGCCAAGAACCAGCTGACGGTACTGGAACCCGGAGGGGCAGCAGAATGAACAAGAGCCAATGGCACAACCGTGGACCAGCTGACGTTGCTGGAACACGGTTACTAAGCAGGAGGTACCTGTGCTCCAAAGCACTACCAAGGACCAGCAGACGTTGCTGGAACTCGGATACCAAGAAGGAGGCACCTAGGCAAAAGGCACTGCCGAGAACCAGCTGACGGTGCTGGAACCCGGATGGGTAGCAGAAGCTGCAAGAGCAAATGACACTAGCGAGGACCAGCTGACGGTGCTGGAACCCGGTGGGGCAGCAGAAGGAACAAGAGCCAATGGGAGAACCGTGGACCAGCTGACGGTGCTGTAACACGGTTTCTAAGCAGGAGGTACCTGTGCTAAAAAGCACTACCAAGGACCAGCAGAAGTTGCTGGAACTCGGATACCGAGAAGGAGGCACCTAGGCCAAAGGGACTGCCGAGAGCCAGCTGACGGTGCTGGAACCCGGATGGGTAGCAGAAGGTACCCAGGAAAAAAACAAAGTTGCAAGGCCGTGAGCCGGCCGCAGTTACCGAAACCCACAGTCCTACAGGGGGTGCTTGACCTATTGGCACTACGGAACCAGCCTTTATTACCAGAACCCGCAGCCCATATATGAAGCACCGAAACTGCAGGCACCATAGACTCGGATATCCCGACCGCAACATGACAGGACAACGTATTGGTGGCAAAGTGACGTTGACACTACCCGGAAACAGCAGGCGTGCTGGAACCAGGCTGGGCCGGAGGGAGTGCTCTGCCAAAGACACTTCCGAGATCCAGCTGACGGTGCTAGAACCCGGATGGGTAGCATTAGCTACAAGAGTCAATGGAACTAACGAGAACCTGCTGACGGTGCTGGAACCCAGAGTGGCAGCAGAAGGAACAACAATCAATGGCACAACCGTGGACCAGCTGACGGTGCTGGAACACGGTTTCTAAGCAGGAGGTACCTGTGCTAAAAAGCACTACCAAGGACCAGCAGACGTTGCTGTAACTCGGATACCGAGAAGGAGGCACCTAGGCCAAAGACTCTGCCGAGAGCCAGCTGACGGTGCTGGAACCCGGATGGGTAGCAGAAGCTGTAAGAGCAAATGACACTAGCGAGGACCAGCTGACAGTGCTGGAACCCGGAGGGGCAGCAGAAGGAACAAAAGCCAATGGGACAACCGTGGACCAGCTGACGGTGCTGTAACACGGTTTCTAAGCAGGAGGTACCTGTGCTAAAAAGCACTACCAAGGACCAGCAGAAGTTGCTGGAACTCGGATACCGAGAAGGAGGCACCTAGGCCAAAGGCACTGCCGAGAGCCAGCTGACGGTGCTGGAACCCGGAGGGGCAGCAGAAGGAACAAGAGCCAATGGGACAACCGTGGACCAGTTGACGGTGCTAGAACACGGTTTCTAAGCAGGAGGTACCTGTGATAAAAAGCACTACCAAGGACCAGCAGACGTTGCTGGAACTCGGATACCGAGAAGGAGGCACCTAGGCCAAAGGCTCTGCCGAGAGCCAGCTGACGGTGCTGGAACCCGGATGGGTAGCACAAGGTACCCAGGAAAAAAACAAAGTTGCAAGGCCGTGAGCCGGCCGCAGTTACCGAAACCCACAGTCCTACAGGGGGTGCTTGTCTTATTGGCACTAGGGAACCAGCCTTTATTACCAGAACCCGCAGCCCACATAGGAAGCACCAAAACTGCAGGCACCATAGACTCGGCTAACCCGACCACAACACGACAGGACAACGTATTGGTGGCAAAGTGACGTTTTATGTTGGTTGTACACAACTACTGATTTTAACTTGGCTCCACTTAGGCCTCTGGCTCTACTGTCTCTAGTATTTCCCCTGGCCTCCAACCCCGCCAGTCGCTGCTCTGAAGTGGCGTGTGCACAATCCACACTTGTTCCTGTGTGACTGGGGCTCATTTACGTCAGTTGATCCACTGATGTGTGTCTGGCAAGGTCTCCTGCTCTGTCCACATTCCCACTACTAGTAATGGGAATGGGGACAGAGCAAGAGACCTTGCCGGACACACATCAGGGAATCAACTGACGTGACTGAGAAACAGTAACTCAGGAACAAGTGTGGATTGTGCAGACGCCACTTCAGAGCAGCGACTGGCGGGGATGGAGGCCAGGGGAAAAACTAGAGACAGTGGAGCCAGAGGCCTAAGTGGAGCACGGATAAAAATCAGTAGTAGTGTGAGTTTGGAGGCAGCAGGAGACTTTGCCATTCACACAGCAGGGGAACAGCTGGCGTTACTGAACCCCACAGACACCGGAGCGAGTGTTTCAATCTGAGCTGACTGCATTTCCAGGCTACAACTGGCTGTGTTGTAGCCCAGGATCAATGCTCCGAGCAGGCTGAGGCCTACTTGGAGCGAGGAAAAAATACGATGTAGTGTGAGTCTGGAGGCAGCAGGAGACTTTGCCATCCACACAGCAGGGGAACAGCTGGCGTTACTGAACACAACAGACACCGGAGCGAGTGTTTGAATTTGTGCAGACGGCACTTCCAGGCTACAACTGGCTGTGTTGTAGCCCAGAATCAATGCTCCGAGCAGGCTGAGGCCTACTTGGAGCGAGGAGAAAATACGATGTAGTGTGAGTTTGGAGGCAGCAGGAGACTTTGCCATTCACACAGCAGGGGAACAGCTGGCGTTACTGAACCCCACAGACACCGGAGCGAGTGTTTCAATCTGGGCAGACGGCACTTCCAGGCTACAACTGGCTGTGTTGTAGCCCAGGATCAATGCTCCGAGCAGGCTGAGGCCTACTTGGAGCGAGGAGAAAATACGATGTAGTGTGAGTTTGGAGGCAGCAGGAGACTTTGCCATCCACACAGCAGGGGAACAGCTGGCGTTACTGAACCCCACAGACACTGGAGCGAGTGTTTCAATCTGTGCGGACTGCATTTCCAGGCTACAACTGGCTGGTTGTAGCCCAGGATTAATGCTCCGAGCAGGCTGAGGCCTACTTGGAGCGAGGAGAAAATACGATGTAGTGTGAGTTTGGAGGCAGCAGGAGACTTTGCCATCCACACAGCAGGGGAACAGCTGGCCTTACTGAACCTCACAGACACCGGAGCGAGTGTTTCAATCTGTGCAGACGGCACTTCCAGGCTACAACTGGCTGTGTTGTAGCCCAGGATCAATGCTCCGAGCAGGCTGAGGCCTACTTGGAGCGAGGAGAAAATACGATGTAGTGTGAGTTTGGAGGCAGCAGGAGACTTTGCCATCCACACAGCAGGGGAACAGCTGGCGTTACTGAACCCCACAGCCACCGGAGCGAGTGTTTCAATCTGTGCGGACGGCACTTCCAGGCCACAACTGGCTGTGTTGTAGCCCAGGATCAATGCTCCGAGCAGGCTGAGGCCTACTTGGAGCGAGGAGAAAATATGATGTAGTGTGAGTTTGGAGGCAGCAGGAGACTTTGCCATCCACACAGCAGGGGAACAGCTGGCGTTACTGAACCCCACAGACACCGGAGCGAGTGTTTCAATCTGTGCAGACGGCACTTCCAGGCTACAACTGGCTGTGTTGTAGCCCAGGATGAAGCATGCAGCAGGCGGAGGCCAACTTGCAGCTGGTTTTATAGAGGTTGTAGACTACTACTGATTGCAACCGTGCTCCACTATGGCCTCCGGCTCCATTGTCTCTAGTATTTCCCCTGGCCTCCAACCCCGCCAGTTGCTGCTCTGAAGTGGCGTCTGGACAATCCACACTTGTTCCTGTGTAACTGTGGCTCAGTCATGTCAGTTGATCCCCTGATGTGTGTCTGGCAAGGTCTCCTGCTCTGTCCTCATTCACACTACTAGTAATGGGGATGTGGACAGAGCAGGAGACCTTGCCGGACACATATCAGGGGATCAACTGACGTGACTGAGAAACAGTAACTCAGGAAAAAGTGTGGATTGTGCAGACGCCACTACAGAGCAGCAACTGGCGGGGTTGGAGGCCAGGGGAAAAACTAGAGACAGTGGAGCCGGAGGCCTAAGTGGAGCACGGTTAAAAATCAGTAGTAGTTTGCATGTGGAGGCAGCAGGAGACATTGCCGTCTACGCAGCAGGGGAACAGCTGGCATTACTGAACCCCACTAACACAGGAGCTAGTGTGTTTTGCTCTGTGAAGACGGCACTTCTGAACACCAACTGACGTTGTTGGAGCCCAGGATGAGGCATGGAGCAGGCTCAGGCCTGATGTTGTTGGCATGTGGAGGCAGCACTAGACTTTGCCGTCTACACAGCAGGGGAACAGCTGGCATTACTGAACCCCACTAACACAAGAGCTAGTGTTTTTCTCTGTGAAGACGGCAATTCTGAACACCAACTGACGTTGTTGCAGCCCAGGATCAAGCACGGAGCAGGCTGAGGCCTGATGTTCTTGGCATGTGGAGGCAGCACTAGACTTTGCCGTCTACACAGCAGGGGAACAGCTGGCATTACTGAACCCCACTAACACAGGAGCTAGTGTGTTTTGCTCTGTGAAGACGGCACTTCTGAACACCAACTGGCGTTGTTGGAGCCCAGGATGAAGCATGGAGCAGGCTGAGGCCTGATGTTGTTGGCATGTGGATGGAGCAGGAGACTTTGCCGTCTACACAGCAGGGGAACAGCTGGCATTACTGTACCCCACTAACACAGGAGCTAGTGTGTGTTTGTCTCTGCGAAGACGGCACTTCTGAACACCAACTGGCGTTGTTGGAGCCCAGGATGAAGCATGGAGCAGGCTGAGGCCTGATTATTTTGGCATGTGGAGGCAGCAGGAGACATTGCCGTCTACACAGGGGAACAGCTGGCATTACTGAAAACCACTAAGGGTATGTGCACACGCTGCGGATTCACCTGCGGGTTTTTTCCCGCGGAAACGCAGGTAAAACCGCAGGTAAAGTGACCTGCGGTTTTGCTGCGGTTTGGCCTGCGGTTTTGCCCTGCAGTTTCACACCTCTACTATGTTAAAGGTGTGAAACCGCAGCAGAATCCGCAGAAACAATTGACATGCTGCGGAAAAAAAAACGCAGCTTTTCCGCAGGTAAAAAACCGCAGCGTGAGCACTGTGGTTTTGAAAACCCATAGGCTAACATGGTGAAGTACCATGTCTGCGGAACTGCTGCAGTTCTGCAGGGCCAAAACCGCAGCAGAACCGCAGCAAAACCGCAGCGTGTGCACATGGCCTAACACAGGAGCTAGTGTGTTTTGCTCTGTGAAGACGGCACTTCTGAACACCAACTGGCGTTGTTGGAGCCCAGGTTTAGGCATGGAGCAGGCTGAGGTCTGATGTTGTTTGCATTTGGATGGAGCAGGAGACTTTGCCGTCTACACAGCAGGGGAACAGCTGGCATTACTGAACCCCACTAACACAGGAGCTAGTGTGTTTTGCTCTGTGAAGACGGCACTTCTGAACACCAACTGGTGTTGTTGGAGCTCAGGATGAAGCATGGGGCAGGCTGAGGCCAACTTGCAGCACGTTTTATAGAGGTTGTAGACTACTACTGATTGTAACCGTGCTCCACAGGACTCAGGCTCCACTGTCTCTAGTATTTCCCCTGGCCCCCAACCCCGCCAGTGACAACTCTGAAGTGGCGTCAGCACAATCCACACTTGTTCCTGTGTTACTTGGGCTCAGTTCCGTCAGTTGATCCCCTGATGTGTGTCCGGCAAGGTCTTCAGAGCAGCAACTGGCGGGGTTGGAGGCCAGGGGAAATACTAGAGACAGTGGAGCCAGAGGTCTAAGTGGAGCACGGTTAAAAATCAGTAGTAGTTTGAATGTGGATGGAGCAGGAGACTTTGCAGTCCACACAGCAGGGGAGCAGCTGGCATTACTGAACCCCAAAAACACAGGAGCTAGTGTTTTTCTCTGTGCAGATGACACATCTGAGCGACAACTGGCTGTGTTGAAGCCCAGGGATTATAGTTCAGGTGGTAGAAACATGAACACAACAGGAGACCTGGATACAGTTGCCAACCAATAATTTAGTCGGGAAGAGGACTGGCAAATTCTGGGGAGATCCAGGCCTGGTTCATTTTCAGAAAAGTAAGCCGGTCAACGTTATCGGAAGAAAGTCGCGTGCGACGGTCTGTTAGTACACCACCTGCGGCACTAAAGACGCGTTCCGATAATACACTGTCAGCAGGGCAAGCCAGCACCTCCAATGCATACTGGCTAAGCTCTGGCCATGTATCCAGCTTAGAGACCCAAAACTTGAAGGGGGAAGAGCCATCTGGGAGTACAGTCACAGGGCAAGACATGTAGTCTGTCATCATCTGACGGAAACGTTGCCTCCTGCTGACTGGAGCCGTCAGTGATGGTGTAGACAATTGTGGTGGACACACAAAACTTTGCCACATTTGGGCCATACTGGTCTTGCCTTGTGCTGAGGCGCACTAGCACCACTGCTGTCGGGTGGAATGGAAAACATGATGGACTGCACCAGTGTGTCTTGGTACTCCCGCAGTTTACGCTCCCGGTTCAACGTTGGTATGAGGGTTTGCAAGTTGTCCTGGTAGCGAGGATCTAGGAGGGTGTACACCCAATAATCAGCCGTATAGAGAATGTGGGCGAACGGCGGTCGTTTCTCAGGCACTGCAGCATGAAGTCAACCATGTGCTGCAGACTCCCAACTGCCAAAGAACCACTGTCCCCTGCTTGAGGCGTGATCTCTGCCTGCTCTGCATCACCCCACCCTCACTGTACATACTGACTAGAGCTTTGTGTACCTCCCTTCTCTGGAGAGATGTCTTCCTCCTCCATCGACTCCTCCTCATCCTCCTCCTCACAAAGTGTCCCCTGCCTAGGCCTTTGTGAGGAAGCACGTAGCGCAGACTGTCCAGAAGCAGATGGCATTTGGGACTCCTCATCCTCCACCTCTTCCAAAACCTCATCCCTTAGTGCTTGCAGTGTTTCTTGAAGCAGGCAGATAAGGGGGACAGTCATAGAATCATAGAATCGTAGAGTTGGAAGGGACCTCCTGGGCCATCTGGTCCAACCCCCTGCTCAAAGCAGGATTCGCTAAATCATCCCAGTCAGATGTCTGTCCAGCCTCTGTTTGAAGACTTCCATTGAAGGAGAACTCACCACTTCTCGTGGCAGCCTGTTCCACTCATTGATCACTCTAACTGTCAAAAAGTTTTTTCTAATATCTAATCTGTGTCTCCTCCCATTCAGTTTCATCCCATTGCTTCTAGTCTTTCCTTGTGCAAATGAGAATAAAGTTGATCCTTCTACAATGTGACAGCCCTTTAGATATTTGTATACAGCTATTAAGTCTCCTCTCAGTCTTCTCTTTTGCAAACTAAACATTCCCAAATCCTGCAACCTTTCCTCATAAGACAGGGTTTGCAGACCGGTCACCATTCTGGTCACTCTTTTCTGAACCTGCTCCAGTTTGTTGATGTCTTTTTTAAAATGTGGTGCCCAAAACTGGACACAATATTCCAGATGAGGTCTGACCAAAGAGGAGTAGAGGGAAATAATGACTTCACGTGATCTAGACTGTATGCTTCTGTTAATACATCCTAGAATTGCTTTTACCTTTTTTGCTGCTGCATCACACTGTTGACTCATATTCAGTCTGTGATCTATTAGTATATCCAAGTCTTTTTCACATGTGCTGTCACTTAGCCCTATTCCTCCCATTCTGTATATGCTTTTTTCATTTTTATTGCCCAGATGTAGTACTTTGCATTTCTCCCTGTTAAAAACCATTCTGTTAGTTGCTGCCCACTTCTCCAGTTTATTTATATCTTTTTGAATCCTCTCTCTCTCTTCTCTAGTATTAGCTATCCCTCCTAGCTTTGTGTCATCAGCAAATTTAATCAGTTTGCTGACTTAATCAGATGCTGACTAGTGCATCATCTGCACACGCCATCCACGTGGAATCATCGGAGGCACGCAAAACGAGGCAGATGTCCTTCATAGAGGCCCACTCAGTGGTGCTGAAGTGTGACCGGTGCACAGTGCGACTTGTTTGCGCCTGATGCAGCTGGTACTCCATGACTGCTGACTGCTGCTCGCACAACCGCTCCAACATATGTAACGTAGAATTCCACCTGGTGGGTAGGTCACATATGATGCGATGTTCCGGAAGGTGTAATCGGCGCTGCAGAGCAGCAAGGCGCGACCTTGCCGTGCTGGAACGCCGCAAGTGAGCGCACTCTATGCGGACCTTGTGCAGCAGTGCATCAAGATCCGGATAGTCCCTCAGAAAAGCTCTGCATGACCAAGTTGAGCATATGTGCCAGACATGGGATGTGAGTGAGGTTGCCAAGGCCAAGAGCTGCCACCAGATTTCGTCCATTGTCACACACTACCAAGCCCGGCTGGAGATTTGATGGCAGAAACCACACGTTGCTCTCCTGCTTGATGGCATTCCAGAGCTCCTGCGCTGTGGGGCTTTGATTCCCCAAAGAAATTAATTTCAGTACGGCCTGTTGACATTTGGCCACGGCTGTGCTCATATCGGTCGTAACAGGCTCCTGCTGCGCTGTTTCTGAGGAACTTGAGTAGGAGGAGGAGTCTATGTGTACAGACTGGATTCCTGCAATCCGTGGAGTAGGCAGAACACGTAGAGCACCACTCTCCAGATCTGTACCCGGCTCAACAACATTGACCCAATGGGCAGTGAGGGAAAGGTATCGTCCCTGTCCATGGTTACTGGTCCACGCTTCGGTGGTCAGGTGGACCTTGCTACTGACGGCGTTTAGTAGCGCATGTTTTATGTTTGCCTTCACATGTTTCTGCAGGGCAGGGATGGCTCGCCTGCTGAAATAAAAGCGGCTGGGCACGGTGTATTGTGGGACTGCCAATGCCATGAAGTCCCTGAAGGTGTCAGTCTCCACCAGCCTGAATGACAGCATTTCAAGTGCCAGTAGTTTGGCAATGCCAGCTGTTATGAATGAGTCACTGTAGGAGGCAAAAACAGAAATACTAGCTAAGTCCAGAAAACCAGAGAAGTTGGCAGCTATCGGATTGCAGACCCCTGAACCTATCAACAACAACTAGCAGTAGCCGTGGGGGGTTCCTACGGTGCCCTAGACCCCTCGATCACAGCTGGAGACCTACATAGCCTAAAGACAGAAAGGGAAATCTAAACTGCCCCAGAGCAGACCCCAAAGCAATAGGCAGCCCCCAACATATAATGACGGTGAAGCAAGATGAAAAAACACTCACACAGATAGAAAGATAGGCAGAGCAAATGATGGGGCCCAAGCTAACTAAATAGGAAAAGATAGAAAAGCTGCTGTCTGCAATCCGCCAAAACCCTATCAAAACAAGAGCCAACAGACTGATAGGGAAAAAAGCCCTGAAGACGCTAGGCTTCAAAAAGACTATATCAGTACTCAGGTATTTTCTGAAGACAGAGCAAAAAGGAATTCAGCTCACCCCAGCAGGGAATGGCAGAAATCCAGAAAAACAAGGCAAAACAAAACCAAAACACAAATGCAAAAAGCAGAGCAGAAAACTTAGCTTTTGAGGAGCAGGAATCAGACTGGTCTCCTAGAATCCCTCAGAGAGATCACCAGCAAGGCAGAAGGGCGTCGGCTGCCTTATATCCAGTCAGCAATTCCAGTCACCCAGTCATCATCATCCTGCACAGGTGCTTGGTAATCAGCCTCACTACCTTCCTTCACCAGAAGAGGGAGTTCATCAGACCTCAATGGTAAAGGGGAAAATGAACTCACAACAGTACCTCCCCCTTGAGGAGGGGTCACCGAACCCTCATCCACGCCACCAGGGCGATCAGGGTGAGCCCGATGAAAGGCACGCACCAATCTTTTGGCATGAATATCAGAGGCAGAGACCCAGGAATTATCCTCCTGACCATAACCCTTCCACTTAACCAAATACTGGAGTCTCCGTCTAGCCAGACGGGAATCCAGTATCTTCTCTACCTCATATTCCATGTTACCTTCAACCAATACAGGGTCCGGAGGTGCCACCCCAGGAACAACTGGTTCAACAAACCTCTTCAACAAGGACTTATGAAACACATTATGGATTTTAAATGTGACAGGAAGAGCCAAACAAAAAGAGACCGGATTAATAATCTCCAAAATCTTGTAAGGTCCAATAAATCTAGGCTTAAACTTAGGAGAAGCCACCTTCATAGCAATATTTTTTGATGATAAAGAAACCATATCACCAACCTTAAACTGGGGACCAATGGTCCTATGTCGGTTGGAAAACCGCTGGGCCTTTTCCTGGGAGAGATATAACTTATCCACCACTTGGTCCCAGATCTGGTGCATTCTCTCCACCACAGTGTCAACACCTGGGCAGGCCGAAGGCTCCACCTGCCCTGAAGAAAATCGAGGATGAAACCCAAAGTTACAAAAAAAAGGTGACATCAAAGTGGCAGAACTAGCTCTATTATTTAAAGCAAATTCGGCCAAGGGCAAAAATGAAACCCAGTCATCCTGATCAGCGGAAATAAAACATCTCAAATACGACTCCAAGGTCTGGTTTGTTCTCTCCGTCTGCCCATTGGTCTGATGGTGAAAAGTAGAGGAGAAGGACAACTGAATTCCCAGCTTGGAACAGAAAGTCCTCCAAAATCTAGACACAAACTGAACTCCTCTGTCAGATACAATGGTCTCAGGAATCCCGTGCAAGTGAACCACCTCTTGCAAAAACAGGGGCACCAACTCAGAGGAAGATGGCAACTTAGGGAGTGGTACAAGATGAACCATCTTAGAGAACCTATCACAAATCACCCAAATAACAGTCATTCTCTGAGAGACAGGCATATCAGAGATGAAATCCATTGAAATATGGGTCCATGGCCTCCTGGGGACCGGCAAAGGCATCAACAACCCACTAGAGCGAGAACAAAGTTTAGACCGGGAGCAAGTCCCACAGGACTGCACAAAATTCCTGACATCACGAGACAAGGCGGGCAACCAAAAAGACTGACTCACCAGATCTCTAGTACCAAAAATACCTGGATGACCAGCCAATGCAGAGCAATGAACTTCAGACATCACTCTCTTCTTCCACTGGTCAGGAACATACAACTTCCCACTGGGACAACGCTCAGGTTTGTCCTCCTGGAATTCTTCCAGAGCACGTCTCAAATCGGGCGAGATGGCAGAAAGAACTACCCCTTCGCCTAAGATGGTAGCAGGCTTGGTCACCACAGGAGAATCAGCAAAGAAGCTCCTAGAGAGAGCGTCAGCCTTGACATTCTTAGTGCCAGGAAGAAAAGAGACCACAAAATCAAAACGTGTAAAAAACAAGGCCCACCTAGCCTGTCTAGGGTTCAAGCGTTTGGCCGACTCCAGGTAAATCAAATTCTTGTGGTCAGTGAGGACCAAGACTTGATGTTTAGCTCCCTCCAACCAATGTCTCCACTCCTCAAATGCCCATTTCATGGCTAACAGTTCCCAATTCCCCACATCATAGTTACGTTCAGATGGAGAAAACTTTCGGGAAAAGAAAGCACAGGGATTCATTTTAGATGTTACAGGATCCTTTTGGGACAAAACAGCTCCTGCACCAATCTCAGAAGCATCCACCTCTACCTGGAACGGGAGTGAGACATCAGGTTGCCGCAAAACCGGGGCAGAAGTGAATCTTCGCTTCAGCTCCTGAAAGGAAGAAACAGCCTCCGGAGACCAATTTAACACATCAGCACCCTTCTTAGTCAGATCAGTCAATGGCTTGGCAATACTAGAAAATTTTGCTATAAATTTCCCATAAAAATTAGCAAAACCCAAAAACTTCTGGAGGGCCTTCAAAGAAGTGGGCTGAACCCAATCATAAATGGCCTGTACCTTGGCCGGGTCCATTTCAATAGTTGACGGAGACAAAATAAATCCCAAAAATGAAATCCTCTGTACCCCAAAAAGGCATTTCGATCCTTTGACATAAAGGGAATTCTCCCTCAAGATCCGGAACACAGTCCAAACATGTTCCACATGAGAATCCCAATCCTTGGAGAAGATCAAAATATCATCGAGATAGATAATCAAAAATTTATCCACAAAGTCTCGGAAAATGTCGTTCATGAAGCACTGGAAGACAGAATGGGCATTAATGAGCCCAAAAGGCATCACCAGGTGCTCAAAATGTCCCTCTGGAGTATTAAACGCCGTCTTCCATTCATCCCCATGCTTAATGCGGATAAGATTATACGCCCCCCTGAGGTCAAGCTTGATAAACCACCAAGCACCTTTAACTCTGGAGAATAGATCCGAAATCAGGGGTAACGGATACTGATATTTAATAGTAATTTTGTTGAGGGCACGATAATCAATACAAGGCCTTAATGAACCATCCTTTTTGGCCACGAAAAAAACCCCGGCACCTAAGGGTGAAGAGGATGGTCTAATATAACCCTTTTCCAACGCCTCCTTAATATAGGATCGCATAGCCTCGTGCTCGGGTACAGATAAATTGAAGAGCCGACCCTTGGGAAATTTACACCCCGGGCTTAGTCCAATTGCACAGTCATAACTCCTATGAGGAGGCAAAGACGCAGACTCATTCTCACTAAAGTTGAGCGAAACGGGTCGAAAAATTTCAAAAGTCGCCGACTTTTGGCAAAGTCGGGTTTCATGAAACAAAACCCGACCCTAGGATGAGGTCGGCCACGAGGTTGGCGACTTACGCGCCAAAGTCGCGTTTCAAAAGTTTGTTTTGCGCTCTTTTTCAGCCAATCAGGATCCACGGACACTGTGGGCAACGTGATGACATAGGCAGGGGTCACCACCATCTTTCAGAAGGGCATGCAAGTGATTGGCTTGCTTTGGTGGTCGTCACAGGGGGTATAAAAGGGCGTGCACGCCGACCGCCATCTTACTTCTGCCGATATCAGTATAGGGAGAGGTTGCTGCTGATTCTGTAGGGAGAGCGTTAGGCAGGGAAGAAGACAAAAAAACTGCTTCTGCTGCTAGCGATTTGGCCTGCACAACACACCAGTCACTGTGTGTGCAGTGCAAGGGGAGGCTATATAGTGGTGTATCAGTGGTGTTGGTTGTTGGGCTGCCTTCTAAGGCTTCCTGACATTCCTGCATTGCTGTTTACCCACTGCTCCGCAAACTGCTTTTTTAAAAGCAATCCCAATTTTTTTTTTTTGTCCTGAGAAGAAAAAAAAACTGCTTCTGCTGCTAGCAATTTGGCCTGCACAACACACCAGTCACTGTGTGTGCAGTGCAAGGGGAGGCTATATTGTGGTGTATCAGTGGTGTTGGTTGTTGGGCTGCCTTTTAAGGCTTCCTGACAGGCTGGCATTGCTGTTTACCCACTGCTCTGCAAACTGCTTTTTTTAAAAGCAATCCAATCTCCCTTATCCTCTAGTCCCTTTTGTCACAGCTGTGCCATCGAGCCTGATATCAGTGGGCCTCACACAATCCAAAAGTGTCCAGTGTCCAAAAGTGTGTGCAGAGATTCAAAATCTCCCTTATCCTCTAGTCACTTTGGTCACAGCTGTGCCATCGAGCCTGTCACATAGCGCTCAGATATCAGTGGGCCTCACGCAATCCAAAAGTGTCCAGTGTCCAAAAGTGTGTGCAGAGATTCAAAATCTCCCTTATCCTCTAGTCACGTTGGTCACAGCTGTGCCATCGAGCCTGTCACATAGCGCTCAAATATTCATTGGGCCTCACACAATCCAAAAGTGTCCAGTGTCCAAAAGTGTGTGCAGAGATTCAAAATCTCCCTTATCCTCTAGTCACTTTGGTCACAGCTGTGCCATCGAGCCTGTCACATAGCGCTCAGATATCAGTGGGCCTCACACAATCCAAAAGTGTCCAGTGTCCAAAAGTGTGTGCAGAGATTCAAAATCTCCCTTATCTTCTAGTCACTTTGGTCACAGCTGTGCCATCGAGCCTGTCACATAGCGCTCAGATATTCATTGGGCCTCACACAATCCAAAAGTGTCCAGTGTCCAAAAGTGTGTGCAGAGATTCAAAATCTCCCTTATCCTCTAGTCACTTTGGTCACAGCTGTGCCATCGAGCCTGTCACATAGCGCTCAGATATCAGTGGGCCTCACACAATCCAAAAGTGTCCAGTGTCCAAAAGTGTGTGCAGAGATTCAAAATCTCCCTTATCCTCTAGTCACTTTGGTCACAGCTGTGCCATCGAGCCTGTCACATAGCGCTCAGATATCAGTGGGCCTCACACAATCCAAAAGTGTCCAGTGTCCAAAAGTGTGTGCAGAGATTCAAAATCTCCCTTATCCTCTAGTCACTTTGATCACAGCTGTGCCATCGAGCCTGTCATATAGCGCTCAGATATCAGTGGGCCTCACACAATCCAAAAGTGTCCAGTGTCCAAAAGTGTGTGCAGAGATTCAAAATCTCCCTTATCCTCTTGTCACTTTGGTCACAGCTGTGCCATCGAGCCTGTCACATAGCGCTCAGATATCAGTGGGCCTCACACAATCCAAAAGTGTCCAGTGTCCAAAAGTGTGTGCAGAGATTGAAAATCTCCCTTATCCTCTAGTCACTTTGGTCACAGCTGTGCCATCGAGCCTGTCACATAGCGCTCAGATATTCATTGGGCCTCACACAATCCAAAAGTGTCCAGTGTCCAAAAGTGTGTGCAGAGATTCAAAATCTCCCTTATCCTCTAGTCACTTTGGTCACAGCTGTGCCATCGAGCCTGTCACATAGCGCTCAGATATCAGTGGGCCTCACACAATCCAAAAGTGTCCAGTGTCCACAAGTGTCAGCAGAAATTCAAAATCTCCCCTGTCCTATAGACACCTTGTACCTTGTTTTACATTACTATATAGTTTGTTGGATTTTGTCTACATTTCTACCAAAAATGAGGAAGGCTGGTGGAAGAGGCCGTGGAATTGGGCGGGGGTTGGCAGCTGGTAATGATGGTGTTGGTGGTGGATCTGATGGTAGTGGCAAGAGCAAAATAGGACCGAATGCAGGAGGTGTTGAGCCTGCGTCATCGTCTGGCTACATAAGGCCTCGAACGCTTAGTTTTCTAGGAGTTGGCAAACCGCTTTTAAAGCCAGAGCATCAGGAAAAAGTTTTGTCTTACATTGCTGACTCAGCCTCCAGCTCTATCGCCTCCTCTTCTTCAGTTGTAAAAAGTAAAAGCACTGAGTCGTCATTGGAGGCTCATGTTCATGAACCACACCTTTCCTTGTGTCCTTCACCCCAACCAAGATTGAAGGATGACGCAGGTCATACTACTGATTACTCCATGGAGCTGTTTTCACATACCATGCCTGGATTATCAAGTGAAATGGTGAATTACCCAGGCCAAGATGAATCTGACATGGAATGCACTGATGCACAGCCGCTGATGGATGATTCTGCTGGTACATTCACTCAGAGCACTACATTGTCCTCGCAGTGTACAGAGCCAGATTCTGACCCTGATGAGACTCAGGTGCCCCTTCCCGCACACTATACCACCATACACGGTGACACAGAGGAAGGTGCACATGACATAGAAGAGGAGGTGATGGATGACCCAGTTGTTGACCCAGATTGGCATCCATTGGGGGAAGAGGGTGCTGCTTCCAATAGCTCAGATGAGGAGCATCCACAGCAGACATCGACATCGCAACAGCTGTTATCTGGCAGGCCCGGAGCACTCCAAAGACAGGTTCCAAACATCAAAAGAGTTGCTGGACAGCTTGTCCAGAGGGTCAAAAGATCACAGCGTGCTAGGCCACAAAATGTCTGCCAAAGTAGGAAGAGTGCAGTGTGGCACTTTTTTTTAACAAAATCCTCATGATCAGGCCAAGGTTATCTGTAAGAAGTGCGCAAAGACCTTTAGCCGAGGGAAAAATCTGAAAAATTTGAATACCAGTTGCATGCTTAGACATTTAACCAGCATGCACTTAAAAAGCGTGGACACAACACCAAACCTCAAGTGCCACATGTGCAACTGATCACAACGAAGGTAGTCAGCAACGCTACATTGTTTCCCCCACTGTAAGCCCACCGGTTAGCACAGCAGCAAATGTTGAGGTGTCGTTGCAAGGCCACAGCAGTCAGGGAATCCCACTGTTATATCAACGAAAGACTGATTCTAGGCCATCAGAAAGAACACCAACTCCATCACCATCATCAACCCTCTCTCAGTCCGCCCTGTCCACCGCTACTTCCACCATATGCAGCTCTCAAGTCCAGCTCACCCTCCCAGACACTGAGTAGGTCAAGAAAGTACTCAGTCTCTCATCCACGTACACTGGGTTTGAATGCCCACATTGCCAAACTAATCTCGTTTGAGATGATGCCCTTTTGGTTGGTGGAAAGCACAGCTTTTCGCGAACTCATGGCCTATGCAGTACCACGCTATGACCTACCCAGTCGCCACTTCTTCTCTCGCAAAGCCATCCCAGCCCTCCACCATCATGTGAAAGACCGCATTGTCCATGCACTCAAGCAGTCAGTGAGCGGAAAGGTGGACCTCACAACTGATGCATGGTCCAGTCGGCATGGCCAGGGCCGTTACGTGTCCATCACTGCACACTGGGTTAATGTGGTGGATGCAGGGTCCACAGGGGACAGCGGTGGTGGGACAGTGCTGCCTAGCCCACGGTATAGGAAACAGTTGGCTGTAGGCGTTCGACCCTCCTCCTCCTCCTCCTCCTCCAGAAGCGGAAGCTCGTCCACAGAGCGCAGTCGTACGAGTACTCCATCTGCAGCTGCCACTGTTGCACACGATGTGTCCCCCTATCGAGCAGCTAGTGGAAAGCGTCAGCAGGCTGTGTTGCAGATGATGTGTTTGGGCGACAGACACACCGCCGAGGTGCTGGCCGAGTACTTGAAGCGACAAACTGAGTCATGGCTGGGCAGTGTACATCTTGAGGCAGGCAAGGTAGTTAGTGATAGCGGCCGTAATTTTGTGGCAGCCATAGCCCTTTCAAAACTCAGCCACATACCTTGCTTGGCTCACACCTTGAACCTGGTGGTGCAGTGCTTCCTCAAAAATTATCCGGAGTTAACAGCCCTGCTTCAGAAGGTGCGAAGACTGTGCGCGCACATCCGCCGGTCGCCTGTACACTCCGTTCGTATGCAGAAGCTGCAGCGATTGCTCCACCTTCCCAACCACCGCCTCATTATCGACATTGCAACAAGGTGGAACTCCACCCTGCACATGGTGGATCGGCTGTGCGAGCAGAGGCAGGCCATAATGCATTTGTGGGAGGATACACGGCCAGGCACTTTGAGAGCAGACATGGAGTTGACAGGTGTGCAGTGGTCGAAGCTGAAAGACCTCTGTAAAGTCCTTCAGTGTTTTGAGGAATGCACACGGCTGGTAAGCGCAGACGACGCCATCCTAAGCATGAGCATCCCACTTATGCGTCTGCTCATGCAAACTTTGACGCACCTTAAGGAGCAGGCGTCTGCAGCCAATGTTGATGAGGAGGAAGAGGAGGAGGGAATCCTTGATGACATTCAGCCATTGTCTGCTCAGGGACCTCTCCTGGACGAGGTGGAGGAAGAAGAGGAGGAGGAGGAAGATGATGGGGATGATTACTTAGGGGAGGAGGATGCATCTCGTGGGGCAAGTGAAAATGTTGGCGTGGCAAGGTCTGGTACAGGGTTTGTGCGTGACTGGAGGGATGTGGATTTGCCAGAAAGTGCTCCTCCACCCAGCACTCGCAGTGCATCATTGACACCGGGAACATTGGCCCACATGTCAGATTATGCCTTGCGGATCCTAAAAAGGGACCCCCGCATTGCCAAAATGATGAACGATGACGACTACTGGTTGGCCAGCATCCTGGATCCACGCTATAAAGGCAAATTACAAAACATCATGCCACAGGAGAACCTTGACCTAATATTGGCTAATAAACAAGCAACTCTCGTAAATCGGTTGCTTGAGGCATTCCCAGCACACAGCAGCGGTGATGGTTCTCACACGAGCCGTACGGGCCGGGGGCAGCTTGGCAAAGGTGTTCGTGGTGCACACAGCAGAAGTGGCGTTGGAGACAGGGGTTTCATGACAATGTTGTGGACTGATTTTTCAAATACCGCTCACACAACTGGTAATACTGCATCGATGGAAAGTGACAGGAGACAGCAGTTGTCAACTATGGTTACAAACTACTTTTCCTCCCATATCGATGTTCTCCCACACAGGTCATTCCCCTTTGACTATTGGGCCGCTAAACTGGACACCTGGCCTGAATTGGCCCAATATGCCTTACAGGAGCTCGCTTGCCCAGCTGCAAGTGTGCTATCGGAAAGAGTCTTCAGTGCAGCTGGATCAATCCTGACAGAAAAAAGGACCCGTCTGTCAACCCAAAATGTGGATGATCTAACCTTCATTAAAATGAACCACGCATGGGTTTCCAAGGATTTTGTCCCACCTTCCCCTGATGACACATAGGGTGACAGAAAAATGGCTTGCTTTGGTCCACCTCTTCCTGGGACTTCACCTATTTCGCCTTTTGCATCAGCTGAATGTCCAACATCAACATATGCCACTTTCTAAAACTCCCTAACTGTGCTGCCTCCCCCCCCATGGCTGGGGTCACCACCTAGCGCACGACACCGTGCGAGTGCCGTTGCCCTGGACAGGTGGGTAGGCCAACTCTTGGGCGCGGGCACAGGGTCCCTCATAGTGCAATCAAGTGTCTCTGACGGTGGTGGTGCACACCCGCCGTCAGACACACCGCTGTACTATGAGGGGCCCAGTGCCAGTACCGACGCCCACGAGTGGGCCCCCCTTGCTTGGGCAGGGCCCCAGCATTTGCAATCTTTACCTCTCCCTGCTCCTCCGCTGTGTAATCTGGGCCGTCAAATCCATACTGTGCCTGACACCGTCTGAGCCTGCCTCCTGAGACATATATTTTGAATGTGTACGCTATCCATACATGTTATCTGGGGAAACGGTACCCTTTCTAACCTTTGTGCAATCACGTGCAATCCATACTGGGCCTAACACCGTCTGAGCCTGCCTCCTGAGACATATATTTTGAATGTGTACGCTATCCATAAATGTTATCTGGGGAAACGGTACCCTTTCTAACCTTTGTGCAATCACGTGCAATCTATACAGGGCCTGACACCGTCTGAGCCTGCCTCCTGAGACATATATTTTGAATGTGTACGCTATCCATACATGTTATCTGGGGATACGGTACCCTTTCTAACCTTTGTGCAATCCATACTGGGCCTAACATCGTCTGAGCCTGCCTCCTGAGACATATATTTTGAATGTGTACGCTATCCATACATGTTATCTGGGGAAACGGTACCCTTTCTAACCTTTGTGCAATCACGTGCAATCCATACTGGGCCTGACACCGTCTGAGTCTGCCTCCTGAGACATATATTTTGAATGTGTACGCTATCCATACATGTTATCTGGGGAAACGGTACCCTTTCTAACCTTTGTGCAATCCATACTGGGCCTGACACCGTCTGAGCCTGCCTCCTGAGACATATATTTTGAATGTGTATGCTATCCATACATGTTATCTGGGGATACGGTACCCTTTCTCACCTTTGTGCAATCACGTGTAATCCATACTGGGCGTGAGAACGGCTGGCGAGCTGTTAAGCAAGCTACAGCACCTATGGTTTGCACATGTAAGTTTTTCATTTTTTCAGGAATGACGGTTAGGCCTAATTCCGGAACTGCGGTTGACCTGCACTTACTGGGAAATCATTGTTCGCAGGTAATAATTGTAATCAGTGATCCCCATCACTAACGTTGTTCAGCGGGTTATCTGCACCTGTAAGCGACAAACGCTGGCCTTTTCAGTGTAGCGCACATGCAGCCACGGACATGTAAGGGCATGACACACCAGTTATTGGCCAATCTCATGTGCCAGAGCCTCACGTGTCCCTCTAGTAAGCCGGACTCGGACCGCGGGGCATGACGGAGTCTCGTTCGTTAACGGAATTAAGCTTGCAATGTGTGCATCTGTTCTGTAGCTGGCATGGTTGAGTTTTTCCCAGGTGGAGTCGAATTTAACCGTAGGCTCCACTCCTGGTGGTGGCCTTCTGGACATTCCTTTAAGGTTCAGCTTTGCAACCATACTGCCCACGTAAAACAAACACTTTGCCTTCATGAACGCTGTTTGGAGGGTCATGACTCGTGGGAATAACGCCGCCCAATCAGTTAACCTGCTAGAGAGATCCTTCGTTGCTCCCAAGCATGACATCACACTCCCTAGGAAGAAGGTAATGCCACTGTGGCGACCGTACTCCTGGGGGCGACACAAGTGCACTGATGCCCAGCCACTGCTCGATGAATCTGCTGGTACATTGACCCAGACCACTACATTCCCCTCGCACGCTACACGACCTGAATCTGACCCTGATGAAACTCAGGTTACCCTTCCCATATACAGTTCCATCTTACACGGTGACAAAGAGGAAGCTGCAGATGAAAGTGCAGGTTCGGCCCACCCGCCATCAGACACACCACCGTACTATCAGGGGCCCTGTGCCAGGGCCATCGCCAACGAGTGGGCCCCCCTGCTTGCTCAGGATCACAGCACTTGCAAAGTTGAAATACTGTGCAGTGAGATGGAAGATGGGGACGACAAGGAGTCCAGACAAGTACAGGGATTCCCTAGCGAGGAGACTTATTTGATTGTTTTCAATGTTGGGACAGCAATTTTTGGGGAGCACTGTACTCTACTCTGGAGAATGATAGATGGGGCCCACCATACACTGGAACATTCCAAAGGTGGACATCAGACACTGGAGCAGCATTTACAGGGCCCATTATACACTAGAGCATTAGAAATGGGGCCCATTATGTTTGGAGCATTATTTGGGCCCATAAGACAGTGGAGCTTCATCCATGGGGACCAACATATACTGTAGCATTATGTGGAGCTCATCATATACTGTTTCAAACATTATATGGGACCAATGATTCTGTATGGAGAAATAGATGGGCCTCTTCATGAGATGTAAAAAGTGAGGTATTTTTCATTGTACTATACCGCTATTTCTCTGCCGTATCGGAGCATGATGAGTTGTGGTATGTGTTAAAGGGGCGCTCTTTCGCCCAGGGCACATGAAAACCTGCAGCCAGCCCTCCCCCCCACAACTTTAGCCAAATAACCCCCATTTTTCAGTGCGTAACTTGTATTATGAAGTTAATTAAGGTTGACAAGCTTAAGTAAGAAGAATTGATGCTTTTGGCATTCATATGGGCACTGTAGGTGTGTTTCCTGTCGTCCTCTCACTGCCGACTTTTATTCCCCATTGACTTACATTGGGTTTCGTGTTTCGGGACGACCCCGACTTTTCCCTATAATCGGACGATCTTGCTCGACCCGACTTTTGGAAAAGTCGGGTTTCACGAAACCAAACGCGACCCTAAAAAACCAAAAGTCGCTCAACTCTAATTCTCACTAAATACATCATAAAAGTGAGCCAAATAGTCAGGAACATCATGCGACTGAGGAGAGGTGGAAAAAAATGGAGCCTCACTAAGGGCACACCGACAACCCCAACTCACCACAGACACAGATTTCCAATCCAAAACTGGATTATGAATTTGCAACCAGGGAAACCCCAGAACAATGGTATCATGCAAATTATGCAACACCAAAAATCTACAATTTTCTTGATGGTCTGAAGCGACCCGCATTACCACCTGGGTCCAAAACTGAGGTTTATTTTTCGCCAAAGGAGTAGCATAAATCTCCCTCAACGGGATAGGCGTCCGCAGAGGTGTCATCGGAAATCCACAACGTTTAGCAAAATCCAAGTCCATTAGGTTCAGGGCTGCTCCCGAATCCACAAAAGCCTTGGTGGAAAATGTGAACAGGGAGCAGATCAGAGTAATTGCCAGAAGAAACTTAGGTTGAACACCACCCACAGAAAACGTGTGTGCAAAATGTTTCTCTCGTTTAGGACAGACAGAAATAATATGCGAGGCATCTCCACAAAAAAAACACAGCTTATTACGCCTTCTGAACTCCTGACGTTGCTCCCTGGACAAAACTCTATCACATTGCATAGGTTCAGACACTTGTTCAACAGGTGGCAACACCTCTCATGCAGTCCTGCGTTCACGTAAACGCCGATCAACCTGAATGGCTAATGACATAGAATCGTCAAGACCAGAGGGAACAGGAAATCCCACCATAGTATCTTTTACGGCTTCTGACAAACCCTTCCGAAAGAGAGCTGCCAAGGCATTATCATTCCAGGTAGTAAGGACCGCCCACTTTCGGAATTTTTGACAGTACAATTCTGCAGAATCTCGACCCTGGCTCAATGCCAACAGGGTCTTTTCAGCCTGATCAATAGCATTAGGTTCGTCATACAACAACCCCAAGGCTTGAAAAAATGCGTTCACATTAATCAGAATAGGATCATCTGGTTTCAAAGAAAACGCCCAATCCTGGGGATCTCCACGCAGCAAAGAGATGACAATTTTAACCTGCTGCGCGGAGCTCCCTGACGAGTTAGGCTTCAAGGCAAAAAATAATTTACATTTATTTTTGAAAATCAAAAATTTAGACTGATCCCCAAAAAACACATCAGGAGTAGGGATCTTTGGTTCAGCAGCATGTGAATGAGCAAGGTAGGCGGAAATTCCCCGCACTTCCGCAGCGAGCTGCTCCACATGATCAGACAATTGCTTTATCTCCATTGAGAGAAAAAAAATTCCCCCTACGGCCTCAGAGATATAGAGGAAAGAATATACACACTTTTTTTTTTTATAATTCTTTCCTGCTATTGAGTACCCTAGGATCTGCGGTATGGCTGGTGATTCTGTTATGAATGAGTCACCGTAGGAGGCAAAAACAGAAATACTAGCTAAGTCCAGAAAACCAGAGAAGTTGGCAGCTATCGGATTGCAGACCCCTGAACCTATCAACAACAACTAGCAGTAGCCGTGGGGGGTTCCTACGGTGCCCTAGACCCCTTGATCACAGCCGGAGAACTACATAGCCTAAAGACAGAAAGGGAAATCTAAACTGCCCCAGAGCAGACCCCAAAGCAATAGGCAGCCCCCAACATATAATGACGGTGAAGCAAGATGAAAAAACACTCACACAGATAGAAAGATAGGCAGAGCAAATGATGGGGCCCAAGCTAACTAAATAGGAAAGGATTGAAAAGCTGCTGTCTGCAATCCACCAAAACAATATCAAAACAAGAGCAATTCCAGTCACCCAGTCATCATCATCCTGCTTGGTAATCAGCCTCACTACCTTCCTTCACCAGAAGAGGGAGTTCATCAGACCTCAATGGTGAAGGGGAAAATGAACTCACAACAGCCAGCATTCAGAGCCTGTGCTCGGGGATGGTTTGCTGAGTATGGCCGCCTTTTCTCTCATGCCTGTGCTACCGATGGATGTCGAGTGGCCTGGGAGTGTGAGGATGACTTGGAACGTGGTGCTGTGGGTGGAATGTCACAGGGTCTCCGGACAACAGTGCCAGAGGTTCTTCCTTGGCGATCCTGTGAGGAAGCCGAACCAGCTGTGTGTGAGCTGGAGGAAGAGGCCCCAACACGAGCTGAAGAGGTGGTAGGTGGTGCTGTACATTGGCCTATGTCTTCAGTGTGTCTGTGTAACTCCACCTCGTGCTTGGTCCGCACATGTTTCCACATATTAGTGGTATTGAGGTTGCTGACATTTTTCCCTCTTTTGACTCTCTGATGACACAGCTTGCATTTGACAAAGCAAATGTCATCTGCAACTGTGTCAAAAAAGGACCACGCACTGCAAGTCTTGGGAGCGCCCATTTTGCCTTTTGAAAGTGGAATGCTCCTAACGGGTGCCGAAGTGGAGGCTACAGGCAACCAAGTCTGCCCCCTCCCTCTCCCTCCGGTTTTGGCCGTTCGGGGAATCTGTTCCTCAGAGTTGCTCCCACCACCTTCCTGTTCCTCACGCCATGATGGGTCAAGGACCTTATCATCTACACTCCCCTCTTCAAACACCTGCTTCTCCTGGGTTGTCTGGCCAGCACCGTACGCAACAGAAAGTGGCAACTGTGTCTCGTTATCATCTGATGTGTACTGAGGTGTGCTGACAACTTTTTTGTCCCTCTGAATCTTCCTCACATTCTGGAATGCTGCTTGGCTGGCTCCCTCTTTCCAAACCAACAGATTCCGAGAACAGAAGTAGAGACTGTGATGGATCCTGTCCAGTGCTCTCTGACTGCCTGGGCACTTTGGCAGGTGGTGAAGAGACAGATGGTTGCTCTTCGGTGCTCTGGCCCTGAGAGCATGTGGAAGTAATTGAAGTCGATGCGTTAGCTGCCATCCATCCCACAACGGCTTCAATTTGCTCCTCCCGCAGCAGTGGGGTACAGTGAGGTCCTACAAAGCTGCGCATAAAGGACTGTTGCCTGCTAAAACTGGGGGATGCTGACTCACTGGTGCCATCAGCAGGCACAGAATCCCCACGTCCTCTCCCTGCAGAATCCCCACGTCCTCTCCCTGCAGAATCCCCACATCCTCTCCCTGCAGAATCCCCACATCCTCTCCCTGCTGAAACTCCACACCCACGTGCCTTACTCCCTGCCTCCTTCATCTTGCTAGACTGAGAAAGATAGGCAGAAAAGTACAAAGTACTTAGCGGGCTTATTCCTTAACAGCTGGTTACAGGTATAAGAAACACTAATTTTATGAAGTGTGTGTGTCGACTACACCTTAATGGGAGCTAATGTGGCCTACACAACTTACAAATGTAGTGTTTGGTGAACTTTGTTGTTTTTTTTTTTTGGGGGGGGAAACTAAAATGATGTGACCAAAGATTTGAAAGTGAGAGTATCACCAACTTTCTGGAGCTATTACAATGCAGGCAGGTAACCTACAATGTAAAAGATGAGGCTCCAAAAAAATTGGGTAATACTAATCTGGCTGCAGCTGAAGGGCACAAGCCAGAAAAAAGGCTCCTCTATCTACTCCTATATAGTGTTTGCAACTAACCAATGTAGATGGATATGGATGGATGCACACTAATAGGAGAAGAAAAAATGAGCTGCAATTAAAGAAAAATATGTGTTAGGCAGTGAAGCACGCTGAGCAGCCTACAACCAGACACCAGACGTAGCTGCAGGACACACTACTCAGCGTGAGCTGCACTCACACACAGTCAGAGACCTCTCAGACAGCCGTGAACAGTGCAGCTAAGTGGGCACTAGCACTGACAGGCTGCAGAAAGGCTCCGCTGTGTACTCCTAGAGTGTTTGCAACCACCGTATATGGATACGGATGGATGCACACTAATAGGAGAAAAAATGAGCTGCAATAAAAGAAAAATGTGTGAGGCAGTGACACGCTGAGCGGCCTACAACCAGACGTAGCTGCAGGACACACTACTCAGCGTGAGCTGCACTCACACACAGTCAGAGACCTCTCAGACAGCCGTGAACAGTGTAGCTAAGTGGGCACTAGCACTGAAAGGCTGCAGAAAGGCTCCGCTGTCTACTACTAGTGTTTGCAACCAACGTATATGGATACGGATGGAAGCACACTAGATAGAATTTTTTAAAAATGAGCAGCTCAAAAAGAAAAATATGTATGAGGCAGCAGTGAGGCACGCTGGGCGGCCTACAACCAGACGTGGCTGCAGGACCCACTCCACAGCGTGAGCTGCACTCACACATCCCTTGCAGACAGCTGTGAACACTGCTGCTAGGGAAAAGAAAGCTACAGTGGTGGTTTATGTAGCCTGGGTAAAGCACAATATTGTTTTGCAAATCGCTATTTCTAACTGTCCCTCACAGTCTTCAACAGCAGCCTGTCCCTAACTGAATTCACAGCAGAGTGACCAGAAATGGCGGCGGCGGCTTTTATAGTGCATCATGACATCATTTCAGCAGCCAATCACAGCCATGCCAATAGTTAACATGCCTACATGCCTAACAGGATGTGCCCACACTTCTGAGGATTCCCATTGGCTGAATCAAAGCGAGCGGGCTGATAGCATTATGAGAACTTCCGATTCCGGTATCCGATATGAAAAAAGTATCGGAAGTCAGTATCGGAATTCCGATACAGCTAATATCGGCCAATACCCGATACTTGCGGTATCGGAAAGCTCAACACTAATTATAATGTATTGCTAGATCCATTCTATTATTGAATCCATGCGGTAACCTTGTATCTAAAAGAAACATCCATTTGCTTTCTCTTGCAAGAATTTTTTGTGATAATTCCCCCCTTTCTGTTTTTTTAACCTGTTCAATGCCTATAAAAGAAAAACCCTTGACATCACCCCCATGTATTTGTGAAAAATGTCAGGAAACTACAGAGGCTCCTGCTGGTGGCAAATTAACTGCACCAGAAAGATGTTTTCTGATCCTTTTTTTAAAGTATTCACAGTGCAACCTACATACTGCTTGTTACAAATTTCACAATTAATTAAATAGATAACATTGGCGGTATTACAATTAATATATGAAAGAATATCAAAAGTCTTATTATTGTGCATAGACATAAATGTTTTAGATTTTTTAGCATGCTTGCAACATTTGCACACATTAGCGCCACACCCATAGAAGCCTTTGGTTTTTAACCAGTTGGTATCCTGTGAGTTAAGAGACAAGGGATCCTTGAAAAGGCTAGAAGATAAAAGTGAACTTAGAGTGGGGGCACGTTTTGCAACAAACAAAATAGATTCACTATCTACCAGTGTTTTTAAGATTTTATCTTGACACAGAATGCGCAGATATTTCTTAATGATCGCAACAATATTATGATACTGGGGACTAAAAGATGTAGTAAAAGTAACTTTATTTGAACCATTACCAATATTATTGCATTTTGTCTTTTTATTTTTAGAGTACAACAAATGGGCTCTATCCATTTTATCTACCAGTTTTTTTGCTCTTTCCAAATAATAACTGGGATAACCTCATTCACTTAATCTGGTGCAGACTAAGTCCGCTTCTTTTCTATGGATGGATTCTTGTGTGCTATTTCTTTTTAGCCAAATCAGTTCACCAAGAGGAATGTTTTTAATAGTATGTTTGGGATGATTGGAATTAGAATACTGTTGCAATACGTATTTTTTTCTGTATGGTAAAATATTAATCTGTGTGATCAAATCACCTGTTAGAGTCAAGTCCAGAAAATTGGCAGAAAAAATATGTACTGAGCTGGTAAATTTAAGGTTGTAGTCATTGGTATCTAGATAGTTGAAAAAAAATCACTAATAAAAGTATCTCCCAAAACATTTTTATCCCAAATAAACACGAAATCATCAATTTATCTTCCTAGCCAAACAATACCATCTTTATAAGGCCAGAGTCACACTACAGTGAGATACGGCCGAGTCTCGCTGGTTAAAACCAAGCTCTGGCACCAGGACTCCGGAGCGGAGCGTGCAGCTCCATTATTGCTGTGCGGCTGCACACTCCGCTCCGGAGTGCCGGCGCCAGAGCTTGGTTTTAACCTGCGAGACTCGGCCGTATTACGCTATGTGTGATCCCGGCGTAAGGGTTATCATCACAAAAAATTAAATTTTCCTCCCATGTAGCCATGACTATATTAGCAAGGGACGGAGAAAAACGTGCTCCCATGCTAACGCCCTGTGTTTGTAAGAAAAATCTACTGTTAAATGAAAACAAGTTGTGTTCAAGGAGAAACTCTATTGCAGAAATAATAAAATTTTGGATGTTTATATCATATGAGCTGTACCGATGTAAATAGTACCTAATGCATATTCCCAGTGCCTTCTGGGATAAGTGAAGAGTGTCCGTGAGCTCAACGATCACTGGGTTTTGGCTGTTGCAGCTGAAAAGAGGAAATCGGAAAACCAGGGGAAGAGTTCTGAGGAGATCATTTGCATATTCCCAGTGCCTTCTGGGATAAGTGAAGAGTCTCCGCGAGCTCAACGATCACTGGGTTTTGGCCGTTGCAGCTGAAAAGAGGAAATCGGAAAACCGCGCGCCTATCAGCATGCAAATTTTGGCTCAACTTTCATTGTTTTTAAGAAATCTCAATATGGAAGAGGCCAGGAGCCATTTGGTGAGCTGCATTTCTTGCTACATGTTCACAGATTTACCAGTGGAAAAGCCAAACTTCACATGCCGCAAATGCAAGCTTGTGTCCCTGTTGGAGGAAAAGTTGCAAAATCTCGAAGAGAAGTTAGCTACGTTGAAGAACATTAAGGAAGGTGAAGAGTTCTTAGACAGAGCAGAATTCTCTCTTCATGTTACAGAAAGAGAAGAAATTCGAAGTGCACCTGAAGAAACAGAGGAATGGAAACATGTGACCCAGAGAAGTAGGAGGATCAGGAGGCAGTCAGCACCCATACTTCTCAGGAACCAGTACCAGGCTCTCACGCAGGAAAACGATGAAGAAATACATCAGGATAAGACTTTGCCCACAAACAGCAACCTTGTGCTCCTTCAGAGTCCTCCTGGATGGAGAAAGAAAAATGTTGTGAAGAAGAAACGGAGAGTGGTGGTCATGGGGGATTCCCTGCTGAGAGGAACAGAGGCCGCTCTCTGCAGACCGGATATAACTTCAAGAGAAATGTGCTGTCTTCCAGGTGCAAAAATTAAAGATGTGTCTGACAGGATATCAGGACTCTTCAGACCTACTGATGACTACCCATTCCTGCTACTACATGTGGGGACAAATGACACCGCAAGAAACGACCTGGAAACCATCTGCAGAGACTTTGAAAACTTAGGCAAGAAAGTGAAAGAACTGGGAGCGCAGGTGGTCTTCTCTTCCATCCTCCCAGTGGATGGCCATGGAACAAGGAGGTGGAATAAGATTCTGCAGGTGAACAACTGGCTACGTCGATGGTGCCGTCAGCAAGGATTTGGATTTCTGGATCAGGGAGTGAATTACCTATACGATGGACTACTTGCTAGAGATGGGGTGCACCTTACGAAGATTGGAAAACATGTATTTGGAAGTCGCCTTGTTGCACTCATCAGGAGAGCTTTAAACTAGAACAATGTGGGAAGGGAAGCAAAAGGCCAGAAAAAGAGATACACCCGACAAATGGTATTGAGAACTCTGCTATTAGAAGTGGAAAGGAAGAACAAAGACAAAAGAATCTAATTAATAAAAATATTGGAGGAAGAGAAACCAATCACAAACTAAAATGTTTCTATACTAATGCACAAAGCATGGGCAACAAACAAGAAGAATTGGAACTACTAACACAGGAAAAGAAATATGATGTCATTGGAATCACTGAAACTTGGTGGGAAGATACACATGATTGGAATACAAGGCAAGAAGGATACAACTTATTTGCAAGAAACAGACTTGATAAACGAGGAGGAGGTGTCGCATTGCATGTTAGAAACGCATATATCTGCACAGAGATCCAAGCTTCAGAGACTGGGAGTTCTGTGGAAACTGTTTGGGTAAGAATACAAGGACAGAACAATGGAAAGGACACCAATGTAGGCAATTACTACAGGCTGCCTGCGCAAGCTGAAGATATGGATGAACTCTTTATGCATCAAATGGCGAGGTTCTCCAAAAAATATGACATAGTTGTCATGGGAGATTTCAACTATCCAGACATTTGTTGGGAATCTCTCTCAGGCAAAACTAACAGGTCAAGGAAATTCTTATCCACTCTTGCTGACAACTTTATCTTCCAAAAGGTAGGGGAGAAAACAAGGGGAACTGCTACCTTGGATCTAATCCTTATAAACAGGGAGGAAATGGTTGAGGAGCTAAAAGTGGCTGGGACACTAGGAGGTAGCGACCATGCTATTTTAAAGTTTTGGATATCTAGAGGAGGAAGACCTGTGAAGACTCGGACGTCAAGGTTAGATTTCAGAAAGGCAGATTTTAAGGGATTCAGAAAGAGAATTGGAGGGATCCAATGGCTGGATATCCTTTAAAGACAAAAATGTCCAGGAAGGATGGGAAATCTTGAAAAATGAAATTCTCAAAGCACAATTGTTAACAATTCCGAAAAGAGGGAAGAATAGGAAGCATTTAAGGAAGCCAGGATGGATGAACACAGAACTTAAGCACATGCTAAAAAGGAAGAAAAAATGTTTATAAAATGGAAAGAGGGAGGCATATCTAAAGAAGAATATAATGTTGTCTGCAGAACCTGCAGGGCACAAATCAGATTACTAAAGCTGACAATGAATTGAGGCTTGCAAGAGATGTCAAAAGCAATAATAAAAGATTTTGGGGATATGTCAAAAGTAAAAGAAAAGTCAAAGATGCTATAGGATTTTTACAGGATGAAAATGATGAAATGGTAAGACAGGATGTTGAGAAGGCCGAACTTTTAAATTCCTATTTTGCATCTGTTTTCTCTCAGAAAGGAAATGTAACATCAACTGTTCTTCACTGTCCTATTAAGGGAATAGAAGAATCCAGGATATCTATAAACAGAAAGATAGTGAGGAAACACTTAGCTAACCTAAATGAATTCAAGTCTCCAGGTCCAGATGAATTACATCCCAGAGTACTGAAGGAGATAGCAGAAGAAATTTTTGAACCCCTCTCCATAATCTTTGAAAATTCTTGGAGAACACTAGAAGTCCCAGAAGACTGGAGAAGAGCAAATGTTGTTCCTATCTTCAAAAAGGGGAAGAAGGTGGACCCAGGCAACTATAGGCCGGTGAGTCTGACTTCTGTACCAGGAAAGATCTTTGAACAAATTATTAAACAACATGTATGTCAGTACCTGGATAAGAATGAAGTGATTAAACAGAGTCAGCATGGGTTTGTAACTAATAAGTAATGTCAAACTAACTTAATTTCCTTCTATGACGGAATCACTGATTGGGTGGATCAAGGAAATGCTGTAGATATAGTATATCTTGACTTCAGCAAAGCATTTGAAAAAGTATCTCATACAATCCTTATTGAAAAAATGACTAAATATGGAATGGACAAGGCAACTGTTAGGTAGATTCATAACTGGCTTAGTGATCGGACCCAAAGAGTGGTCGTAAATAGCTGCACATCCAGTTGGAAGAATGTCTCAAGTGGGGTACCACAGGGCTCTGTCCTGGGCCCTGTATTGTTCAACATCTTTATCAATGATTTAGATGAAGGAATTGAGGGCAAACTGATTAAATTTGCTGATGACACAAAGCTGGGAGGGATAGCTAATACTAGAGAAGAGAGATAGAGGATTCAAAAAGATATAAATAAACTGGAGAAGTGGGCAGCAACTAACAGAATGGTTTTTAACAGGGAAAAATGCAAAGTACTACATCTGGGCAATAAAAATGAAAAAAACATATACAGAATGGGAGGAATAGGGCTAAGCAACAGCACATGTGAAAAAGACTTGGGTATACTAATAGATCACAGACTGAATATGAGTCAACAGTGTGATGCAGCAGCAAAAAAGGCAAATGCAATTCTAGGATGTATTAACAGAAGCATACAGTCTAGACATCAACAAACTGGAGCAAGTTCAGAAAAGAGCAACCAGAATGGTGACCGGTCTGCAATCCCTGTCTTATGAGGAAAGGTTGCAGGATTTGGGAATGTTTAGTTTGCAAAAGAGAAGACTGAGAGGAGACTTAATAGCTGTCTACAAATATCTAAAGGGCTGTCACATTGTAGAAGGATCAACTTTATTCTCATTTGCACAAGGAAAGACTAGAAGCAATGGGATGAAACTGAATGGGAGGAGACACAGATTAGATATTAGAAAAAACTTTTTGACAGTTAGAGAGATCAATGAGTGGAACAAGCTGCCACGAGAAGTGGTGAGATCTCCTTCAATGGAAGTCTTCAAACAGAGGCTGGACAGACATCTGACTGGGATGATTTAGCAAATCCTGCTTTGAGCAGGCGGTAGAACCAGATGGCCCAGGAGGTCCCTTCCAACTCTATGATTCTATGATCATTACCTCTTGAGACACTAATGGCTGTTCCCCACCTTTATCTTCTTCTGACCATGGCTGCTCAAAAATTGGGGCATCACTACACACAAACTCCTAATAATTCTGTTGAAACATGCAAGGTGAAAGGACAGAATCAATAAATGGAAATGTAAAGAGCTCCTCGGAGTGTCCGAGTGTAGGTATGTGTGCCGACTGGGGGGGTGGTCCTTTTTCCGCCGCGAACAGACTGGAGACAGAAACTGCTATGCATTCAACAGGTCCTCTTTATTGGTCGTCCTCCCGACGAACATAGCAACACAACAGCAGCACGACAGCTTCTACGCACAGGCCCGGGTACCTTTCACCTTCTTCTCTGTCCTTTACAGTGACGTCCCTCGCGGCTCTTTCACTGTGGCTGCCTTAGTCCCACCACCACAGCACTTCACTTGTCTCAGTCCGTCCATCTGGTACCCCCGGGCTTCCTCTGTCCTGCGGCTCTCCTGTCAGGGCCTCTTCCCCCCGACTGTTTCTCCTTCCTGTCCCTCCAGGAGTTCTTCCTCTCTGTCTCTTCCCTCTTCAGTCTCCTGCTTTGCTGAACTCCTCCTCCTGGACTGGCTCACTTCTGGAACTCTCTCTGCCTATTTATTCCCCTCCCTGGGAATTCCCGTCTAGAGCCTCTGTAACTTCTCCCACCATGACTATGCGGTTTCCTAGCCTTAAGCTGCTGTTAAGCCCTTTTCTCACTGCTCCCTGCCTCCATCTTGTGGCCAAACCTTAGTACTGCACCGTCTCCTTTTCCTGCCATTCTTGGTCTCCCCCTAGTAGCCAAAACCCAGTACTTCACCATCTGTCACTATTTCTAGCTGTCTCCCCACATGTATATACCAATTCACGTCAAGTATATTTGTTGCACATCTTACATTCACTTTCCTGCTGCAGACAGGTCCATAGGTCAGTCCACTTCCCTACACGAGTATAGGAACACTTGTCTCCTGGGACTCACCATCATAGCGGGAGGAAGGAGGATGAGTGCTGTTCTCCAACCTGCAAACTGTATGATTTTTTTTAAAATAAAATATGTAAAATATGTAACCCTAAAAATGAATTTAGCCTGAGAGCTGCCTTCTGGCCCTCGAAAATTTATGAATGAGGGCAGCTTGATGGCCCTCCAAAAATTGGAAGCGAGGTCCGCATGATAACACTGATGATATGGTATAGGAGGAGGAGGAGAGCAAGAAAAATGCTAAACCGTGAATGGTATAATCTTTTTGGAATTGGAAGGTGTGCATGGGAATACACTAGAAAAAAACAAATCTTTCGAATTACTGTTTTGTTCTGCTGCTGTCATCTGGTGGGGTTGAGAAGTCTGGGCCAAGCCAAGCCTTGTTCATTTTGAGAACAGTCAGTCTATCAGCATTTTTAGTTGACAGTTGGATGTGCCTATCAGTTATGATGACCCTGGCAGCACTAAAAACCCACAGAATCAACTTAGGCTGAGAGGGAGCAGTGATTGCAGTTTGCAAGCCTCAGATTTGCCTCAACTTTTTGTAAAATAAAAATAAAAATGCATTCGTACAATAGGTGAAAGGCCTAAATGCACCTTTTTTGTCTCTTATGTGAATAAATGGAGAAAAGACTTTTGGTGATCTTTCACCAGGATAGGTTGGAGAAGTTTTATGGTTCATAAATTTTTATTGGCAAAGGTCTCCAGAGAGATAAAAAAAGTTTTCAAACCCCTGCTTCTATCTATTTCAAGCCTCATGACTGCGTCATGCCTTGAGCCGCCACTGGTTTGAGGAGGAACTGGTGTCCACCTTAACTGGAGCAAAATCAGAGTCGGATGCCTGTTATGCCAGTTGTACCCTGAGTAGTGGCCTCAAATCCGGGACTCCTTGTTGTTGGGCACAGAAGTCCCACTTAGGGATGAGCAAGCAGGATTCAGTACTCGGTGAGTAATGCGGTACTCGCGGTACTCAAATCCTCGCAAGTATTTCACTACTCACCTCGCAATATTCGCAACAGCATGGCACAGTCCCCGCACAGCCCACCCCAGTCCCACACAGCCCAGCACAGTCCCGCACAGTACCTGCAAAACCCTGCACAGTCCCGCACAGCACGACACAGTCCTCGCACAGCCCAGCATGGCCCACCACAGTCCCTCACAGCCCAGCACAGTCCCGCACAGTACCTGCAAAGCCCTGCACAGTCCCACACAGCACGGCACAGTCTTCACACAGGCCAGCACACTCCCGCACAGGCCAGCACAGTCCCGCATAGCCTGGCACAGTCCCCGCACAGGCCAGCACAGTCCCGCATAGCCTGGCACAGTCTTCGCACAGTCCCCACCCAGTCCATCACAGTCCCCGCCCATTAATCGTATTTCCCATAGACTTACATTGGACTCGATACGAGTACCCAAGTATTGGGAGGTACTCGTAACGAGTACAGCGAGTCCGAAAACTACAGTACTCGCTCATCCCTAGTCCCACTCCTTCTAAATGTAAATGATTTCTGAGGCCTTCCTCTACATCAAGGGTCTCAAACTCGGCAGAGTAAATGGGCTGCACATAAAAAAAATTTAAGCTGGTGGGCCGCATTCCTTTCAAACTTAACAGTACAAAATTATTGTTAAGCAATTGAGAAAACAAGAGAGAAAGAAAGAGGGGAAAGAAAGAAAGAACAGAGAGAGAGAAAAGAAGATTCTATAAAGATAATATAGCAGCCAGGCTCACATTGTAATGCCCACCTGAGCCTCCCAATGCAGGACATATCATGATCCACTCACATGGCCGGCATCCCCGATTCCAAGGCGATCCCGCTGTCGGAGGAGGACACGGTGATGGATCTGAAGCATTCCCTGAAGTGCCTCCATGGTTCCGTCACAATCTCCTCCCAAAGTTACCTCATTTCCGGTTAGCTTCCATCGCGTCATTTCCGGTGGAACGTCACGTGCGAGTTTTAAAGTGCTCCTCGGGGCTCCGCCGTGTACTCCTGTGTCTGCTGGAAAAGTAACCTCCCGGCCGGGGCAGTGGGGCAGACTCAAAATCGTGACTGTCCCGCTGGATCCAGGATGGTTGGGAGGTATGAATGCTCCCCACCATACACCTTGTACACGCATGGCTCCGCACACCTCATGCACACATGGTTCCGCTTTGTATGCCTCGTACACACCCGGCTCCGTTCCGTACACCTCGTACACACACGGCTCTGCTCCATACACATCTCTGCTCCATACACCATGTACACACAGCTCTGCTCCGTACACCTTGTACACATCTCTGCTTCGTACACCTCATACACACGCAGCTTTACTCCGTACACTTCGTATACACGCGGCTCTGCTCCGTACACCACGTATACACACACGGCTCCGATCCATACACATCTCTGCTCCATACACCTTGTACACACACAGCTCCGCTCCGTACACCTCGCACACATCTCTGCTTCATACACCTCAAACACACGTGGCTTTGCTCCGTACACCTCGTACACATGCGGCTCCGCTCCGTACACCTCGTACACATGCGGCTCCGCTCCGTACACCTCGTACACATGCGGCTCCACTCCATACACATCTCTGCTCCATACATCTTGTACACACGTAGCTCCGCTCCGTACACCTCTTACACATGGCTCCACTCAGTACACCTCGTACACACATGGCTCCGATCTGTACACCTTGTACACACGGCTCCGCTCCGTACACCTCGTACACACACGGATCCGCTCCATACACCTCGTACACACATTGCTCCACTCTGTACTCCTCGTACTTACATGGCTCCGTTCCGTACACCTCGTACACACACGGCTCCGCACCGTACACCTCGTACACATATGGCTCCGCTCCGTACACCTTGTACACCCACGGCTCCACTCCCTACACCTTGTACACGCACGGCTCCGCTCAGTACACCTCGTACACACAGCTCCACTCCGTACACCTTGCCCACACTCGACTCCGCTCCGTACACCTTGTACACACATGGCTCTGCTACATCCACACCGTAAAACCCTCCTGATCCCACACATAAACTTCCCTCATCCAGCACCATGATGGCGATCATAACAGAGTCCTGCAAACACAGAGGCTCCTTATCATGTGACTCCTACAGTGTCCATTTTAGGACATGATCATATATCAAAATCAAACATCAGAAATACTCTGTCTGATACCTGATTCTCATACCTGATACCTGATGTCTGATACCTGATAATTGATAACTGATACCTGTGATACCTGAAAACTGATAACTGATAACTGATACCTGATACCTGATAACTGATACCTGATAACTGATACCTGATAACTGATACCTGATACCTGATAACTGATAACTGATACCTGGTACCTGGTAGCTGATGACTGATACCTGATGACTGATACCTGATGACTGATACCTGATGACTGATGACTGATAACTGATACCTGATAACTGATACCTGATACCTGATACCTGATACCTGATAACTGATAACTGATACCTGATACCTGATACCTGATAACTGATAACTGATAACTGATAACTGATACCTGATACCTGATACCTGACACCTGATACCTGATACCTGATACCTGATGACTGATGACTGATGACTGATGACTGATGACTGATGACTGATACCTGATGACTGATGACTGATGACTGATACCTGATGACTGATGACTGATGACTGATGACTGATGACTGATGACTGATACCTGATGACTGATGACTGATGACTGATGACTGATGACTGATGACTGATGACTGATGACTGATACCTGATGACTGATACCTGATGACTGATACCTGATGACTGATGACTGATGACTGATGACTGATACATGATACCTGATACCTGATGACTGATGACTGATAACTGATACCTGATACCTGATACCTGATACCTGATAACTGATACCTGATACCTGATACCTGATAACTGATAACTGATACCTGATACCTGATAACTGATAACTGATAACTGATAACTGATAACTGATAACTGATAACTGATAACTGATACCTGATACCTGATAACTGATAACTGATAACTGATACCTGATACCTGATACCTGATAACTGATACCTGATAACTGATACCTGATACCTGATAACTGATACCTGATAACTGATAACTGATAACTGATAACTGATACCTGATGACTGATGACTGATGACTGATGACTGATACCTGATAACTGATAACTGATACCTGATGACTGATGACTGATGACTGATGACTGATGACTGATACCTGATGACTGATACCTGATGACTGATACCTGATGACTGATGACTGATGACTGATGACTGATGACTGATACCTGATGACTGATACCTGATGACTGATACCTGATGACTGATGACTGATGACTGATGACTGATACCTGATGACTGATACATGATACATGATACATGATACCTGATACCTGATGACTGATAACTGATAACTGATAACTGATACCTGATAACTGATAACTGATAACTGATACCTGATAACTGATACCTGATGACTGATACCTGATGACTGATAACTGATGACTGATACCTGATGACTGATGACTGATGACTGATGACTGATACCTGATAACTGATACCTGATGACTGATGACTGATGACTGATACATGATACCTGATACCTGATGACTGATAACTGATAACTGATAACTGATACCTGATAACTGATAACTGATACCTGATGACTGATACCTGATGACTGATAACTGATGACTGATACCTGATGACTGATGACTGATGACTGATGACTGATACCTGATAACTGATACCTGATGACTGATGACTGATGACTGATACATGATACCTGATACCTGATGACTGATGACTGATACCTGATGACTGATACCTGATGACTGATACCTGATGACTGATACCTGATGACTGATACCTGATGACTGATGACTGATGACTGATGACTGATACCTGATAACTGATACCTGATGACTGATGACTGATGACTGATACATGATACCTGATACCTGATGACTGATGACTGATAACTGATACCTGATACCTGATACCTGATAACTGATAACTGATAACTGATACCTGATAACTGATAACTGATACCTGATGACTGATACCTGATAACTGATACCTGATGACTGATACCTGATACCTGATGACTGATGACTGATACATGATACCTGATACCTGATACCTGATGACTGATAACTGATAACTGATAACTGATACCTGATAACTGATACCTGATAACTGATACCTGATAAGTGATACCTGATGACTGATACCTGATAACTGATACCTGATGACTGATACCTGATACCTGATGACTGATGACTGATACATGATACCTGATACCTGATGACTGATACCTGATGACTGATAACTGATAACTGATAACTGATACCTGATAACTGATACCTGATAACTGATAACTGATACCTGATAACTGATACCTGATGACTGATACCTGATAACTGATACCTGATGACTGATACCTGATACCTGATGACTGATGACTGATACCTGATGACTGATGACTGATGACTGATGACTGATGACTGATACCTGATGACTGATACCTGATACCTGATGACTGATACCTGATACCTGATAACTGATAACTGATAACTGATGACTGATAACTGATGACTGATACCTGATAACTGATAACTGATACCTGATGACTGATGACTGATGACTGATGACTGATACCTGATGACTGATGACTGATGACTGATACCTGATGACTGATACCTGATGACTGATGACTGATACCTGATGACTGATGACTGATGACTGATACCTGATGACTGATACCTGATGACTGATACCTGATGACTGATACCTGATACCTGATACCTGATAACTGATAACTGATAACTGATGACTGATACCTGATGATGACTGGTGACTGATGACTGATGACTGATGACTGATGACTGATGACTGATACCTGATGACTGATACCTGATGACTGATACCTGATGACTGATGACTGATACCTGATGACTGATACCTGATGACTGATACCTGATGACTGATGACTGATGACTGATGACTGATGACTGATGACTGATGACTGATGACTGATACCTGATGACTGATGACTGATGACTGATGACTGATGACTGATACCTGATACCTGATGACTGATACCTGATGACTGATACCTGATGACTGATGACTGATACCTGATGACTGATACCTGATGACTGATGACTGATGACTGATGACTGATGACTGATGACTGATGACTGATGACTGATGACTGATACCTGATGACTGATGACTGATGACTGATGACTGATGACTGATACCTGATGACTGATACCTGATGACTGATGACTGATGACTGATGACTGATGACTGATGACTGATGACTGATACCTGATGACTGATACCTGATGACTGATACCTGATGACTGATGACTGATGACTGATGACTGATACCTGATGACTGATGACTGATGACTGATACCTGATGACTGATGACTGATACCTGATGACTGATGACTGATACCTGATGACTGATACCTGATGACTGATGACTGATGACTGATGACTGATGACTGATGACTGATGACTGATACCTGATGACTGATACCTGATGACTGATACCTGATGACTGATGACTGATGACTGATGACTGATGACTGATACCTGATGACTGATGACTGATGACTGATGACTGATACCTGATGACTGATACCTGATGACTGATGACTGATGACTGATGACTGATGACTGATGACTGATACCTGATACCTGATGACTGATGACTGATGACTGATGACTGATGACTGATGACTGATACCTGATGACTGATGACTGATGACTGATGACTGATACCTGATGACTGATACCTGATGACTGATACCTGATGACTGATACCTGATGACTGATACCTGATGACTGATGACTGATGACTGATGACTGATACCTGATAACTGATACCTGATGACTGATAACTGATACCTGATGACTGATGACTGATGACTGATGACTGATGACTGATACCTGATGACTGATGACTGATGACTGATGACTGATGACTGATGACTGATACCTGATGACTGATGACTGATACCTGATGACTGATACCTGATGACTGATGACTGATACCTGATGACTGATGACTGATGACTGATACCTGATGACTGATACCTGATGACTGATACCTGATGACTGATACCTGATACCTGATACCTGATAACTGATAACTGATGACTGATACCTGATGATGACTGATGACTGATGACTGATGACTGATGACTGATGACTGATACCTGATGACTGATACCTGATGACTGATACCTGATGACTGATGACTGATACCTGATGACTGATACCTGATGACTGATACCTGATGACTGATGACTGATGACTGATACCTGATGACTGATGACTGATGACTGATGACTGATGACTGATACCTGATGACTGATGACTGATGACTGATGACTGATGACTGATACCTGATGACTGATACCTGATGACTGATGACTGATGACTGATGACTGATGACTGATGACTGATACCTGATGACTGATACCTGATGACTGATGACTGATGACTGATACCTGATGACTGATGACTGATGACTGATACCTGATGACTGATGACTGATACCTGATGACTGATGACTGATACCTGATGACTGATACCTGATGACTGATGACTGATGACTGATGACTGATGACTGATGACTGATACCTGATGACTGATACCTGATGACTGATACCTGATGACTGATGACTGATGACTGATGACTGATGACTGATGACTGATACCTGATGACTGATGACTGATGACTGATGACTGATGACTGATACCTGATGACTGATACCTGATGACTGATACCTGATACCTGATGACTGATGACTGATGACTGATACCTGATGACTGATGACTGATGACTGATACCTGATGACTGATGACTGATGACTGATGACTGATGACTGATGACTGATACCTGATGACTGATGACTGATGACTGATGACTGATGACTGATGACTGATAGCTGATGACTGATACCTGATGACTGATGACTGATACCTGATGACTGATGACTGATGACTGATACCTGATGACTGATGACTGATACCTGATACCTGATGACTGATGACTGATGACTGATGACTGATACCTGATGACTGATGACTGATGACTGATGACTGATACCTGATGACTGATGACTGATGACTGATGACTGATACCTGATGACTGATGACTGATGAGTGATGACTGATACCTGATGACTGATACCTGATGACTGATGACTGATGACTGATACCTGATGACTGATGACTGATGACTGATGACTGATACCTGATGACTGATGACTGATGACTGATGACTGATACCTGATGACTGATGACTGATGACTGATGACTGATGACTGATACCTGATGACTGATACCTGATGACTGATACCTGATGACTGATGACTGATGACTGATGACTGATGACTGATGACTGATACCTGATGACTGATGACTGATGACTGATACCTGATGACTGATGACTGATGACTGATACCTGATGACTGATACCTGATGACTGATAACTGATGACTGATGACTGATGACTGATGACTGATGACTGATGACTGATGACTGATACCTGATGACTGATGACTGATGACTGATGACTGATACCTGATGACTGATGACTGATGACTGATGACTGATACCTGATGACTGATGACTGATGACTGATGACTGATACCTGATGACTGATGACTGATGAGTGATGACTGATACCTGATGACTGATACCTGATGACTGATGACTGATGACTGATACCTGATGACTGATGACTGATGACTGATGACTGATACCTGATGACTGATGACTGATGACTGATGACTGATACCTGATGACTGATGACTGATGACTGATGACTGATGACTGATACCTGATGACTGATACCTGATGACTGATACCTGATACCTGATGACTGATGACTGATGACTGATGACTGATGACTGATGACTGATACCTGATGACTGATGACTGATGACTGATACCTGATGACTGATGACTGATGACTGATACCTGATGACTGATACCTGATGACTGATAACTGATGACTGATGACTGATGACTGATGACTGATGACTGATACCTGATGACTGATGACTGATGACTGATGACTGATACCTGATGACTGATGACTGATGACTGATGACTGATACCTGATGACTGATACCTGATGACTGATAACTGATGACTGATGACTGATGACTGATGACTGATGACTGATACCTGATGACTGATGACTGATGACTGATGACTGATGACTGATACCTGATGACTGATGACTGATGACTGATGACTGATGACTGATGACTGATACCTGATGACTGATACCTGATGACTGATAACTGATAACTGATACCTGATAACTGATACCTGATAACTGATACCTGATAACTGATACCTGGTACCTGGTAGCTGATAACTGATACCTGATGACTGATACCTGATGACTGATACCTGATGACTGATGACTGATACCTGATAACTGATACCTGATGACTGATACCTGATACCTGATACCTGATACCTGATGACTGATGACTGATACCTGATAACTGATACCTGATGACTGATACCTGATACCTGATACCTGATACCTGATACCTGATACCTGATGACTGATGACTGATACCTGATGACTGATGACTGATACCTGATGACTGATGACTGATACCTGATGACTGATGACTGATGACTGATACCTGATGACTGATGACTGATGACTGATGACTGATGACTGATACCTGATGACTGATACCTGATGACTGATACCTGATGACTGATGACTGATGACTGATACCTGATGACTGATGACTGATAACTGATACCTGATACCTGATACCTGATACCTGATAACTGATAACTGATAACTGATAACTGATACCTGATAACTGATACCTGATACCTGATACCTGATACCTGATACCTGATAACTGATACCTGATGACTGATACCTGATACCTGATGACTGATGACTGATGACTGATGACTGATGACTGATGACTGATACCTGATGACTGATGACTGATGACTGATACCTGATGACTGATACCTGATGACTGATACCTGATACCTGATACCTGATACCTGATACCTGATAACTGATAACTGATACCTGATACCTGATACCTGATACCTGATGACTGATGACTGATGACTGATGACTGATGACTGATGACTGATACCTGATGACTGATGACTGATGACTGATACCTGATGACTGATACCTGATGACTGATACCTGATGACTGATGACTGATGACTGATACCTGATGACTGATGACTGATAACTGATACCTGATACCTGATAACTGATACCTGATACCTGATACCTGATACCTGATACCTGATAACTGATACCTGATACCTGATACCTGATACCTGATAACTGATAACTGATACCTGATACCTGATACCTGATACCTGATGACTGATGACTGATGACTGATGACTGATGACTGATGACTGATACCTGATGACTGATGACTGATGACTGATACCTGATGACTGATACCTGATGACTGATACCTGATACCTGATACCTGATAACTGATACCTGGTACCTGGTAGCTGATAACTGATACCTGATGACTGATACCTGATGACTGATACCTGATACCTGATACCTGATACCTGATGACTGATGACTGATGACTGATGACTGATGACTGATGACTGATACCTGATGACTGATGACTGATGACTGATGACTGATGACTGATACCTGATGACTGATGACTGATGACTGATGACTGATGACTGATACCTGATACCTGATAACTGATACCTGATAACTGATAACTGATAACTTATCCCTGATGACTGATGACTGATGACTGATGACTGATGACTGATGACTGATGACTGATAACTGATACCTGATAACTGATAACTGATAACTGATACCTGATGACTGATGACTGATGACTGATGACTGATGACTGATACCTGATGACTGATACCTGATACCTGATGACTGATACCTGATACCTGATAACTGATAACTGATGACTGATAACTGATGACTGATACCTGATAACTGATAACTGATACCTGATGACTGATGACTGATGACTGATGACTGATACCTGATGACTGATGACTGATGACTGATACCTGATGACTGATACCTGATGACTGATGACTGATACCTGATGACTGATGACTGATGACTGATACCTGATGACTGATACCTGATGACTGATACCTGATGACTGATACCTGATACCTGATACCTGATAACTGATAACTGATAACTGATGACTGATACCTGATGATGACTGGTGACTGATGACTGATGACTGATGACTGATGACTGATGACTGATACCTGATGACTGATACCTGATGACTGATACCTGATGACTGATGACTGATACCTGATGACTGATACCTGATGACTGATACCTGATGACTGATGACTGATGACTGATGACTGATGACTGATGACTGATGACTGATGACTGATGACTGATACCTGATGACTGATGACTGATGACTGATGACTGATGACTGATACCTGATACCTGATGACTGATACCTGATGACTGATACCTGATGACTGATGACTGATACCTGATGACTGATACCTGATGACTGATACCTGATGACTGATGACTGATGACTGATGACTGATGACTGATGACTGATGACTGATGACTGATACCTGATGACTGATGACTGATGACTGATGACTGATGACTGATACCTGATGACTGATACCTGATGACTGATGACTGATGACTGATGACTGATGACTGATGACTGATGACTGATACCTGATGACTGATACCTGATGACTGATACCTGATGACTGATGACTGATGACTGATGACTGATACCTGATGACTGATGACTGATGACTGATACCTGATGACTGATGACTGATACCTGATGACTGATGACTGATACCTGATGACTGATACCTGATGACTGATGACTGATGACTGATGACTGATGACTGATGACTGATACCTGATGACTGATACCTGATGACTGATACCTGATGACTGATGACTGATGACTGATGACTGATGACTGATACCTGATGACTGATGACTGATGACTGATGACTGATACCTGATGACTGATACCTGATGACTGATGACTGATGACTGATGACTGATGACTGATGACTGATACCTGATACCTGATGACTGATGACTGATGACTGATGACTGATGACTGATGACTGATACCTGATGACTGATGACTGATGACTGATGACTGATACCTGATGACTGATACCTGATGACTGATACCTGATGACTGATACCTGATGACTGATACCTGATGACTGATGACTGATGACTGATGACTGATACCTGATAACTGATACCTGATGACTGATAACTGATACCTGATGACTGATGACTGATGACTGATGACTGATGACTGATACCTGATGACTGATGACTGATGACTGATGACTGATGACTGATGACTGATACCTGATGACTGATGACTGATACCTGATGACTGATACCTGATGACTGATGACTGATACCTGATGACTGATGACTGATGACTGATACCTGATGACTGATACCTGATGACTGATACCTGATGACTGATACCTGATACCTGATACCTGATAACTGATAACTGATAACTGATGACTGATACCTGATGATGACTGATGACTGATGACTGATGACTGATGACTGATGACTGATACCTGATGACTGATACCTGATGACTGATACCTGATGACTGATGACTGATACCTGATGACTGATACCTGATGACTGATACCTGATGACTGATGACTGATGACTGATACCTGATGACTGATGACTGATGACTGATGACTGATGACTGATACCTGATGACTGATGACTGATGACTGATGACTGATGACTGATACCTGATGACTGATACCTGATGACTGATGACTGATGACTGATGACTGATGACTGATACCTGATGACTGATACCTGATGACTGATGACTGATGACTGATACCTGATGACTGATGACTGATGACTGATACCTGATGACTGATGACTGATACCTGATGACTGATGACTGATACCTGATGACTGATACCTGATGACTGATGACTGATGACTGATGACTGATGACTGATGACTGATACCTGATGACTGATACCTGATGACTGATACCTGATGACTGATGACTGATGACTGATGACTGATGACTGATGACTGATACCTGATGACTGATGACTGATGACTGATGACTGATGACTGATACCTGATGACTGATACCTGATGACTGATACCTGATACCTGATGACTGATGACTGATGACTGATACCTGATGACTGATGACTGATGACTGATACCTGATGACTGATGACTGATGACTGATGACTGATGACTGATGACTGATACCTGATGACTGATGACTGATGACTGATGACTGATGACTGATGACTGATAGCTGATGACTGATACCTGATGACTGATGACTGATACCTGATGACTGATGACTGATGACTGATACCTGATGACTGATGACTGATGACTGATACCTGATACCTGATGACTGATGACTGATGACTGATGACTGATACCTGATGACTGATGACTGATGACTGATGACTGATACCTGATGACTGATGACTGATGACTGATGACTGATACCTGATGACTGATGACTGATGAGTGATGACTGATACCTGATGACTGATACCTGATGACTGATGACTGATGACTGATACCTGATGACTGATGACTGATGACTGATGACTGATACCTGATGACTGATGACTGATGACTGATGACTGATACCTGATGACTGATGACTGATGACTGATGACTGATGACTGATACCTGATGACTGATGACTGATGACTGATGACTGATGACTGATACCTGATGACTGATACCTGATGACTGATACCTGATACCTGATGACTGATGACTGATGACTGATGACTGATGACTGATGACTGATACCTGATGACTGATGACTGATGACTGATACCTGATGACTGATGACTGATGACTGATACCTGATGACTGATACCTGATGACTGATAACTGATGACTGATGACTGATGACTGATGACTGATGACTGATGACTGATGACTGATACCTGATGACTGATGACTGATGACTGATGACTGATACCTGATGACTGATGACTGATGACTGATGACTGATACCTGATGACTGATACCTGATGACTGATAACTGATGACTGATGACTGATGACTGATGACTGATGACTGATACCTGATGACTGATGACTGATGACTGATGACTGATGACTGATACCTGATGACTGATGACTGATGACTGATGACTGATGACTGATGACTGATGACTGATGACTGATACCTGATGACTGATAACTGATAACTGATACCTGATAACTGATACCTGATAACTGATACCTGATAACTGATACCTGGTACCTGGTAGCTGATAACTGATACCTGATGACTGATACCTGATGACTGATACCTGATGACTGATGACTGATACCTGATAACTGATACCTGATGACTGATACCTGATACCTGATACCTGATACCTGATGACTGATGACTGATACCTGATAACTGATACCTGATGACTGATACCTGATACCTGATACCTGATACCTGATACCTGATACCTGATGACTGATGACTGATACCTGATGACTGATGACTGATACCTGATGACTGATGACTGATACCTGATGACTGATGACTGATGACTGATACCTGATGACTGATGACTGATGACTGATGACTGATGACTGATACCTGATGACTGATACCTGATGACTGATACCTGATGACTGATGACTGATGACTGATACCTGATGACTGATGACTGATAACTGATACCTGATACCTGATACCTGATACCTGATAACTGATAACTGATAACTGATAACTGATACCTGATAACTGATACCTGATACCTGATACCTGATACCTGATACCTGATAACTGATACCTGATACCTGATACCTGATACCTGATAACTGATAACTGATACCTGATACCTGATACCTGATACCTGATGACTGATGACTGATGACTGATGACTGATGACTGATGACTGATACCTGATGACTGATGACTGATGACTGATACCTGATGACTGATACCTGATGACTGATACCTGATACCTGATACCTGATAACTGATAACTGATACCTGATAACTGATACCTGATACCTGATACCTGATACCTGATAACTGATACCTGATAACTGATAACTGATAACTGATACCTGATACCTGATACCTGATGACTGATAACTGATACCTGATACCTGATACCTGATGACTGATGACTGATGACTGATGACTGATGACTGATGACTGATACCTGATGACTGATGACTGATGACTGATGACTGATGACTGATACCTGATGACTGATGACTGATGACTGATACCTGATACCTGATAACTGATACCTGATAACTGATAACTGATAACTTATCCCTGATGACTGATGACTGATGACTGATGACTGATGACTGATGACTGATGACTGATAACTGATACCTGATAACTGATAACTGATAACTGATACCTGATGACTGATGACTGATACCTGATAACTGATACCTGATGACTGATGACTGATACCTGATGACTGATGACTGATGACTGATGACTGATGACTGATACCTGATGACTGATGACTGATGACTGATACCTGATGACTGATGACTGATGACTGATACCTGATACCTGATGACTGATACCTGATGACTGATGACTGATACCTGATGACTGATACCTGATGACTGATGACTGATGACTGATAACTGATACCTGATAACTGATACCTGATGACTGATGACTGATACCTGATGACTGATACCTGATGACTGATGACTGATACCTGATGACTGATACCTGATGACTGATGACTGATGACTGATGACTGATGACTGATACCTGATGACTGATACCTGATGACTGATGACTGATACCTGATGACTGATGACTGATGACTGATACCTGATGACTGATGACTGATGACTGATACCTGATACCTGATGACTGATACCTGATGACTGATGACTGATACCTGATGACTGATACCTGATGACTGATGACTGATGACTGATAACTGATACCTGATAACTGATAACTGATACCTGATGACTGATGACTGATACCTGATGACTGATGACTGATGACTGATGACTGATGACTGATGACTGATACCTGATAACTGATACCTGATGACTGATGACTGATACCTGATAACTGATACCTGATGACTGATGACTGATACCTGATGACTGATGACTGATGACTGATGACTGATGACTGATACCTGATGACTGATGACTGATGACTGATACCTGATGACTGATGACTGATGACTGATGACTGATACCTGATACCTGATGACTGATACCTGATGACTGATGACTGATACCTGATGACTGATACCTGATGACTGATGACTGATGACTGATGACTGATACCTGATGACTGATGACTGATGACTGATACCTGATGACTGATGACTGATGACTGATACCTGATGACTGATGACTGATGACTGATGACTGATACCTGATAACTGATACCTGATACCTGATACCTGGTACCTGGTACCTGGTACCTGATAACTGATACCTGATGACTGATACCTGATGACTGATACCTGATGACTGATACCTGATGACTGATGACTGATGACTGATACCTGATAACTGATACCTGATGACTGATGACTGATGACTGATACATGATACCTGATACCTGATGACTGATGACTGATACCTGATACCTGATACCTGATAACTGATAACTGATAACTGATACCTGATACCTGATACCTGATAACTGATACCTGATACCTGATAACTGATAACTGATAACTGATAACTGATACCTGATAACTGATACCTGATACCTGATGACTGATGACTGATGACTGATGACTGATGACTGATGACTGATGACTGATGACTGATGACTGATGACTGATACCTGATGACTGATACCTGATGACTGATACCTGATGACTGATGACTGATGACGGATGACTGATGACTGATGACTGATGACTGATACCTGATGACTGATACCTGATGACTGATGACTGATGACTGATACCTGATGACTGATGACTGATGACTGATGACTGATACCTGATGACTGATGACTGATGACTGATGACTGATGACTGATGACTGATGACTGATGACTGATACCTGATGACTGATGACTGATGACTGATGACTGATGACTGATACCTGATGACTGATACCTGATGACTGATGACTGATGACTGATACCTGATGACTGATACCTGATGACTGATGACTGATACCTGATGACTGATGACTGATGACTGATGACTGATACCTGATGACTGATGACTGATGACTGATACCTGATGACTGATGACTGATGACTGATGACTGATACCTGATGACTGATGACTGATGACTGATGACTGATGACTGATGACTGATGACTGATACCTGATGACTGATACCTGATGACTGATACCTGATGACTGATGACTGATGACTGATGACTGATACCTGATGACTGATACCTGATGACTGATGACTGATACCTGATGACTGATGACTGATGACTGATGACTGATACCTGATGACTGATGACTGATGACTGATACCTGATGACTGATGACTGATGACTGATGACTGATGACTGATGACTGATACCTGATGACTGATGACTGATGACTGATGACTGATGACTGATACCTGATGACTGATACCTGATGACTGATACCTGATGACTGATACCTGATGACTGATGACTGATGACTGATGACTGATGACTGATGACTGATACCTGATGACTGATGACTGATGACTGATGACTGATGACTGATGACTGATGACTGATGACTGATGACTGATGACTGATGACTGATACCTGATGACTGATGACTGATACCTGATGACTGATGACTGATGACTGATACCTGATACCTGATACCTGATGACTGATGACTGATGACTGATACCTGATGACTGATGACTGATGACTGATGACTGATGACTGATACCTGATGACTGATGACTGATACCTGATGACTGATGACTGATGACTGATGACTGATGACTGATACCTGATGACAGATGACTGATGACTGATGACTGATACCTGATGACTGATGACTGATGACTGATGACTGATACTTGATACCTGATGACTGATGACTGATGACTGATGACTGATACCTGATGACTGATGACTGATGACTGATGACCGATGACTGATACCTGATGACTGATGACTGATGACTGATACCTGATGACTGATGACTGATACCTGATGACTGATGACTGATACCTGATGACTGATGACTGATGACTGATACCTGATGACTGATGACTGATGACTGATGACTGATACCTGATGACTGATACCTGATGACTGATACCTGATGACTGATGACTGATGACTGATGACTGATGACTGATGACTGATACCTGATGACTGATACCTGATGACTGATGACTGATGACTGATGACTGATGACTGATACCTGATGACTGATACCTGATGACTGATGACTGATACCTGATGACTGATGACTGATGACTGATACCTGATGACTGATGACTGATGACTGATGACTGATACCTGATACCTGATGACTGATGACTGATGACTGATGACTGATGACTGATACCTGATGACTGATGACTGATACCTGATGACTGATACCTGATGACTGATACCTGATGACTGATGACTGATGACTGATGACTGATGACTGATGACTGATACCTGATGACTGATACCTGATGACTGATACCTGATGACTGATGACTGATGACTGATGACTGATGACTGATAGCTGATGACTGATACCTGATGACTGATGACTGATACCTGATGACTGATGACTGATGACTGATACCTGATGACTGATGACTGATGACTGATACCTGATACCTGATGACTGATGACTGATGACTGATGACTGATACCTGATGACTGATGACTGATGACTGATGACTGATGACTGATACCTGATGACTGATGACTGATGACTGATGACTGATGACTGATACCTGATGACTGATACCTGATGACTGATACCTGATGACTGATGACTGATGACTGATGACTGATGACTGATGACTGATGACTGATACCTGATGACTGATACCTGATGACTGATACCTGATGACTGATGACTGATGACTGATGACTGATACCTGATGACTGATGACTGATGACTGATGACTGATGACTGATACCTGATGACTGATGACTGATGACTGATGACTGATGACTGATACCTGATGACTGATGACTGATGACTGATGACTGATACCTGATGACAGATGACTGATGACTGATGACTGATGACTGATACCTGATGACTGATGACTGATGACTGATACCTGATGACTGATGACTGATACCTGATGACTGATGACTGATACCTGATGACTGATGACTGATGACTGATGACTGATACCTGATGACTGATGACTGATGACTGATGACTGATGACTGATACCTGATGACTGATGACTGATGACTGATGACTGATGACTGATACCTGATGACTGATGACTGATGACTGATGACTGATGACTGATGACTGATGACTGATACCTGATGACTGATGACTGATGACTGATGACTGATGACTGATACCTGATGACTGATGACTGATGACTGATACCTGATGACTGATGACTGATACCTGATGACTGATGACTGATACCTGATAACTGATGACTGATGACTGATGACTGATGACTGATACCTGATGACTGATGACTGATACCTGATGACTGATGACTGATGACTGATGACTGATGACTGATGACTGATGACTGATGACTGATACCTGATGACTGATGACTGATGACTGATACCTGATGACTGATACCTGATGACTGATGACTGATGACTGATGACTGATGACTGATACCTGATGACTGATGACTGATGACTGATGACTGATGACTGATACCTGATGACTGATGACTGATGACTGATGACTGATGACTGATGACTGATACCTGATGACTGATGACTGATGACTGATGACTGATGACTGATACCTGATACCTGATGACTGATGACTGATACCTGATGACTGATGACTGATGACTGATGACTGATGACTGATACCTGATGACTGATGACTGATGACTGATGACTGATACCTGATGACTGATGACTGATGACTGATGACTGATGACTGATGACTGATACCTGATGACTGATGACTGATGACTGATACCTGATGACTGATACCTGATGACTGATACCTGATGACTGATGACTGATGACTGATGACTGATACCTGATGACTGATGACTGATGACTGATGACTGATGACTGATACCTGATAACTGATACCTGATGACTGATACCTGATACCTGATGACTGATGACTGATGACTGATGACTGATGACTGATGACTGATACCTGATAACTGATGACTGATACCTGATACCTGATGACTGATGACTGATGACTGATGACTGATGACTGATGACTGATGACTGATGACTGATACCTGATAACTGATACCTGATACCTGATACCTGGTACCTGGTACCTGGTACCTGGTACCTGATAACTGATACCTGATGACTGATACCTGATGACTGATACCTGATGACTGATACCTGATGACTGATGACTGATGACTGATGACTGATACCTGATAACTGATACCTGATGACTGATGACTGATGACTGATACATGATACCTGATACCTGATGACTGATACCTGATGACTGATACCTGATACCTGATACCTGATAACTGATAACTGATAACTGATACCTGATACCTGATACCTGATAACTGATACCTGATGACTGATGACTGATGACTGATGACTGATACCTGATGACTGATGACTGATGACTGATGACTGATACCTGATGACTGATACCTGATGACTGATACCTGATGACTGATGACTGATGACTGATGACTGATGACTGATACCTGATGACTGATGACTGATGACTGATACATGATACCTGATACCTGATGACTGATACCTGATGACTGATACCTGATACCTGATACCTGATAACTGATACCTGATAACTGATACCTGATACCTGATACCTGATAACTGATACCTGATGACTGATGACTGATGACTGATGACTGATACCTGATGACTGATGACTGATGACTGATGACTGATACCTGATGACTGATACCTGATGACTGATACCTGATGACTGATGACTGATGACTGATGACTGATACCTGATGACTGATGACTGATACCTGATGACTGATACCTGATGACTGATACCTGATGACTGATGACTGATGACTGATGACTGATGACTGATGACTGATGACTGATACCTGATGACTGATGACTGATGACTGATACCTGATAACTGATACCTGATACCTGATACCTGGTACCTGGTACCTGGTACCTGGTACCTGATAACTGATACCTGATGACTGATACCTGATGACTGATACCTGATGACTGATGACTGATGACTGATGACTGATACCTGATAACTGATACCTGATGACTGATGACTGATGACTGATACATGATACCTGATACCTGATGACTGATACCTGATGACTGATACCTGATACCTGATACCTGATAACTGATAACTGATAACTGATACCTGATACCTGATAACTGATACCTGATACCTGATAACTGATAACTGATAACTGATACCTGATAACTGATACCTGATACCTGATACCTGATAACTGATACCTGATGACTGATGACTGATGACTGATGACTGATACCTGATGACTGATGACTGATGACTGATGACTGATGACTGATACCTGATGACTGATACCTGATGACTGATACCTGATGACTGATGACTGATGACTGATGACTGATGACTGATGACTGATACCTGATGACTGATACCTGATGACTGATACCTGATGACTGATGACTGATGACTGATGACTGATGACTGATGACTGATACCTGATGACTGATACCTGATGACTGATACCTGATGACTGATACCTGATGACTGATGACTGATGACTGATGACTGATGACTGATACCTGATGACTGATACCTGATGACTGATACCTGATACCTGATGACTGATGACTGATGACTGATGACTGATGACTGATACCTGATGACTGATGACTGATGACTGATACCTGATGACTGATACCTGATGACTGATGACTGATGACTGATACCTGATACCTGATGACTGATGACTGATGACTGATACCTGATGACGGATACCTGATGACTGATACCTGATGACTGATGACTGATGACTGATGACTGATACCTGATGACTGATACCTGATGACTGATACCTGATGACTGATACCTGATGACTGATGACTGATACCTGATGACTGATGACTGATGACTGATACCTGATGACTGATGACTGATGACTGATGCCTGATGACTGATGACTGATGACTGATGACTGATGACTGATGACTGATACCTGATGACTGATGACTGATACCTGATGACTGATGACTGATACCTGATGACTGATGACTGATGACTGATGACTGATACCTGATGACTGATGACTGATGACTGATGACTGATGACTGATGCCTGATGACTGATGACTGATGACTGATGACTGTTGACTGATACCTGATGACTGATGACTGATGACTGATACCTGATACCTGATGACTGATGACTGATACCTGATGACTGATACCTGATGACTGATACCTGATGACTGATGACTGATGACTGATACCTGATGACTGATGACTGATACCTGATGACTGATGACTGATGACTGATGACTGATGACTGATGACTGATACCTGATACCTGATGACTGATGACTGATGACTTATACCTGATGACTGATGACTGATGACTGATGCCTGATGCCTGATGACTGATGACTGATGACTGATGACTGATGACTGATACCTGATGACTGATGACTGATGACTGATGACTGATACCTGATGACTGATGACTGATACCTGATGACTGATGACTGATGACTGATACCTGATGACTGATGACTGATGACTGATGATTGATGACTGATGACTGATACCTGATGACTGATGACTGATGACTGATGACTGATGACTGATGACTGATACCTGATGACTGATGTCTGATGACTGATGACTGATGACTGATACCTGATGACTGATGACTGATGACTGATGACTGATGACTGATGACTGATACCTGATACCTGATGACTGATGACTGATGACTGATACCTGATGACTGATGACTGATGACTGATACCTGATGACTGATGACTGATGACTGATACCTGATGACTGATGACTGATGACTGATGACTGATGACTGATGACTGATACCTGATGACTGATGACTGATGACTGATGACTGATACCTGATGACTGATACCTGATGACTGATGACTGATGACTGATGACTGATGACTGATGACTGATACCTGATGACTGATGACTGATGACTGATGACTGATACCTGATGACTGATACCTGATGACTGATACCTGATGATGACTGATGACTGATGACTGATACCTGATGACTGATACCTGATGATGACTGATGACTGATGACTGATGACTGATGACTGATACCTGATGACTGATACCTGATGACTGATGACTGATGACTGATGACTGATACCTGATACCTGATGACTGATGACTGATGACTGATGACTGATACCTGATGACTGATGACTGATGACTGATACCTGATGACTGATACCTGATGACTGATGACTGATGACTGATGACTGATGACTGATGACTGATACCTGATGACTGATGACTGATGACTGATGACTGATACCTGATGACTGATACCTGATGACTGATACCTGATGATGACTGATGACTGATGACTGATGACTGATGACTGATACCTGATGACTTATACCTGATGATGACTGATGACTGATGACTGATGACTGATACCTGATGACTGATACCTGATGACTGATGACTGATGACTGATGACTGATACCTGATACCTGATGACTGATGACTGATGACTGATGACTGATGACTGATGACTGATACCTGATGACTGATGACTGATGACTGATACCTGATGACTGATACCTGATGACTGATGACTGATGACTGATGACTGATGACTGATGACTGATACCTGATGACTGATGACTGATGACTGATACCTGATGACTGATACCTGATGACTGATACCTGATGACTGATACCTGATGACTGATACCTGATGATGACTGATGACTGATGACTGATGACTGATGACTGATGACTGATACCTGATGACTGATACCTGATGACTGATGACTGATGACTGATACCTGATGACTGATGACTGATGACTGATACCTGATACCTGATACCTGATGACTGATGACTGATACCTGATACCTGATACCTGATGACTGATGACTGATGACTGATGCCTGATGACTGATGACTGATGACTGATACCTGATGACTGATGACTGATGACTGATACCTGATGACTGATGACTGATACCTGATGACTGATGACTGATGCCTGATGACTGATGACTGATGACTGATGACTGATACCTGATGACTGATACCTGATGACTGATACCTGATGATGACTGATGACTGATGACTGATGACTGATGACTGATACCTGATGACTGATACCTGATGACTGATGACTGATGACTGATGACTGATACCTGATGACTGATGACTGATACCTGATGACTGATGACTGATGACTGATGACTGATACCTGATACCTGATACCTGATGACTGATGACTGATGACTGATACCTGATGACTGATGACTGATGACTGATACCTGATGACTGATGACTGATACCTGATGACTGATGACTGATGACTGATGACTGATACCTGATGACTGATGACTGATACCTGATGACTGATGACTGATGACTGATGACTGATGACTGATGACTGATACCTGATGACTGATGACTGATGACTGATGACTGATACCTGATGACTGATGACTGATGACTGATGACTGATACCTGATGACTGATGACTGATGACTGATGACTGATGCCTGATGACTGATGACTGATGACTGATGACTGATACCTGATGACTGATACCTGATGACTGATACCTGATGATGACTGATGACTGATGACTGATGACTGATACCTGATGACTGATGACTGATGACTGATGACTGATACCTGATGACTGATACCTGATGACTGATGACTGATGACTGATGACTGATACCTGATGACTGATACCTGATGACTGATACCTGATGATGACTGATGACTGATGACTGATGACTGATACCTGATGACTGATACCTGATGACTGATGACTGATGACTGATGACTGATACCTGATGACTGATGACTGATGACTGATGACTGATGACTGATACCTGATGACTGATGACTGATGACTGATGACTGATGACTGATGACTGATACCTGATGACTGATGACTGATGACTGATGACTGATGACTGATACCTGATGACTGATACCTGATGACTGATACCTGATGATGACTGATGACTGATGACTGATGACTGATGACTGATACCTGATGACTGATGACTGATGACTGATACCTGATGACTGATACCTGATGACTGATGACTGATGACTGATGACTGATGACTGATGACTGATGACTGATGACTGATACCTGATGACTGATGACTGATGACTGATACCTGATGACTGATGACTGATGACTGATGACTGATACCTGATGACTGATACCTGATGACTGATACCTGATGACTCATGACTGATGACTGATGACTGATGACTGATGACTGATGACTGATGACTGATGACTGATACCTGATGACTGATGACTGATGACTGATACCTGATGACTGATGACTGATGACTGATGACTGATGACTGATGACTGATGACTGATACCTGATGACTGATGACTGATGACTGATGACTGATGACTGATGACTGATACCTGATGACTGATGACTGATGACTGATGACTGATGACTGATACCTGATGACTGATGACTGATGACTGATACCTGATGACTGATGACTGATGACTGATGACTGATGACTGATACCTGATGACTGATACCTGATGACTGATGACTGATGACTGATGACTGATACCTGATGACTGATGACTGATGACTGATGACTGATGACTGATGACTGATGACTGATGACTGATACCTGATGACTGATGACTGATGACTGATGACTGATGACTGATGACTGATACCTGATGACTGATACCTGATGACTGATGACTGATGACTGATGACTGATGACTGATACCTGATGACTGATGACTGATGACTGATACCTGATGACTGATGACTGATGACTGATACCTGATGACTGATGACTGATGACTGATGACTGATACCTGATGACTGATACCTGATGACTGATACCTGATGACTGATGACTGATGACTGATGACTGATGACTGATGACTGATGGCTGATGACTGATAGCTGATGACTGATACCTGATGACTGATGACTGATACCTGATGACTGATGACTGATGACTGATACCTGATGACTGATGACTGATGACTGATACCTGATGACTGATGACTGATGACTGATGACTGATGACTGATACCTGATGACTGATGACTGATGACTGATGACTGATGACTGATGACTGATACCTGATGACTGATGACTGATGACTGATACCTGATACCTGATGACTGATGACTGATGACTGATACCTGATGACTGATGACTGATGACTGATGACTGATGACTGATGACTGATACCTGATGACTGATGACTGATGACTGATGACTGATGACTGATACCTGATGACTGATGACTGATGACTGATGACTGATGACTGATACCTGATGACTGATACCTGATGACTGATGACTGATGACTGATGACTGATGACTGATGACTGATACCTGATGACTGATGACTGATGACTGATGACTGATACCTGATGACTGATGACTGATGACTGATGACTGATGACTGATGACTGATGACTGATACCTGATGACTGATGACTGATGACTGATGACTGATGACTGATGACTGATGACTGATACCTGATGACTGATGACTGATGACTGATGACTGATGACTGATGACTGATGACTGATGACTGATGACTGATGACTGATGACTGATAACTGATGACTGATAACTGATGACTGATACCTGATGACTGATGACTGATACCTGATGACTGATGACTGATGACTGATGACTGATACCTGATGACTGATGACTGATGACTGATGACTGATGACTGATGACTGATACCTGATGACTGATACCTGATGACTGATACCTGATGATGACTGATGACTGATGACTGATACCTGATGACTGATGACTGATGACTGATGACTGATGACTGATGACTGATGACTGATGACTGATACCTGATGACTGATGACTGATACCTGATGACTGATGACTGATGACTGATACCTGATGACTGATGACTGATGACTGATACCTGATGACTGATACCTGATGACTGATGACTGATGACTGATGACTGATGACTGATACCTGATGACTGATGACTGATACCTGATGACTGATGACTGATACCTGATGACTGATGACTGATGACTGATGCCTGATGACTGATGACTGATGACTGATGACTGATGACTGATGACTGATACCTGATGACTGATGACTGATACCTGATGACTGATGACTGATGACTGATGACTGATACCTGATGACTGATGACTGATGACTGATGACTGATGCCTGATGCCTGATGCCTGATGCCTGATGACTGATGACTGATGACTGATGACTGATACCTGATGACTGATGACTGATACCTGATGACTGATGACTGATGACTGATGACTGATGACTGATGACTGATACCTGATGACTGATACCTGATGACTGATGACTGATGACTGATACCTGATGACTGATACCTGATGACTGATGACTGATGACTGATACCTGATGACTGATGACTGATGACTGATACCTGATGACTGATGACTGATGACTGATGACTGATACCTGATGACTGATGACTGATGACTGATGACTGATACCTGATGACTGATACCTGATGACTGATACCTGATACCTGATGACTGATACCTGATGACTGATACCTGATACCTGATGACTGATGACTGATGACTGATACCTGATACCTGATGACTGATGACTGATGACTGATACCTGATGACTGATACCTGATGACTGATACCTGATGACTCATGACTGATGACTGATGACTGATGACTGATGACTGATGACTGATGACTGATGACTGATTACTGATACCTGATGACTGATGACTGATGACTGATACCTGATGACTGATGACTAATGACTAATGACTGATACCTGATGACTGATGACTGATGACTGATGACTGATACCTGATGACTGATGACTGATGACTGATGACTGATGACTGATGACTAATGACTGATACCTGATGACTGATGACTGATGACTGATGACTGATACCTGATGACTGATGACTGATGACTGATGACTGATGACTGATGACTGATACCTGATGACTGATGACTGATGACTGATGACTGATGACTGATACCTGATGACTGATACCTGATGACTGATGACTGATGACTGATGACTGATGACTAATGACTGATGACTGATGACTGATGACTGATGACTGATACCTGATGACTGATGACTGATGACTGATACCTGATGACTGATGACTGATGACTGATACCTGATGACTGATGACTGATGACTGATGACTGATACCTGATGACTGATGACTGATGACTGATGACTGATACCTGATGACTGATGACTGATGACTGATGACTGATACCTGATACCTGATGACTGATGACTGATGACTGATACCTGATGACTGATGACTGATGACTGATACCTGATGACTGATGACTGATGACTGATGACTGATACCTGATGACTGATGACTGATGACTGATGACTGATGCCTGATGCCTGATGACTGATACCTGATGACTGATGACTGATGACTGATGACTGATGACTGATGACTGATACCTGATGACTGATGACTGATGACTGATACCTGATGACTGATGACTGATGACTGATGACTGATGACTGATACCTGATGACTGATGACTGATGACTGATACCTGATGACTGATACCTGATGACTGATGACTGATGACTGATGACTGATGACTGATACCTGATGACTGATGACTGATGACTGATGACTGATACCTGATGACTGATGACTGATGACTGATGACTGATGACTGATACCTGATGACTGATGACTGATGACTGATACCTGATGACTGATGACTGATGACTGATACCTGATGACTCATGACTGATGACTGATGACTGATACCTGATGACTGATACCTGATGACTGATACCTGATGACTCATGACTGATGACTGATGACTGATGACTGATGACTGATGACTGATGACTGATTACTGATACCTGATGACTGATGACTGATGACTGATACCTGATGACTGATGACTAATGACTAATGACTGATACCTGATGACTGATGACTGATGACTGATGACTGATACCTGATGACTGATGACTGATGACTGATGACTGATGACTGATGACTGATGACTGATGACTGATGACTAATGACTAATGACTAATGACTAATGACTGATACCTGATGACTGATGACTGATGACTGATGACTGATGACTGATGACTGATGACTAATGACTGATACCTGATGACTGATGACTGATGACTGATGACTGATACCTGATGACTGATGACTGATGACTGATGACTGATGACTGATGACTGATACCTGATGACTGATGACTGATGACTGATACCTGATGACTGATGACTGATGACTGATACCTGATGACTGATACCTGATGACTGATGACTGATGACTGATGACTGATGACTGATGACTGATACCTGATGACTGATGACTGATGACTGATGACTGATACCTGATGACTGATGACTGATGACTGATGACTGATACCTGATGACTGATGACTGATGACTGATGACTGATACCTGATGACTGATGACTGATGACTGATGACTGATACCTGATGACTGATGACTGATGACTGATACCTGATGACTGATGACTGATGACTGATGACTGATACCTGATGACTGATGACTGATGACTGATACCTGATGACTGATGACTGATGACTGATGACTGATACCTGATGACTGATGACTGATGACTGATGACTGATGACTGATACCTGATACCTGATACCTGATGACTGATGACTGATGACTGATGACTGATACCTGATGACTGATGACTGATGACTGATGACTGATGCCTGATGCCTGATGACTGATACCTGATGACTGATGACTGATGACTGATGACTGATGACTGATACCTGATGACTGATGACTGATGACTGATACCTGATGACTGATGACTGATGACTGATGACTGATGACTGATACCTGATGACTGATGACTGATGACTGATGACTGATACCTGATGACTGATACCTGATGACTGATGACTGATGACTGATGACTGATGACTGATACCTGATGACTGATGACTGATGACTGATGACTGATGACTGATACCTGATGACTGATGACTGATGACTGATACCTGATGACTGATGACTGATACCTGATGACTGATGACTGATGACTGATGACTGATACCTGATGACTGATGACTGATGACTGATACCTGATGACTGATGACTGATGACTGATGACTGATGACTGATACCTGATGACTGATGACTGATGACTGATGACTGATACCTGATGACTGATACCTGATGACTGATGACTGATGACTGATGACTGATGACTGATACCTGATGACTGATGACTGATGACTGATGACTGATGACTGATACCTGATGACTGATGACTGATGACTGATACCTGATGACTGATGACTGATACCTGATGACTGATGACTGATGACTGATACCTGATGACTGATACCTGATGACTGATGACTGATGACTGATGACTGATGACTGATACCTGATGACTGATGACTGATACCTGATGACTGATGACTGATGACTGATGACTGATGACTGATACCTGATGACTGATACCTGATGATGACTGATGACTGATGACTGATGACTGATGACTGATGACTGATACCTGATGACTGATGACTGATGACTGATGACTGATACCTGATGACTGATACCTGATGACTGATGACTGATGACTGATGACTGATGACTGATGACTGATGACTGATGACTGATACCTGATGACTGATGACTGATGACTGATGACTGATGACTGATACCTGATGACTGATGACTGATGACTGATACCTGATGACTGATACCTGATGACTGATACCTGATGACTGATACCTGATGACTGATACCTGATGATGACTGATGACTGATACCTGATGACTGATACCTGATGACTGATACCTGATGATGACTGATGACTGATACCTGATGACTGATACCTGATGATGACTGATGACTGATACCTGATGACTGATGACTGATACCTGATGACTGATGACTGATGACTGATGACTGATGACTGATGACTGATGACTGATGACTGATACCTGATGACTGATGACTGATGACTGATACCTGATGACTGATACCTGATGACTGAGGCATCAGAGTTACTCTGGACTCTGTCTGGCCTTTGTTCAGCGGTGTCCTTTTCAGAAGTGCACAAAACTTTGCAATCCTAAAAAGACGGACACCCCCGGATCACTGGTCCTATGGTGTCCAGAGTGACTACATCTGCCTCATTATAGGGAATTTTCCGCCGGGGGTTCTGTTTGAATCACTTGTTTCAGAGATTTACATTGAAACCCCAGTGTAAGCGCAGAGCGCAGGATAAATGTGCACCGAGCCTTACTGTGATCTTTGGGAGGCAGAATGAAAAAATCAACAGTAGGTGAAGAATTGGTTTTATTTACTTTTTACGCCGTTCCTCGAGCGGTATAAGTGATTAGGCGACTTTATTCTTCAGGTCAGTGCGACTACAGCGATGCCAGATTTATCTTGGGTTTTTATGTTTGGCTGCTGTCGCACACTAAAAGACGCTTTTTATTGCAAAAAATATTTTTTGCATCACTATATTTTGAGAGCCATAATTTTTTCGGATTTCGACTGACAGTCGTTTGAGGGCTTGTTTTTTGCAGGACGAGCTGATGTTTTTATTGGTATCATTTTCGGGCACATGACATTTTTTGATCGCTTTATATTCTGATTTTTGGGAGACAGAATGAACAAAAACCAGCAATTCAGGAATTGCGTTTTGTTTTTGTTTTTTTAAACCATTCCACGTGTAGCATAATTGGTAAGACAGCTTTAACCCCTTCCTGACATACGACGTACTATCCCGTCCACGGTACCCGGGCCCGCATGACCGTGGATGGGATAGTACGTCGGGCTAGAGTTGAGCGACTTTTGGTTTTTTAGGGTCGAGTTTCGTTTCGTGAAACCCGACTTTTCCAAAAGTCGGGTCGAGCAAGATCGGCCGATTATAGGGAAGAGTCGGGGTCGTCCCGAAACACGAAACCCAATGTAAGTCAATGGGGAATAAAAGTCGGCAGTGAGAGGAGGACAGGAAACACACCTACAGTGCCCATTTGAATGCCAAAAGCATCAATTCTTCTTACTTAAGCTTGTCATCCTTAATTAACTTCATAATACAAGTTACGCACTGAAAAATGGGGTTATTTGGCTAAAGTTGTGGGGGGGTAGGGCTGGCTCCAGGTTTTCATGTGCCCTGGGCGAAAGAGCGCCCCTTTAACACATACCAAAACTCATCATGCTCCGATACGGCAGAGAAATAGCGGTATAGTACAATGAAAAATACTTCACTTTTTACATCTCATGACGAGGCCCATCTATTTCTCCATACAGAATCATTGGTCCCATATAATGTTTGAAACAGTATATGATGAGCTCCACATAATGCTACAGTATATGCTGGTCCCCATGGATGAAGCTCCACTGTCTTATGGGCCCAAATAATGCTCCAAACATAATGGGCCCCATTTCTAATGCTCTAGTGTATAATGGGCCCTGTAAATGCTGCTCCAGTGTCTGATGTCCACCTTTGGAATGTTCCAGTATATGGTGGGCCCCATCTATCATTCTCCAGAGTATAGTGCTCCCCAAAAATTGCTGTCCCAACATTGAAAACAATGAAATAAGTCTCCTCGCTAGGGAATCCCTGTACTAGTCTGGACTCCTCGTCGTCCCCATCTTCCATCTCACTGCACAGTATTTCACTACTCAGCAAGCTAACTTTGCCCTGTTCCCTCCTTCCAAATATTATTCTGAATCTGCACCCTACTATTCATCTGTCTCCACACCCTTCATGCACATGATAACTGCATTTGATACTTGTCTATTGCACTTAAACACACGGGCTGATGACCGGATCATGCAGCTTTATATGAAAATCCCTATTATAATTGCCAGACCTGAATTAACAAGCATTTCTCACCTACTGTGTCCCCCCATTTCCTTGTAGATTGTAAGCTTGCGAGCAGGGACCTCACTCCTAATGTCACTGTTTGAATTGTCTTAACTTGTTTTGAATTTATTGTCTGTACATGTCCCCGCTTAATTGTAAAGTGCTGCGGAATATGTTGGCGCTATATAAATAAAAATTATTATTATTATTATTTCAACCTTGCAAGTGCTGTGATCCTGAGGAAGCAGGGGGGGCCCACTCGTTGGCGACGGCACTGGCACAGGGCCCCTGATAGTACGGTGGTGTGTCTGATGGCGGGTGGGCCGAACCTGCACTTTCATCTGCAGCTTCCTCTTTGTCACCATGTAAGATGGAACTGTATATGGGAAGGGTAACCTGAATTTCATCAGGGTCAGATTCAGGCCGTGTAGCGTGCGAGGGGAATGTAGTGGTCTGGGTCAATGTACCAGCAGATTCATCGAGCAGTGGCTGGGCATCAGTGCACTTGTGTCGCCCCCAGGAGTACGGTCGCCACAGTGGCATTACCTTCCTCCTAGGGAGTGTGATGTCATGCTTGGGAGCAACGAACGATCTCTCTAGCAGGTTAACTGGTTGGGCGGCGTTATTCCCACGAGTCATGACCCTCCAAACAGCGTTCATGAAGGCAAAGTGTTTGTTTTACGTGGGCAGTATGGTTGCAAAGCTGAACCTTAAAGGAATGTCCAGAAGGGCACCACCAGGAGTGGAGCCTACGGTTTAATTCGACTCCACCTGGGAAACCTCAACCATGCCAGCTACAGAAAAGATGCACACATTGCAAGCTTAATTCCGTTAACGAACGAGACTCCATCATGCCCCGCGGTCCGAGTCCGGCTTACTAGAGGGACACGTGAGGCTCTGGCACATGAGATTGGCCAATAACTGGTGTGTCATGCCCTTACATGTCCGTGGCTGCATGTGCGCTACACTGAAAAGGCCAGCGTTTGTCGCTTACAGGTGCAGATAACCCGCTGAACAACGTTAGTGATGGGGATCTGTGATTACAATTATTACCCGCGAACAATGATTTCCCAGTAAGTGCAGGTCAACCGCAGTTCCGGAATTAGGCCTAACCGTCATTCCTGAAAAAATGAAAAACTTACGTGTGCAAACCACAGGTGCTGTAGCTTGCTTAACAGCTCACCAGCCGTTCTCAGGCCCAGTATGGATTACACGTGATTGCACAAAGGTGAGAAAGGGTACCGTATCCCCGGATAACATGTATGGATAGCATAGTGTACACATTCAAAATATATGTCTATACATCAGGAGGCAGGCTCAGACGGTGTTAGGCCCAGTATGGATTGCACGTGATTGCACAAAGGTGAGAAAGGGTACCGTATCCCTGGATAACATGTATGGATAGCATAGTGTACACATTCAAAATATATGTCTATACATCAGGAGGCAGGCTCAGATGGTGTTAGGCCCAGTATGGATTGCACGTGATTGCACAAAGGTGAGAAAGGGTACCGTATCCCCGGATAACATGTATGGATAGCATAGTGTACACATTCAAAATATATGCCTATACATCAGGAGGCAGGCTCAGACGGTGTTAGGCACAGTATGGATTGCACATGATTGCACAAAGGTGAGAAAGGGTACCGTATCCCCGGATAACATGTATGGATAGCATAGTGTACACATTCAAAATATATGTCTATACATCAGGATGCAGGCTCAGACGGTGTTAGGCCCAGTATGGATTGCACGTGATTGCACAAAGGTGAGAAAGGGTACCGTATCCCCAGATAACATGTATGGATAGCATAGTGTACACATTCAAAATATATGTCTATACATCAGGAGGCAGGCTCAAACGGTGTCAGGCACAGTATGGATTTGACGGCCCAGACTACACAGCAGAGGAGCAGGGAGAGGTAAAGATTGCAAATGCTGGGGCCCTGCCCAAGCAAGGGGGGCCCACTCGTGGGCGTCAGTACTGGCACTGGGCCCCTCTTAGTACGGCGGTGTGTCTGACGGCGGGTGTGCACCACCACCGTCAGAGACACTTGATTGCACTATGAGGGACCCTGTGCCAGTGCCCGCGCCCAAGAGTCTGCCTACCAACCTGTCCAGGGCAACGGCACTCGCACGGTGTCGTGCACTAGGTGGTGACCACGGCCATGGGGGGGGAGGCAGCACAGTTAGGGAGTTTTAGAAAGTGGCATATGTTGATGTTGGACATTCAGCTGATGCAAAAGGCGAAATAGGTGAAGTCCCAGGAAGAGGTGGACCAAAGCAAGCCATTTTTCTGTCACCCTATGTGTCATCAGGGGAAGGTGGGACAAAATCCTTGGAAACCCATGCATGGTTCATTTTAATGAAGGTTAGATCATCCACATTTTGGGTTGACAGACGGGTCCTTTTTTCTGTCAGGATTGATCCAGCTGCACTGAAGACTCTTTCCGATAGCACACTTGCAGCTGGGCAAGCGAGCTCCTGTAAGGCATATTGGGCCAATTCAGGCCAGGTGTCCAGTTTAGCGGCCCAATAGTCAAAGGGGAATGACCTGTGTGGGAGAACATCGATATGGGAGGAAAAGTAGTTTGTAACCATGGTTGACAACTGCTGTCTCCTGTCACTTTCCATCGATGCAGTATTACCAGTTGTGTGAGCGGTATTTGAAAAATCAGTCCACAACATTGTCATGAAACCCCTGTCTCCAACGCCACTTCTGCTGTGTGCACCACGAACACCTCTGCCAAGCTGCCCCCGGCCCGTACGGCTCGTGTGAGAACCATCACCACTGCTGTGTGCGGGGAATGCCTCAAGCAACCGATTTACCAGAGTTGCTTGTTTATTAGCCAATATTAGGTCAAGGTTCTCCTGTGGCATGATGTTTTGTAATTTGCCTTTATAGCGTGGATCCAGGATGCTGGCCAACCAGTAGTCGTCATCGTTCATCATTTTGGCAATGCGGGGGTCCCTTTTTAGGATCCGCAAGGCATAATCTGACATGTGGGCCAATGTTCCCGGTGTCAATGATGCACTGCGAGTGCTGGTTGGAGGAGCACTTTCTGGCAAATCCACATCCCTCCAGTCACGCACAAACCCTGTACCAGACCTTGCCACGCCAACATATTCACTTGCCCCACGAGATGCATCCTCCTCCCCTAAGTAATCATCCCCATCATCATCATCCTCCTCCTCTTCTTCCTCCACCTCGTCCAGGAGAGGTCCCTGAGCAGACAATGGCTGAATGTCATCAAGGATTCCCTCCTCCTCTTCCTCCTCATCAACATTGGCTGCAGACACCTGCTCCTTAAGGTGCGTCAAAGTTTGCATGAGCAGACACATAAGTGGGATGCTCATGCTTAGGATGGCGTCGTCTGCGCTTACCAGCCGTGTGCATTCCTCAAAACACTGAAGGACTTTACAGAGGTCTTTCAGCTTCGACCACTGCACACCTGTCAACTCCTTGTCTGCTCTCAAAGTGCCTGGCCGTGTATCCTCCCACAAATGCATTATGGCCTGCCTCTGCTCGCACAGCCGCTCCACCATGTGCAGGGTGGAGTTCCACCTTGTTGCAATGTCGATAATGAGGCGGTGGTTGGGAAGGTGGAGCAATCGCTGCAGCTTCTGCATACGAAGGGAGTGTACAGGCGACCGGCGGATGTGCGCGCACAGTCTTCGCACCTTCTGGAGCAGGGCTGTTAACTCCGGATAATTTTTGAGGAAGCACTGCACCACCAGGTTCAAGGTGTGAGCCAAGCAAGGTATGTGGCTGAGTTTTGAAAGGGCTATGGCTGCCACAAAATTACGGCCGTTATCACTAACTACCTTGCCTGCCCCAAGATGTACACTGCCCAGCCATGACTCAGTTTGTCGCTTCAAGTACTCGGCCAGCACCTCGGCGGTATGTCTGTCACCCAAACACATCATCTGCAACACAGCCTGCTGACGCTTTCCACTAGCTGCTCGATAGGGGGACACATCGTGTGCAACAGTGGCAGCTGCAGATGGAGTGCTCGTACGACTGCGCTCTGTGGACGAGCTTTCGCTTCTGGAGGAGGAGGAGGAGGAGGAGGAGGGTGGAACGCCTACAGCCAACTGTTTCCTATACCATGGGCTAGGCAGCACTGTCCCACCACCGCTGTCCCCTGTGGACCCTGCATCCACCACATTAACCCAGTGCGCAGTGATGGACACGTAACGGCCCTGGCCATGCCGACTGGACCATGCATCAGTAGTGAGGTGCACCTTTCCGCTCACTGACTGCTTGCGTGCATGGACAATGCAGTCTTTCACATGATGGTGGAGGGCTGGGATGGCTTTGCGAGAGAAGAAGTGGCGACTAGGTAGGTCATAGCGTGGTACTGCATAGGCCATGAGTTCGCGGAAAGCTGTGCTTTCCACCAACCGAAAGGGCATCATCTCAAACGAGATTAGTTTGGCAATGTGGGCGTTCAAACCCAGTGTACGCGGATGAGAGACTGAGTACTTTCTTGACCTACTCATAGTGTCTGGGAGGGTGAGCTGGACTTGAGAGCTGCATATGGTGGAAGTAGCGGTGGACAGGGCGGACTGAGAGAGGGTTGATGATGGTGATGGAGTTGGTGTTCTTTCTGATGGCCTAGAATCAGTCTTTCGTTGATATAACAGTGGGATTCCCTGACTGCTGTGGCCTTGCAACGACACCTCAACATTTGCTGCTGTGCTAACCGGTGGGCTTACAGTGGGGGAAACAATGTAGCGTTGCTGACTACCTTCGTTGTGATCAGTTGCACATGTGGCACTTGAGGTTTGGTGTTGTGTCCACGCTTGCAAGTACATGCTGGTTAAATGTCTAAGCATGCAACTGGTATTCAAATTTTTCAGATTTTTCCCTCGGCTAAAGGTCTTTGCGCACTTCTTACAGATAACCTTGGCCTGATCATGAGGATTTTGTTCAAAAAAGTGCCACACTGCACTCTTCCTACTTTGGCAGACATTTTGCGGCCTAGCACGCTGTGATCTTTTGACCCTCTGGACAAGCTGTCCAGCAACTCTTTTGATGTTTGGAACCTGTCTTTGGAGTGCTCCGGGCCTGCCAGATAACAGCTGTTGCAATGTCGATGTCTGCTGTGGATGCTCCTCATCTGAGCTATTGGAAGCAGCACCCTCTTCCCCCAATGGATGCCAATCTGGGTCAACAACTGGGTCATCCATCACCTCCTCTTCTATGTCATGTGCACCTTCCTCTGTGTCACCGTGTATGGTGGTATAGTGTGCGGGAAGGGGCACCTGAGTCTCATCAGGGTCAGAATCTGGCTCTGTACACTGCGAGGACAATGTAGTGCTCTGAGTGAATGTACCAGCAGAATCATCCATCAGCGGCTGTGCATCACTGCACTCCATGTCAGATTCATCTTGGCCTGGGTAATTCACCATTTCACTTGATAATCCAGGCATGGTATGTGAAAACAGCTCCATGGAGTAATCAGTAGTATGGCCTGCGTCATCCTTCAATCTTGGTTGGGGTGAAGGACACAAGGAAAGGTGTGGTTCATGAACATGAGCCTCCAATGACGACTCAGTGCTTTTACTTTTTACAACTGAAGAAGAGGAGGCGATAGAGCTGGAGGCTGAGTCAGCAATGTAAGACAAAACTTTTTCCTGGTGCTCTGGCTTTAAAAGCGGTTTGCCAACTCCTAGAAAACTAAGCGTTCGAGGCCTTATGTAGCCAGACGATGATGCAGGCTCAACACCTCCTGCATTCGGTCCTATTTTGCTCTTGCCACTACCATCAGATCCACCACCAACACCATCATTACCAGCTGCCAACCCCCGCCCAATTCCACGGCCTCTTCCACCAGCCTTCCTCATTTTTGGTAGAAATGTAGACAAAATCCAACAAACTATATAGTATGTAAAACAAGGTACAAGGTGTCTATAGGACAGGGGAGATTTTGAATTTCTGCACACACTTTTGGACACTGGACACTTTTGGATTGTGTGAGGCCCAATGAATATCTGAGCGCTATGTGACAGGCTCGATGGCACAGCTGTGACCTAAGTGACTAGAGGATAAGGGAGATTTTGAATCTCTGCACACACTTTTGGACACTGGACACTTTTGGATTGTGTGAGGCCCAATGAATATCTGAGCACTATGAGACAGGCTCGATGGCACAGCTGTGACCTAAGTGACTAGAGGATAAGTGAGATTTTGAATCTCTGCACACACTTTTGGACACTGGACACTTTTGGATTGTGTGAGGCCCACTGATATCTGAGCGCTATGTGACAGGCTCGATGGCACAGCTGTGACCTAAGTGACTAGAGGATAAGTGAGATTTTGAATCTCTGCACACACTTTTGGACACTGGACACTTTTGGATTGTGTGAGGCCCAATGAATATCTGAGCGCTATGTGACAGGCTCGATGGCACAGCTGTGACCTAAGTGACTAGAGGATAAGGTAGATTTTGAATCTCTGCACACACTTTTGGACACTGGACACTTTTGGATTGTGTGAGGCCCAATGAATATCTGAGCGCTATGTGACAGGCTCGATGGCACAGCTGTGACCAAAGTGACTAGAGGATAAGGGAGATTGGATTGCTTTTAAAAAAGCAGTTTGCGGAGCAGTGGGTAAACAGCAATGCCAGCCTGTCAGGAAGCCTTAAAAGGCACCCCAACAACCAACACTACTGATACACCACAATATAGCCTCCCCTTGCACTGCACACACAGTGACTGGTGTGTTGTGCAGGCCAAATTGCTATCAGCAGCAGAAGCAGTTTTTTTTTCTTCTCAGCAGGACAAAAAAAAAATTGGGCTTGCTTTTAAAAAAGCAGTTTGAGGCCCAATGAATATCTGAGCGCTATGTGACAGGCTCGATGGCGCAGCTGTGACCAAAGTGACTAGAGGATAAGGGAGATTGGATTGCTTTTAAAAAAGCAGTTTGCGGAGCAGTGGGTAAACAGCAATGCCAGCCTGTCAGGAAGCCTTAGAAGGCAGCCCAACAACCAACACCACTGATACACCACTATATAGCCTCCCCTTGCACTGCACACACAGTGACTGGTGTGTTGTGCAGGCCAAATCGCTAGCAGCAGAAGCAGTTTTTCTGTCTTCTTCCCTGCCTAACGCTCTCCCTACAGAATCAGCAGCAACCTCTCCCTATGCTAAGATCGGCAGAAGTAAGATGGCGGTCGGCGTGCACGCCCTTTTATACCCCCTGTGACGCCCACCAAAGCAAGCCAATCACTTGCATGCCCTTCTGAAAGATGGTGGTGACCCGTGCCTATGTCATCACGTTGCCCACAGTGTCCGTGGATCCTGATTGGCTGAAAAAGAGCGCAAAACAAACTTTTGAAAAGCGACTTTGGCGCGTAAGTCGCCGACCTTGTGGCCGACCTCATCCTAGGGTCGGGTTTCGTTTCATGAAACCCGACTTTGCCAAAAGTCCGCGACTTTTGAATTTTTTCGACCCATTTCGCTCAACTCTAGTCAGGATTGATCCAGCTGCACTGAAGACTCTTTCCGATAGCACACTTGCAGCTGGGCAAGCGAGCTCCTGTAAGGCATATTGTGCCAATTCAGGCCAGGTGTCCAGTTTAGCGGCCCAATAGTCAAAGGGGAATGACCTGTGTGGGAGAACATAGATATGGGAGGAAAAGTACTTTGTAACCATAGTTGACAACTGCTGTCTCCTGTCACTTTCCATCGATGCAGTATTACCAGTTGTATGAGCGGTACTTGAAAAATCAGTCCACAACATTGTTATGAAACCCCTGTCTCCAACGCCACTTCTGCTGTGTGCACCACGAACACCTCTGCCAAGCTGCCCCCGGCCCGTACGGCTCGTGTGAGAACCATCACCGCTGCTGTGTGCTGGGAATGCCTCAAGCAACCGATTTACCAGAGTTGCTTGTTTATTAGCCAATATTAGGTCAAGGTTCTCCTGTGGCATGATGTTTTGTAATTTGCCTTTATAGCGTGGATCCAGGATGCTGGCCAACCAGTAGTCGTCATCGTTCATCATTTTGGCAATGTGGGGGTCCCTTTTTAGGATCTGCAAGGCATAATCTGACATGTGGGCCAATGTTCCCGGTGTCAATGATGCAATGGTTGGAGGAGCACTTTCTGGCAAATCCACATCCCTCCAGTCACGCACAAACCCTGTACCAGACCTTGCCACGCCAACATTTTCACTTGCCCCACGAGATGCATCCTCCTCCCCTAAGTAATCACCCCCATCATCCTCCTCCTCCTCCTCTTCTTCCTCCACCTCGTCCAGGAGAGGTCCCTGAGCAGACAATGGCTGAATGTCATCAAGGATTCCCTCCTCGTCAACATTGGCTGCAGACGCCTGCTCCTTAAGGTGCGTCAAAGTTTGCATGAGCAGACGCATAAGTGGGATGCTCATGCTTAGGATGGCGTCGTCTGCGCTTACCAGCCGTGTGCATTCCTCAAAACACTGAAGGACTTTACAGAGGTCTTTCAGCTTCGACCACTGCACACCTGTCAACTCCATGTCTGCTCTCAAAGTGACGGTCCGTGTATCCTCCCACAAATGCATTATGGCCTGCCTCTGCTCGCAATGTCGATAATGAGGCAGTGGTTGGGAAGGTGGAGCAATCGCTGCAGCTTCTACATACGAACGGAGTGTACAGGCGACCGGTGGATGTGCGCGCACAGTCTTCGCACCTTCTGGAGCAGGGCTGTTAACTCCGGATAATTATTGAGGAAGCACTGCACCACCAGGTTCAAGGTGTGAGCCAAGCAAGGTATGTTGCTGAGTTTTGAAAGGGCTATGGCTGACACAAAATTACGGCCATTATCACTAACTACCTTGCCTGCCTCAAGATGTACACTGCCCAGCCATGACTCAGTTTGTCGCTTCAAGTACTCGGCCAGCACCTCGGCGGTGTGTCTGTCGCCCAAACACATCATCTGCAACACAGCCTGCTGACACTTTCCTCTAGCTGCTCGATAGGGGGACACATCGTGTGCAACAGTGGCAGCTGCAGATGGAGTGCTCGTACGACTGCACTCTGTGGACGAGCTTTCGCTTCTGGAGGAAGAGGAGGAGGAGGGTTGAACGCCTACAGCCAACTGTTTCCTATACCGTGGGCTAGGCAGCACTGTCCCAACACCGCTGTCCCCTGTGGACCCTGCATCCACCACATTAACCCAGTGCGCAGTGATGGACACGTAACGGCCCTGGCCATGCCGACTGGACCATGCATCAGTTGTGAGGTGCACCTTTCCGCTCACTGACTGCTTGAGTGCATGGACAATGCGGTCTTTCACATGATGGTGGAGGGCTGGGATGGCTTTGCGAGAGAAGAAGTGGCGACTGGGTAGGTCATAGCATGGTACTGCATAGGTCATGAGTTCGCGGAAAGCTGCGCTTTCCACCAACCGATAGGGCATCATCTCAAACGAGATTAGTTTGGCAATGTGGGCGTTCAAACCCAGTGTACACGGATGAGAGACAGAGTACTTTCTTGACCTACTCATAGTGTCTGGGAGGGTGAGCTGGACTTGAGAGCTGCATATGGTGGAAGTAGCGGTGGACAGGGCGGACTGAGAGAGGGTTGATGATGGTGATGGAGTTGGTGTTCTTTCTGATGGCCTAGAATCAGTCTTACGTTGATATAACAGTGGGATTCCCTGACTGCTGTGGCCTTGCAACGACACCTCAACATTTGCTGCTGTGCTAACCGGTGGGCTTACAGTGGGGGAAACAATGTAGCATTGCTGACTACCTTCTTTGTGATCAGTTGCACATGTGGCACTTGAGGTTTGGTGTTGTGTCCACGCTTGCAAGTGCATGCTGGTTAAATGTCTAAGCATGCAACTGGTATTCAAATTTTTCAGATTTTTCCCTCGGCTAAAGGTCTTTGCGCACTTCTTACAGATAACCTTGGCCTGATCATGAGGATTTTGTTAAAAAAAGTGCCACACTGCACTCTTCCTACTTTGGCAGACATTTTGCGGCCTAGCACGCTGTGATCTTTTGACCCTCTGGACAAGCTGTCCAGCAACTCTTTTGATTTTTGGAACCTGTCTTTGGAGTGCTCCGGGCCTGCCAGATAACAGCTGTTGCGATGTCGATGTCTGCTGTGGATGCTCCTCATCTGAGCTATTGGAAGCAGCACCCTCTTCCCCCAATGGATGCCAATCTGGGTCAACAACTGGGTCATCCATCACCTCCTCTTCAATGTCATGTGCACCTTCCTCTGTGTCACCGTGTATGGTGGTATAGTGTGCGGGAAGGGGCACCTGAGTCTCATCAGGGTCAGAATCTGGCTCTGTACACTGCGAGGACAATGTAGTGCTCTGAGTGAATGTACCAGCAGAATCATCTATCAGCGACTGTGCATCAGTGCACTCTATGTCAGATTCATCTTGGCCTGGGTAATTCACCATTTCACTTGATAATACAGGCATGGTATGTGAAAACAGCTCCATGGAGTAATCAGTAGTATGGCCTGCGTCATCCTTCAATCTTGGTTGTGGTGAAGGACACAAGGAAAGGTGTGGTTCATGAACATGAGCCTCCAATGACGACTCAGTGCTTTTACTTTTTACAACTTCAGAAGAGGAGGCGATAGAGCTGGAGGCTGAGTCAGCAATGTAAGACAAAACTTTTTCCTGATGCTCTGCCTTTAAAAGCGGTTTGCCAACTCCTAGAAAACTACGCCTTTGAGGCCTTGTGGAGCCAGACGATGACGCAGGCTCAACACCTCCTGCATTCGGTCCTATTTTGCTCTTGCCACTACCATCAGATCCACCACCAACTCCATCATTACCAGCTGCCAACCCCCGCCCAATTCCACGGCCTCTTCCATCAGCCTTCCTCATTTTTTGTAGAAATGTAGACAAAATCCAACAAACTATATAGTTATGTAAAACAAGGTACAAGGTGTCTATAGGACAGGGGAGATTTTGAATTTCTGCACACACTTGTGGACACTGGACACTTTTGGATTGTGTGAGGCCCACTGAATATCAGAGCGCTATGTCACAGGCTCGATGGCACAGGTGTGAAAAAAGTGACTACAGGATCACAGAGATTTTGAATTTCTGCACACACTTGTGGACACTGGACACTTTTGGATTGTGTGAGGCCCACTGAATATCAAAGCGCTATGTCACAGGCTCGATGGCACAGGTGTGAAAAAAGTCACTACAGGATCACAGAGATTTTGAATTTCTGCACACACTAGTGGACACTGGACACTTATGGATTGTGTGAGGCCCACTGAAATATCAGAGCGCTATGTCACAGGCAGAAATTGGCTAGTGTATCACAAACTACAAGGTGTATGTAGAATTGGGCAGAATAGGAATCTCCCTAGAGTGTAGGTCTGTAAGAATGGAACAAGTCCTCCACTTATCCTTCCACAGTGACACACAGATAGCTTCACTGTGGCCGTGATAACAGCCGTTACACGGTACTGAGAGGAGCGTGCACGTACACGGCTGTCCGGTGTACGTAAAATTGTCAAGCTCCGTGTTTTTTAAGTATACGGACTGACACACGCTGTCTCTCTATAGTTTTGAATGTGATCAAACAGCAAATATATTTAACTGTTTGAAAGCTAGACAAAACTAGAAGGTGCAGGTCTGTAAGAACGGAACATGTCCTCGACTTATTCTCACAGAGTGACACACAGATAGCTTCACTGTGGCTGTGATAACAGCCGTTACACGGTACTGAGAAGAGCGTACACCAGTGTATGGTGTGAAAAAATGCACGCTCAGTACCTCAGCAGGACAAAAAAAAAAATTGGGATTGCTTTTAAAAAAGCAGTTTGCAGAGCAGTGGGTAAACAGCAATGCAGCTGTCAGGAAGCCTTAGAAGGCAGCCTAACAACCAACGCCGCTGATCCACCACAATATAGCCTCCCCTTGCACTGCACACACAGTGACTGGTGTGTTGTACGGGCAAAATCGCTAGCAGCAGAAGCAGTTTTTTTTTTTCTTCTTCCCTGCCTATCGCTCTCCCTACAGAATCATCAGCAGCAACCTCTCCCTATGCTAAGATCGGCAGAAGTAAGATGGCGGTCGGCGTGCACGCCCTTTTATACCCCCTGTGACGTCCACCAAAGCAAGCCAATCACTTGCATGCCCTTCTGAAAGATGGTGGTAACCCCTGCCTATGTCATCACGTTGCCCACAGTGTCCGTGGATCCTGATTGGCTGAAAAAGAGCGCAAAACAAACTTTTGAAACGCGACTTTGGTGCGTAAGTCGCCGACCTCGTGGCCGACCTCATGCTAGGGTCGGGTTTCGTTTCATGAAACCCGACTTTGCCAAAAGTTGGCGACTTTTGAAATTTTTCGACCCGTTTCGCTCACCTCTACTCACCACACATCTAGATAAGTTCCTTAGGGGGTCTAATTTCCAAAATGGGGTCACTTGTGGGGGGTTTCCACTGTTTAGGCACATCAGACGCTCGTCAAACGTGACATGGCGTCCGATCTCAATTCCAGCCAATTTTAGGTTGAAAAAGTCAAACAGGGCTCCTTCCCTTCTGAGCCCTGCCATGTGCCCAAACAGTGGTTCCCCCCCACATATTGGGTATCAGGGTACTCAGGACAAATTTGACAACAACTTTTGGGGTCCAATTTCTCCTGTTACCCTTGGGAAAATAAAAAAATTGTTGCTAAAATATTATTTTTGTGACTAAAAAGTTAAATGTTCATTTTTTCCTTCCACATTGCTTCTGCTCCTGTGAAGCACCTGAAGGGTTAATAATCTTCTTGAATGTAGTTTTGAGTAGCTTGAGGGGTGCAGTTTTTAGAATGGTGTCACTTTTGGGTATTTTCTGCCATATAGACCCCTCAAAGTGACTTCAAATGTGAGGTGGTCCCTAAAAAAAATGGTTTTGTAAGTTTTGTTGTAAAAATTTGAAATCGCTGGTCAAATTTTAACCCTTATAACTTCCTAACAAAAAAAATGTTGTTTCCCAAATTGTGCTGATGTAAAGTAGACATGTGGGAAATTTTATTTAGTAACTATTTTGTGTCACATATTTCTCTGTTTTAAGGGCATACAAATTCAAAGTTTGAAAATTGCAAAATTTTCAAAATTTTCGACATATTTCTGTTTTGTCATAAATAAACGCAAGTTATAGCGAAAAATTTTTACCACTAAAGTGAAGTACAATATGTCACGAGAAAACAATCTCAGAATCGCCTAGATCCGTTGAAGCGTTCCAGAGTTATAACCTCATAAAGGGACAGTGGTCAGAATTGTAAAAATTGGCTCGGTCATGAACGTGCAAACCACCCTTGGGGGTGAAGGGGTTAATCTTCAGGTCAGTGCGATTACAACGATAACTCATTTATGTTTTTTTATGTTTTGGCGCTTTTACACAATAAAAACAAATTTATAGGAAAAAAAAATTATTTTTGCATCACTTTATTCTGAAAGCTATAACTTTAATATTTTTCTGCTGATCGAGCTGTATGGCGGCTTGTCTTTTGCAGGACAAGATGATGTTTTCAGCGGTACCATTTTTTTTTACATCTGTCCTTTTAATCGCTTTTTATTGCACTTTTTTTTTTTTTGTTGCTTTTTTACATTGTCCCAGTATGGGACATCACTATGTAATGTCAGATCACTGACAGGCTATAAAAAACAGCCCTCAGTCATCAGCTTTCCTTCTGCTGGTTGCAAAAATTGCACGGGAGCTCACGCCACTTTTGCTAGAAAAATAATCTTTTATTAATTAAAAACAAGTACAGTAAGCTGCACACACGCTGTACTGATTGTATATGTCACATACATCTATACATCTGCCTATTCTGTGTGTATTTACTGTATGTAATCCATCTCTTCTATCCTGGCGGCTCCTGCTGTGATGTCACACTGCCGTGACTGCTGCATTACCGGCTTTTCTTCTATCTATCTATCTATCTATCTATCTATCTATCTAATATATATATATATATATATATATATATATATATATACATATATGTGTGTGTCACTGACAATTTTATATATCTATTCCATCTTTTCTATTGTAACCCGTCAGTGTGATTTTACTGTATGCGGCACATGAATTGCTGTTTTTTCAAAGGACACTGGTGCATAGAAATCGGACAGGACTTGCACGGTGCGAGTGCTGTGTGATTTTTTTCTCGCACCCATAGACTTGCATTGGCGAGTCTCGTCCGAATCTCGGTGCTAATCGCAGACTGCTGTGATTTTACACGCACGCTGAATACGCCTGATAAAATAAACGCTGATGGGAGCTGCCCCATAGATTAACACTGGGCCGATGTTTTCTCGCATAGCACTCGGCCGTATTCTACGGTATTGTGTGACGCCGGCCTTACAGAGAGAACCGATGCTCCGCAGATCTGTGAGATGGCAATGAACAGATGCACGTCCCCTGCAGAACCAGGCAGTGAAGGACACACCCATAGCTCCGTTTTTTGCTGCTACAGGAGGACCATGCCTTGTACACAGGGGATTAGTGACACCACCTAGTGCTCATGAGTTTGTAGCCAGTTCTTGGGTGAATGCAAAGAAAAAAATTCTATGAAGTAATTTGATCATTAGACACAGCATGTCCGAAACTCTTTACTAACACATGAGGAGGATAATAAGAATGTCAGATGTTAAAAGTGAAGCACGATTGGATTTTATGTGGTAATCTGCTGTATAAAAACAAAAAAACAACATGTGGGATTTGAACCCTTGTTTACCATTCCAAAAAGCAGTTGCTCAACCACTCAGCCACCAGCTTAACAGGTTCTGAAAACATGCTTTTTCTTCCCTTATGAGATGAACCATGCAAGTACTGTAGTGAGGTGTATTTGAAAAACATTTTGATTTTGATCTTTGACTGGTCAAGTGTCAGGTCTCAGACAAAAACATTCTGATGTTTGATAAAGTATCAAGTATCAGGCGAAAATATTTCGATGTTTGAGGTTTGAAACAATTAAGTCAAGTATCAGACTCATCCTGAACAAGTTTGCAGGTGCCAGTGTCATAGTGTAGTGGTAATGTACTGTGTATAGGATTATAAACCAGGGGTTGTGATTTCAAATCTTAGCAGTGGAACTTAATTTTTTATTTTTATAATTTTTCTTATTATTTTACACCAAAACTATTTTTCATCCAGATACTTCACTCTTAGGCTATAGAAGATTATTTAACTAGAAATCAGGAGGATAACAAGAATGTCAGATATTAAAAGTGGAATGCAGATGGTTCACCCTTAGACTATAGATTATTTTATTACAAGAGAGGAAGATAGTAAGAATGTCAGATATTAAAAGTGAAGCACGATAGGATTTTGTGTGGTAATCTGCTAGTTAAAAAAAAATATATATATAAATAATTAAAAATCTGATGTGGGATTAGAACCCACAAATTTCATATTCCATGAACGAGTTGCTTAACCAGTCAGCCAACAGCTCACCAGCCTGCTTAAGAATCCTTTTTCTTCCCTTATGAAATGATCCACTCAAGTACTGTATCTGAAAAGCATTTTGATGCTTGATTTTTTATAGCAATCAAGTCTCAGACATCAGTTATCAGTTATCAGTTATACAGATCAGGTATCAGTTATCAGGTATCAGGTATCAGGTATCAGTTATCAGGTATGAGAATCAGGTATCAGACAGAGTATTTCTGATGTTTGATTTTGATATATGATCATGTCCTAAAATCAGTTATCAGGTATCAGTTATCAGTTATCAGGTATCAGTTATCAGGTATCAGGTATGAGAATCAGGTATCAGACAGAGTATTTCTGATGTTTGATTTTGATATATGATCATGTCCTAAAATCAGTTATCAGGTATCAGTTATCAGTTATCAGGTATCAGGTATCAGGTATCAGACAGAGTATTTCTGATGTTTGATTTTGATATATGATCATGTCCTAAAATCAGTTATCAGGTATCAGTTATCAGTTATCAGGTATCAGGTATGAGAATCAGGTATCAGACAGAGTATTTCTGATGTTTGATTTTGATATATGATCATGTCCTAAAATCAGTTATCAGTTATCAGGTATCAGTTATCAGGTATCAGGTATGAGAATCAGGTATCAGACAGAGTATTTCTGATGTTTGATTTTGATATATGATCATGTCCTGTTATCAGGTATCAGTTATCAGTTATCAGGTATCAGGTATCAGTTATCAGTTATCAGTTATCAGGTATGAGAATCAGGTATCAGACAGAGTATTTCTGATGTTTGATTTTGATATATGATCATGTCCTAAAATCAGTTATCAGGTATCAGTTATCAGTTATCAGTTATCAGGTATCAGGTATGAGAATCAGGTATCAGACAGAGTATTTCTGATGTTTGATTTTGATATATGATCATGTCCTAAAATCAGTTATCAGTTATCAGTTATCAGGTATCAGTTATCAGGTATGAGAATCAGGTATCAGACAGAGTATTTCTGATGTTTGATTTTGATATATGATCATGTCCTGTTATCAGGTATCAGTTATCAGTTATCAGTTATCAGTTATCAGGTATCAGTTATCAGTTATCAGGTATGAGAATCAGGTATCAGACAGAGTATTTCTGATGTTTGATTTTGATATATGATCATGTCCTAAAATCAGTTATCAGTTATCAGTTATCAGTTATCAGTTATCAGGTATCAGGTATCAGACATCAGGTATCAGGTATGAGAATCAGGTATCAGACAGAGTATTTCTGATGTTTGATTTTGATATATGATCATGTCCTAAAATCAGTTATCAGTTATCAGTTATCAGGTATCAGGTATCAGACATCAGGTATCAGACATCAGGTATCAGACATCAGGTATCAGACATCAGGTATGAGAATCAGGTATCAGACAGAGTATTTCTGATGTTTGATTTTGATATATGATCATGTCCTAAAATCAGTTATCAGGTATCAGGTATCAGACATCAGGTATCAGTTATCAGGTATCAGGTATCAGACATCAGGTATCAGTTATCAGGTATCAGTTATCAGGTATCAGACATCAGGTATCAGGTATGAGAATCAGGTATCAGACAGAGTATTTCTGATGTTTGATTTTGATATATGATCATGTCCTAAAATGGACACTGTACCTTATCATGTGACTCCTGACTCCTTCTCTCCTGTGACCTCATCACAGGTCCTGTGCGCAGAGAAGGGAACAGCCTAGCGCCGTCATTGTTGGCTGTGAGAGGCTGCGGTTGGTCTCTGGGAGGATGGGGTGCATGGGGGGGCATGGCGGCTTGTCTCCCTGCAGTGCGGGAAAGTAAAATCCTGCACGGGACAGTGGGTGGGGGGTTCAAAATCAGGACTGTCCCATGAAATCCAGGATGGTTGGGAGTAGGGATGAGTGAGTAGTGAAATACTCAGACTCGCTGTACTTGTTACGAGTAGTTCCTAATACTCGGGTATCGTAGCGAGTCCAATGTTAGTCTACGGGAAATGCGGGTAATGGGCTGTTTGTGTTGCTGGTCTGGGCGGGGACTGTGCCGGGCTGTGCGGGACTGTGCGGAACTGTGCAGGGCTGTGCAGGTACTGTGCGGGGACTGTGCTGGGCTGTGCGGGGACTGTGCGGGACTGTGCAGGTACTGTGCGCAGACTGTGCCGGGCTGTGCGAGACTGTGCCGGGCTGTGCGGGGACTGTGCGGGGACTGTGCCGGGCTGTGCGGGACTGTGCAGGTACTGTGCGCAGACTGTGCCGGGCTGTGCGGGGCTGTGCGAGACTGTGCCGGGCTGTGCGGGGACTGTGCCGGGCTGTGCGGGGACTGTGCCGGGCTGTGCGGGGACTGTGCCGGGCTGTGCGGGGACTGTGCTGGGCTGTGCGGGGACTGTGCTGGGCTGTGCGGGACTGTGCTGGGCTGTGCGGAGACTGTGCGGGCTGTGTCAAATATTGCGAGGCGAGTAGTGAAATTTACTTGCCAGGATTCGAGTACCGCAAGTACCACATTACTCGCTGAGTACCGAATCCTAATGAGTATACTCGCTCATCCCTAGTTGGGAGCTTTGCATGTGGTGCACCGCGGGCTGCAGGTGCCTGCCTCAGGGGTCACATGCGGCCCACGGGCCGCGTGCTTGAGACCCCTGCTCTACTTGTATTCCAAGGTGCATTGCAATTCCTCCTTTCAATTTTTGACAGGTCTTGTGCTTACTGCATTGGCTTCACTTCTTACAAATGGGAAAAATGTTCAGAAATCTCATGCACACGTTTCTTTATTCCTTACTGAAATGGAAAACTGTTGTATTTCTTTAAAGGAGAATGTCAATTCCTTCAACGTTTTTGCAGTGTTTTTTCACCATTGAAAGCGATGAGAAAGTGCAAAAAGGCAGCAAAAAGGCAGCAAAAATGCTATGTGTGAACACAGCCTAAGGAGTGGAGGAGCCAGTTTGTTTCTCTTTTTAATTTTGCCTTTTATACTAATCATTATACAGGAAAGAATGGTTCCCAACATTTTTTTCCTGTAAAATCTGTTTTAAATTCAGTTTTGTATGTTTTATTGTCAGTCCGTAAAAGTGTCATAATACTAGGACAACATTGTTTCCAGCAGCGCCCTGGGATCAGAGATGCATCCAGGCATTTCCTCATCCTGTTCCCATTCCATTTGAACACTTTTCCATCTATTTCAGAGATTTTAATGCCCCCCCAGACCTCCTGGGAGGGTCTGCTAGAAAAATGCTCGCGTTTCCCATTGACTTCCATTATACTCATTAGTCGAGCACCCAAGCAGCCCAACATGCTCAATTCTAGTAATGTGCACCTGAGCATTTTAGTGCTAACTCATTACTAATTATTATCTATTTAAGACTTAAGATAAGACTTAAGACTAAAGGGCCTGTCACACTAAGCGATATCGATAGCAATATCGCTATAACGTCACTGGTTTTTGTGACGTTATAGCGATGTTGCTAGCGATATCGCTATGTCTCATACTTACCTGCGACCGCTCCCCCGCTGGTTATCGCTGATTGCGCGAGAACGTCCTGGACCGTTTCTCGTTGTCAGCTTCCTGCGGCGCTTCCTGATGTGGAGACGAGTGACGCGTGGACGCGGGCGGGTGGACATCACGATCGCCTCGTCTGACAGGTAAGTAGCGACCCCCGACCCCTGCTATGTCGCTGGTGAGATCTGCCTGTGTGGCAGCTCACTAGCGACCACTTAGCGATGCACCAGCGATCCTGACCGCGTCATATCGCTAGTCTGGATTGCTGGAGCATCGCTAAGTGTGACAGTACCTTAACTGTAATACATTGTTCTTTCGACAAGAAATTATACTGTTACATGTAATAAGCAGTGCCACTCCAGTGACTCCCACTAACATGTCACATTGATAAATTTTGACCCTTCTTGGCACCTTTATTTTAAAAAATGTGGAGTCTGTATGCAGCTTATTTGTAATAAAATAGTCCTGATAAAGGGATCGGCACAGTCAAGACAGAGGGGTCGGGGAATCACAGACTGAAGTTGGCTAGAGGGGCCGGAGAATCACAGACAGGGAGGAAAAGTCCCAGAATACAGTTCAGCCTCTGTGCACCAAAATCTATTTAATATAAAACATAAAATGGTGATTAAAGAAGAACTCAAAAGAGAGGATTTCTTCACCCAAGGTACAAATGTCACCAGTATTACAGCGCCATTACAGTCATGTATTTGCTTTACATTACACAATCATGCTGAAAAGTTCTCTTTAAGCATCCTGTTTGTTATCATTGGTTATCATCCATTTACTTATAGCCATATATGTTGAGGCTATGGTTGTATTTTCTATAAAGAGCTTGAAAGGGGTTTCATACAGCCCCAGCAGAGTGCAATGTGTTATCCACAATTTTTTCATGACAATTAGAAGCTTTGCAATACTTATGATTCAATGCAAATCAATTTTTAAAATAAAATTATAGGACCTGGCACATTTGAATTTTAAATGACTGGTTCATATTGATTGTTTACCCATTATGTGTTCAACTAAACACTCTACTTCTATTATCAGCAGTCTGATGTCAGCAATTATGGAGTATACTGCAGATTTTCGATCCTAACTAAGTCACTAATTCATTATTGCTTTCTCTTCTTTTTTCCATGACAGAACCTGAACTCATTCTTGCTTTATTACTAGCATTTAAAATGTAAATAAAAAAGGCTTTGAGGAGATTTAACTGTTTCCCATGGTATTTAAATTATTCAATTATAATTAAAGCTATTAAAATATAGTTAATTAAAATTTGGAGATTGTTTTCTTTTGCACTGATTTAACACACTCGCCGTTAGCTGTTTGATTCCTATTAAAAAATCATCATGCTTTGCTGTGCTCAGAAGCTGCGTGAACGTTTTTCTTGGGATACTTAAAAAAACAGAAAATTAATGCTGTAGCTATAATGTCCTTGCTTTCACAAGGCAATCTGCAATTGTGCTCATAATGGGCTAATTTACCTTAGGCTGGGTTCACATTGCGTTAACACCGCCATTGCCCGCAATGAATGCAGCGCATCCTAACACATGCCAAAATCGGCATGCGTTAGCAAGTATGTGTTAATTCATGACGCACCCTCGAACGCTGCAGGCAGCGTTTTTGGGTGCGTCGGCAGTAACACACAGTGAACGGACCCGTTCGCTGTGCATAGAACTGTATGGGCTAGCGCATGGTAGCGCATAGTACCTTAGCGCTACCATGCGTCAACACATACCATTAGCGCTAGGTCACTAAGGATGTCAAAAATGACATCAGCGTTAGCGCATCCGTTTAACGGATCTGTTAAATGGATGCCCTAACTCAATGGGAACCTAGCCTTAGGGATAACAGCGGATGGTCGGATCACCTGAGAGTAAAGGCCCATGTAGACGGGTTCATATTCTGGAAATACATATTTTGTAGGAATGCTGTTTCCAAATATTGGCCAGTCTAAACAGGCCAGCACCCGACGAAGAAGCAAAATACTTTTTAGAAGGTATTAAAATCATTATCAGCAGTATATTGTCCTGTGTAAACAAATGTCGCTAATGATAGGACATTCTTTACGCACATCATTCTGTGTGCAATGGATGTTCATTGCCTGGTCTAAACAAGACACTAAATGACCGCCAAACATCTTCCACATAGCCAGTCGGTGGTTATTTAACAGCCAATGTCAGCTATTACCACCAAAATTAAGATTAAAAATACATGGGAGAGATAGAAGAATAATGAATAACAAAAAATAATAAAAATAAAAATAATGATAATAGATATAAGAATGATGATTAAATTATACATGAAAAGAATTTTATGAAAAATGAGAAATGAAAAAATAAAAAATAAATATAAAAATAAATAATAAAAAACAACAAACAAAACAACAAATAATAAATAAAATATAAAAATAAAATATAAAAAATAAATAATAAAAATAATAAAAAATAGATACAAATGAGAAAATGCAAAATAATAAATAAAATTGTGTGAAAATGATAATAAAAGGACAAGAAGGAGGAAGATAAAATACAAATGCCTTTATTAGTACAAAAATTTGGCAAATGGGAACAAATACATAAGGGTGTCCACACAAAAGAATAAATGAATTTTTATATATATATAAAAGACTGCCACAGAAAAGACAGTAATATATATGTATATATATATATATATATATATATGTTATAATACTTGCAAAAATATTACATATAAAATATCGTATAAAAATTGTAGTCCACTGATGAAAAAATGCTGCTAGCAAGCCATTTAAAGCAACAAAAGAGACACATACTAACCCGCATGTTAGTACTGCACAATTAATATATTATTAAATAGTGACCACAGGTCAGCAATAAAACAGGCAATCTATTGTGAGTATCATGTAGTATGAACCACTATACATGAGACAGAAAAATGGCCAGGAAAGATAAATATTTTGGTATAAGGTAAATACCTGAATAAGTAGCTGAGGCAGACCACAAGTTTGTGCGCAGCACTCCCCGACACCCGTTTCGGATCGGTGTCCTTCGTCAGGGGGTGACGCACTTCCAAACCAAAGCGGTATAAATAGGGGCTGGATGGTCTGTGTGTGAGCGAGTGGAAAGCGGCACATGTGCTAGGAGGTAACTGGAAGTCACAGTCAAGCCGCGTCATGTGACAGATCACGTCCGGGTCAAAGGCCCATCGCGTCACCCACATAGAGACACAGCAAGGCTATGTACTCACGGGACACTAACCACGCATGCGTGCAAACTCTGAAACACACACACAGAGTAAAGTTGCAATAATGCCAAAAATTAATATATTTATTTTTTATATTTTATTTTGATATTTTATTCATTTTTTATTTATTATTTGCTTTTTGTTTTTTATTTTTTATTATTATTTATTATTATTTATTACTTTTAATTTTTTACATTTATTTTTTCATTTTTCATAAAATTCTTTTCGTATATAATTTAATCATCATTCTTATATCTATTACTATTATTTTTATTTTCATTATTTTTTGTTATTCATTATTCTTCTATCTCTCCCATGTATTTTTAATCTTAATCTTAGTGGTAATTTAGGATTGTATTCCGAATGGTTTGCCATTCAATTGTTTTTGGACATTAACCTTGTAGTATTATTTTAATTTGGGTATTACATTTTACAGCTTAAATTTATTTATAAATAATTTTTTATGGTTCATGTCCTTTCGTTTGGTTTTATCCAATGTCAGCTACTGCAAATGGTCCATAAGGCTAGAATCTGATCAATATAAGGGTTCACACATATTTACAGTAGATATAAAAAGTATACACATTAAAATGGCAGGTGTTTTTCAGGTTAAAAAATATACCAAGAAGAATAATAGCAAAACAAAAATAATGTGGGCTGCATAAGTGTAAACACCCTTCTATAATCGGGGATGTGGTTGTGTTCAGAATTAGTTAATCACAATAGTAGTCAATAGGTATGAGCGAACATGCTCAGTGATATTCTGATATCACTAGAGTATCTTGGTGCTCAGATATGCTCGGCACTCGGTGTTAACCGTTGCTCGGATTTGAAGCTGGAATCTTCAACCTGCATGTTTGGCGCCTGTTACCCAACCAATAAACATGCGCAAATTGCCTGCCAGTCACTATAATGCTGTAGCCATCTCTAGAATAGTCTCAGACAAAAGACTACTTCCCACCAGTCTTAACGAAATGTCCCAAAAATTCTGCAATAGGAACTAACCATCACAAATCCTAACAGGAGAAAGGATGAGGGCCCTTAACAGGACATCATCACCCTCACCTACATCTAAACCAGAGTGTGTTCCCTTTGTGCACACACACCTTCCCATAATGTCCAAAATTTATAACACTATTAGGAAACATTGGCCACTCCTAAATAAGGCATATCAGCAGATTTAGGCATTTAAACTTCAGCATTAATGAGCACTAGGAGACCTCGAAATATTAGGGACCATCTAATGAGAGCCAATATTGGGAGTCTATCTAAACAATCCACATAAAGCTTCCTTAGGACCAAAAGGATGGGCACATTCCCATGTGATGTCACCCATCCGCACAAAGGCAAACGATACCCCATTGGAGGCTTTTACACCTGTGACACAAACTTTGCCATTTACGGGATAAAATGCCCTTGCGGCCTTTTATATGAGCTTGAAACAACCCAGCATGTAAGGGACAGAATAACTAGTCATAAATCCACCATCAGGTGTAAGAGGGTTTGGCTTCCACTATGCCATCATTTCCTGGCCATCAACACACAGTATCACAACTAAGATTCCAGGTGTTAGAACAAGTAGCCAGACCCAGAAATGGTTGAAATAAAATCAGACTACTGACAGACAAAACAACTATAATTTGCATCATCTGCCAAACCAAGCTAAAAAGAGGCAAGAACACTACCAACCTGAGCACCACCAGCATGCTAAAGCACATGGCAGCCAAGCACCTCAGTAGGTGGGCGAAACGCCTGGGTGCAAATTTTTTTTCTGATAGTGAAACCACTGCCCCTTCCCCTATATTGCGGCCTTCTGCCCACAACTTGCAGTTGCACAATCACAACAGTCAGCAACCACATCCAGTTCATTGTCCCAGCACAGTGCTCACTTGTCCCTGCTCCCAACGTTTAACTTAAAGCAGAAATATTGACCCAACCACAGGCCAAAATGCTAAGCACCCACATAGCCAGATTGGTAGCCTTGGAAAATGTTGCCGTTTTGACTAGTAGGAACTGAGTCTTTCCGTGGCCTCTTGGCAGTGGCAGCCCCATGGGACTCGATTACCATCCGACACTATTTATCCCGGTGTGCTATCAACGCGTTACATAAGCAGTTGTGTTACACAATATCAGCCGTGCTATGGCCAACGCATTCACAAGGAAGGTCTACTTTAGACAGACACATGGACAAGTTCTTTTAAACAGGGACGCTGAATTTCCCTTATGGCACACTGGCTGAACCTGGTGGAGTCTGGGACAGAGTCAGAGGCTGCGACATCACACAGCTTACCCACACCAAGAATAGCAGTCCCAACTTCCATCAGGGTTTCAGTCTCCTCGTATTACAGTTCCTGTCTCTCCTCCTCCTCATCGAAGGTACCCTCTCCATCTCTCCATAGTTGGGAGGTCTTAGCACTGCCTTGGCAAAGCAGCAGCACACTCTGCTGAAGCTCATCTGTTTACGTGATAAAGCTCACAATGCAGCTGAGCTGTTGAAGGTGATAAAAGAACAGACCAATCAGTGGCTCTCCCCGCTGAACCTCCAACCAGGTCTTGTTGTGAAAATGGGTGTAACTTGGTGGTGACTTTAATGCTCGGCAAGCTGGTAAACACGATCCATGCATGGTCCACATGCTGAATTTGGTTGTACAGTGTTATTTAAAAACATACCCTGACTTGCCAGACCTGCTTGCCAATACGGCGTGTCAGTGCACATTTCCAAAAGTCAACTCAGGCTTTTGGCAGACTAACTTTGCTGCAGTAGCACTTTAGTTTGCCTCCTCACCAACTGATTTGTGGCCTCCCCACAAGTATAATTCGAACTTTAACCCCTTAACGACCAGAGGTATTTTTGGTTTTTTATTTTAATTTTTTGCTCCCCTTTTCCCAGAGCCATAACTTTTTTATGTTTAGGTCAACATGGCCATGTGAGAGCTTGTTTTTTTGCAGGAAGAATTGTACTTTTGAATGATACCATTGGTTTTACCATGCTGTGTACTCAAAAACAAGAAAAAAATTCCAAGTGTGATGAAATTGCAAAAAAGTGCAATCCCACACTTGTTTTTTTGTTTTGCTTTTTTTACTAGGTTCACTAAATGCTAAAACTGACCTGCCATTATGATTTTCCAGCTCATTATGAGTTCATAGACACCAAACATGTCTAGGATCAATAAGGATGTTAGGCGTCAAGTTTCCCCCACTGCACAAGGAGAATCTCGGGCCATGACCTCTGCGGCCACAAGGATTCCTGCTCAGCAGAGACGTTGGTCCCAGCGTCTTGTCCAGGCTAACGCTAGGCATCTGGTTGCTGCTTCTGGCTCTGCTTTAACACCATGCCAGTTAGCAGTGAGCAGATGCTCCTGGGACTAAGTCCTGTCTTTTGCCTACTGAGCATGCCCGTGGGACGACCTCTCATTGGAGGTCGGAAGGTCCGACACAGGCACAGGTCCTATTCCTGCTCCAATTGGACCACTGGGAAGGTCCCGGAAGGACGTCGCTATAAAAGAGTCGCATGAACGCTCGGCCATGCGCTAGTATAGGCTCTTGTGGCTTTATGTGTGAGAGATGATGGATGCATGAAACTGGTGACTTATTAAGACTCCCTCCCTTGGATACGCTTGTTATAGGGAACTGTAGTTAGATTCAGCGTCTATCGGTGGCACATTTGTACAGCCTCAAGTAGCTGCAACTGCCAGTAGCGACGCTGTGCGCAAATTGTGTGCTTTCCTTGCCCTAGTCAGGGAAGTTAGTGGCGTCCGCCAGAGCGGTGCAGCGTGCACCTTGTGTGCTTACATATTTCAGTTGCTGTCTCTGGCACAGCAGCTGCGGCGCCGAGCGCTAGTGGTCTAGAGGGACTCTAACCCTGTGCCTCTGGGGCAGAGTCCTGCGACTGTGTTCTAGCGCTAAACCCAGCCGAGTCCTGTGAGTTTTAACAGGCTTCAGTAGTTACACTCTGCGGTAAGGCGGTTGTGTGAAGCAACAAAACTCGCCACTGTACACACTGGGTGACTTTAAGCTGCGTGTGTGTTCATCTATTACTTTGCCGTATAGTCTCCCCATTACCGAGCAGCAGGTAACATCTCTGCACATTGGACCCTGGGCTGCGAACGCACCTTGATACCATCTTCTATTACCTGGTGCATTCCGCTAGCCCTAACAGTATACTAGCGCCAGGGTCTAGCTAGTAATGACTGACGAACAGAGACTGCTGCAGCACATCCAGCAGCTGGAGGGCAGGTTGGCGGCTCTCGAGCGTTCAGCCTCAGTTGCGGATGTTACCACGGTCGCTATTCAGGCAGCCACGGAGGCTGTCTCCCATGTGACCACTGCCATCCCTGCCATGACTTTGTCCCGCCTCCCGCTGTCCGATAGGTTCTCAGGTGATAGTGCTTCTTTTAGGGTTTTGTGAGCAGGTGTGTTATACATTTGGAGCTGCTGGCTGCACGATTCCCCGAGTGGGCTAAGGTGGGGTTTGTCATTTCCCTCTTGTCGGGCAGGGCTTTGGAGTGGCCCACACCGCTGTGAGAGCGTGGTGATCATGTGGTGCAGAGTGCCGCCCAGTTCTTGGCCTCTCTGAAGTAGGTCTTCTTGGGACGGCGAGTCACCCATGACACCGTGCTCCAGCTGCTGGCATTGTCACAGGGCTCATCCTTGGACAGCCATTTCGCCATCCGGTTCTGGACTCTAGCCTCAGGGTTGGAGTGGCCAGATAAAATCCTCATTCCGGCATTCAGGAGAGGTCTGGCTTACCATGTGAAGGACACCCTGGCCACCAGGGAGGTTCCCGCCACACTGGAGGACTTATCACCGTCTCCACCCATATAGACCTTTGCTTTGCCGAGCGGTTGGAGCGCTCCCAGTGTAGGCAGAGGTTTAGGTTGGCACCTAGTTTTGCTAAACCCCTGGAATCTCCCGATCTGGCGTTCGGGCCTCAGGGGGCTTCTCGCACGGGAACTTGAACCTGGCCCACTCAAGCACCTGTGGTCTGTCATGTTTGCCGGCAGCCTGGTCACCTTGTCAACTGGTGCCCACAGCAGTCAGGAAAACGCTCACATCTAGTGGTCGTAGGAGGAAGCTCACTAGAATCAGCGGCGTTTTCCTCTAAGCTGTCCTTCAAGGGGACACTTGAATTTGGTTCATCCACTCTTGCGGTGGAGGTTTGCGTGGACTCTGGAGCGGAGGGAAATTAGATGTCTGAGGGAGTGCATTCAGGTTGCCTCCACTGAGGTTCCCGCAGATCTTTCCTCTCTCCTAAACACTATCGACAGTTTGCAGACGTGTTCTCCAAGAAGGCGGCGGAGACGCTTCCGCCTAATCTCCCCTATGACTGTCCTATTGATCTCTTGCCTGGTGCTGAGCCTCCCCGGGGTTGAGTCTATCCCCTATCTCTCCTGGAGCAGAGGCCATGTCTCAATATATCAGGGAGAATCTGGCAAGAGGATTCATTAGGAAGTCGGTGTCACCAGCGGGGGTGGGATTCTTTTTTGTCCAAAAGAAGAATGGAGAACTACGTCAATTAGAGAGGTCTTAACGCTATCACCGTTAAGAACAAGTATCCTCTGTCCCTGATATCGGAACTCTTCGATAGATTACAGGGAGCGAGAGTTTTTACCAAATCAGATCTGCAGGGGGCCTATGACCTAATACGCATCTGTGAGGGGGATGAAAGGAAGAGAGCATTTAACACCAGGGATGGCCATTATGAGTATCTGGTGATGCCCTTTGGTCTTTGTAATGCTCCGGCCGTCTTCCTGGACTTTGTCAATGATATCTTTCAGGATATGCTCTCCACCTGGGTGGTTGTCTATCTGGATGACATTCTCATCTTCTCTCCAGATATGGACACCCATCGGAGAGAGGTTGGCAAAGTCTTCGCCCGCTTACGAGCTAACTCCCTCTACGCCAAGTTGGAGAAGTGCCTGTTTGAGCAGGAGTCCTTGACTTTCCTGGGCTATATCATCTCTAACCAGGGTTTGGCTATGGATCCTGCCAAATTGCAGGCGGTAATGGACTGGCAAGAACCCCACTCCCTTAAAGCGGTGCAGCGCTTTTTGGGGTTCGTAAATTACTATTGCCAGTTCATTCCCCACTTCTCCACCTTGGTGGCTCCTTCGGTTGACCTCTCCAAGAAGGGAGCCAATCCCAAGTTGTGGTCGGAACAGGTGTCCAAGGCCTTCTCCTCCATCAAAACTTATTTTGCCAGCACTCCCATTCTACATCTTCCCGATGTGGACAAACCCTTTATCTTGGAGGTGGATGCCTCTTCCGTCGGTGCCGGAGCGGTCCTCTTCCAGAAGGACGCTCAAGGTCGGAAGCAACCTTGCTTCTTTTTCTCCAAGACCTTTTTGCCGGAGAGGAACTATTCCATTTGGGACAGGGAGTTGCTGGCAATGAAGTTGGCCTTCTCTGAGTGGAGACATCTCCTGGAGGGCGCCCGGTTCCCCTTCCAGGTATATACCGACCACAAAAACTTGGTGTACTTGCAGACAGCCCTGCGGCTAAACTCTCGCCAGGCCAGATGGTTCCTGTTCTTCTCCTGATTTCACTTTACCCTCCATTTTCTCTCTGGGGAGAAGAACGTCTGGGCCGATGCTCTCTCTTGCTCTGTAGTGTCATCGAAGGAGGAGACAGAGCCTCGGCTAATTGTCCCATCTGAGAGCCAGAGGACTGTGGCTCTGGTCGCCCTCAAGTCAGTACCTCTGGGCAAACTTTTGTTCCTGCCCGTCTATGACCGGAGGTTCTCTCTTAGGCTCACGTGTCCAGGGTGGGTGGACACTTTGGGACAAAGCAGACATCTGAGCTCCTGGCGAGGACGCACTGGTGGTTGCATATGGCCCGTGAGGTCGGAGACTACATTCGGGTGTGCGTCTCCTGCGCCAAGAATAGGTCTCCTCGGCATAGCCTGCTGGGCTGCTTTACCCCCTGCCGGTGGCAGACAGGCCCTGGGAAATGGTTGGCGTGGACTTTGTGATAGGCCTACCCAAGTCCAGTGGCAGCACGGTTATCTGGGTTGTCACCGACCATTTCTCTAAAAAGGTGCACCTGGTGCCTCTCTCTCAGCTACCTTCTGCACGGGGCCTGGCAGCGCTGTTCATCAAACACATCTTCTGCCTACACAGAATGGCTGACAAGATTGTCAGTGACCGGGGTCCCCAGTTCGTGTCTCGGTTTTGGAGAGAGCTCTGTTGCTTGCTCAGCATTAAGCTGAATCTCTCCTCGGCCTATCATCCCGAGACGATCGGGTTGGTAGATAGGACCAACCAGACCCTGGTCACATACCTACAACATTTTGTCTCAGCCAGGCAGGATGACTGGGCATCCTTGCTGCTGTGGGTGGAGTTCGCCTTGAACAACACTGTGGCCGACTCCACCGGTCAGACCCCATTCCTCCTCAATTACGGCCAGCATCCGCGCGTCCCTATGCCCATGCCCGTGTCCTCCAATGACTCCAGGGTGGCAGACTGGGCGTTCGAGGCACGTGATTTTTGAGACCGCACCCAGGATGCCATCTGGGCCTCCAAGGAGAGAATGAGGGTCTCCACAGATGCACACCGGCACCCTGCTCCGACCTTCGCCCCTGGCTACTTAGTGTGGCTCTCCGCCCGTAACATTAGGCTGCGGGTCGAGTCCACTAAGTTCGCGCCTCGCTACATAGGTCCTTTCAAGGTCCTCAAACAGGTTAACCCTGTGATCTACTGTCTGGCCCTTCCTCCACACCTGGGTATCACCGATACCTTCCACATGTCCCTCCTTAAGCCCGCCCACATGTCCCAGTTCTCCAAGTCATCTGCCGGGACATCGGGTTTGTCATCGGATGAGTTTGAGGTGAATGTCATTGTGGGATGCAGGATGATACGTGGGAAAAAGTATTATCTGGCGGACTGGAAGGGTCATGGCCCAGAGGATCGGACCTGGGAGCCTGTGGAGAACATCCGCGCTCAGCTACTTATTGCGGCCTTTGAGCGTAATGAGGCTCAAGGGGGAGGGGGCCATGTCCTCTGCAGTCTCCCATTCTTCTGCGGCAGCAGAGATTCCTGCTCAGCAGAGACGTCGGTCCCAGCGTCTTTTCCAGGCTAATGTTAGGCATCTGGTTGCTCCTTCTGGCTCTGCTTTAACACCATGCTTGAGTCAGCAGCGAGCGGACACTCCTGTCTTTTGCCTACTGAGCATGCTCGTGGGACGACCTCTCATTGGAGGTTGGAGGTCACATGCACAGATCCTATTCCTGCTCCGATTGGACAACTGGGAAGGTCCCAGAAGGACATCGCTATAAAAGAGTCGCATGGCCACTCGGCCATGCGCTAGTATAGACTCTTGTGGCTTTATGTGTGAGTGATGATGGATGCATGAAACTGGTGACTTACTTTATTAAGACTCCCCTCCCTTGGATATGCATGTTATAGGCGCTGACTCTAACTACAGTTACCTATCGGTGGCATTGCCTTTGCGCCACAGTGCTTCCCACTCACAGCACCTCACTTAGTGCCATATTGTGCCATCCAGCACAAGGCACCTTTGTACAGCCTCAAGTAGCTGCAACCGCTAGTAATGGTGCTGTGCGCAAATTGAGCGCTTTCCTTATCCCTAATCAGGGAGGATAGTCGCGGCCGCCAGAGCGGTGCAGCGTGCACCTTGTGTACTTATATATTTCAGTGCACCTTGTGTGCTTATATATTTCAGTTGTACACTGGCACCGCAGCTGCGGCGCCGAGCACTAGTGGTCTAGAGGGAATCTAACCCTGTGCCTCTGGGGCAGAGTCCTGTGACTGTATTCTAGCACTCACCCGGCCGAGTCCTGTGAGTTTTAACAGGCTTCGGTAGTTACACTCTGCGGCAAGGCGGTTCTGTGAAGCAACAGAACTCGCCACTGTACACACCGGGTGACTTTAACCCGCGTGTGTCCATCTATAACTTTGCCGTACAGTCTCTGCCATTACCGAGCAGCAGGTAACATCTCTGCACGGTGGACCCCTGACTGCGAACGCACCTTGATACCATCTTCTATTACCTGGTGCGTTCCGCTAGCCCTACCAAAGTATCAAGTGATTGTTAACCAGTTGAGAGGACATCTCATTTTGGGGACTTTTAAACAAAACAAAAGATGATAGGAGAATAGTTCATGCAAAGACTAGATAAGTTAGAACTTTCAAATATTAAGAAATTTAGCTTTCCCACAGATCACCTTTGAGACTTGGTCCAACCCTGGTGAAGAAAACACTGTTAACATTAATTCATGTGCATTTTTGGGTTGCAATGCCATTGCATATTGTACGTATGCACACCTATTCATAATAATGAGGAACAAGTTTTTTGTAAAGTACAATCCACATTTGATGATACTTCAAGAGATCTTCAAGCATTTTAATTTTGAATGAAGAGCATCAGTGCTTTTGAATGGTATCCGTTCTGCCTTCATACACATTGACACGGTGTGCACTCTAGCATACAGCATAAACCACGGCTCTGTCTTCCAAAATAAGCAGACTGTTCTCTGTAGTCTAACTTGTTTATTTGTGAAGAGTATAGAACATGCGAGCGAGCGGTAAAACTATAAAGAATACAAACAACATGCGTAAGTATTGGGCAGGTGATCACACAGCTAACACAATTACAGGAAGTATTCAATGTGATGCAACTTACATAGAAAAGACACAGGTGTCTAATTACATCTACTGAGCACTGACTGCTATACAGCTAATAACATCTCTGTACACACTGCATTGCAAGAAAGATATTAAGCTTACCAGATATGTTTTACCCGGATAACGAACACAAGTTGGAGAGTTAACAGGAGGACAGATAAACACGTGCGTCCTATGATATACACAGAATAAAATGGCACCTTCTTTATCCCAGAATACATTGCTTCCTTCCCACAAAGCATTGCTTCAATTCCATAGTGCATTACTTCTGTTAAAGTCACAGACTGTAAATGCTATTGCAGACGCAGCTATAAATTCAACCACCACTAGATGGTGCTAACTAAACCAGCACATAATATAAACATATTTGCCCTATATTCAGAGGGAAGAACAGTATCAGTCTTTTAAATAGAAGTCAATGAACCTTGATTGCTATTAACTATTTACCACATTACAGCATAATCATTTTTAAGTTTGTAAAAATCTAGATATATGAATTTTAAGTAGCACTTATAACAAAGGCATGTAAAATACTATCCTTCTAAAAGCTTATTTCATGCTGAAGATGGTAAAGTTACTTTATTATATGGAAAGCTAGATGTCAGCTGCACACACTAAGTTATAACCCAGTGCTCTACTGCATTCCCGTGGGCTACTAGAAGTGATGAAAACCATTGATTTGTACCATTGCGCACATAACCTGCCAGATATTCCCTCTATTCTTCAATCCCCAACGGTGCATTCAAGAGGGGAAACCAGTAATTTTAGTTATCAGGAGCAGATACAGAAGAACTAGCTGGTAATATACAATTCTGGCGTCCTGTCACTAGGGTTATTTTCTGCCTGGAAAGGCTATCATTTTATTCTGCTAGGGGTGCTGTTTAGAGCTGTTGTGCTTCTTTCTGGCTTAAAGCTGACAGAATGACGTATATTTTCAGACATGTTTGCTACCAGATTCTCTGAGCAGAATAATAATATTTTTTAACATAATATTATCTGTCCAGAGCTGAAATGAATTGTCATGTCATGCTGAGCCTGGCACAACTAAAATAATGGATGATTTATAAAGTTTACACTCAGCCGAGATATTTACATTATTTTCTGTGCTCATCTCGAATACCGAGTATAATGGAGGTCAATAGGAAACTCCAGAATTTTTCCAATGGACACTCCCAGGAGGTCTTGGGGCATTAAAGTTGCTGAAATGAATGGAAAAATTGATCAAGTTGAATGGGGACAGCATGGTGAAGATGCCAGGATGCATTACTGAATCACAGGTATTGACTCCTCTAAGATTGCTGCTCAAACTGTTGGTGTGCAGCTCAGGGACCCTATTTTCAGAGATGATGTCCTACATCTCAAAAAGCTGAAAGGGTCTTCAGTAGAGATGGGTAGATGAGCTTGGCTGTTAGACAGTCGCATCTGTAGCTGTGATGTTATCCTTTCTATGGTTAATAATTTTTATAGGGCCATTAGTGGAGTGGCTAAAGGGCAAAGACAGGCAACAGTCCCCCAGAAAAACCAAATGTGAAAATTTCCCTTGTCAAGGTTTAAGTGTTCCTTTTTTTGCTGGTGTATTCCTATTCCCATGTACCCAGTCCTACTTAAACAATTGTTTACGGTTCATGGTTTTTTTTTGTTCACCTCCTCCTCCACAATATCCACAGAGTCATCATGCAGCCCTCATCAATTTTTAGAGGGTCCTCAGAGACAGTGGGATATCCAGAAGGAGAAGGCGACTGTTCTCCCAGAGCACTCACATGCAGCAGAATCTCAAAATATGGGTTAGATGTTCCTCACCACTTCCCAAATCAAAAAGGGAATATGGTTAAGGGGATTTTTTGGCCTCCTCCTGCTCTGTCATCATATCCACAGAGTCATCATGTGACTCTCACTCAATTTTTAAAGGGCCGTCAGAGGCAGTAGGGTATCCAGAGGAAGAAGGCAGTCAACTGTTGTGCCTATTTCCGCAAGTCAGCTACACCTGCGGCTTGTTTTGTCAGAGCTGCAGCAGTGCTGGCAAGTGGCAGCTCACCGATTGATTTGCGATCTTCCCATGTGCTGGAACTCCACAATAAATATGTACTTGGCATATTTTGGTGGCCTTTTTTTAGTTACAAAATTTGTAAATCAAACAGGAATAATTTTCTGGAAGATCAGCGGTTCACAGTATCACCATCACTATAAATGATATGCCTCACAGGCTTTTTGCTACATTTTTTAAAAATTGTCCAGAAGCAATACTTAAATGTAAAGAAGAGGAAAGGTAGGAGAAGGAGGAGGAGGAGATGAGTAGTCTCCCTCTTTGTGGGGACAGGGAAGTCTTGACTGTTAGGACTCTGGCAAACATGGCTGACTTTATGTACTGCTGCATTTCCCATGACCCACGTGTTATGTTCAGTTTGCACAACACTCATTACTGGTTGTTCACCCTTCTCGACCCATACTCTCAGAAGAACTCATAAACACACTCCTTAAATTTGGAGGTCCAGCAGCCGGCTCTCAATCATACATTTGGGAGCATCCTCAGGCGGCCCTCTATCATTACTTTGGGAGGGCCCTCAGGTGGCCTTCACTCAAATTTGTGAGGGCCTCCTTTTTGTTGTAATTTCAGAAGGAATCATTATTTGGCAGATCAGCAGTTCTCAATGTTGCAATTAGAGTTGAGCAAAACGGGTCGGTCATATTCAAAAGTCGGCGATTTTCACTGAAGTCGGGTTTCATGAAACGAAATCTGACCATAGCGTGAGTTCAGCCACGAGGTCGACGACCAGAGCACTAAAGTCGCATTTCAAAAGATGCTTCCAGCGCGATTTTTCAGGCAATGATGGAGGACGCACACTGTGGGCAATGCGATGACATAGTCATCGGTCACCACAATCTTTGAGAAGGGCATGCAAGTGATTGGCTGGCTTTGTGTGGCGTCACAGGGGCTATAAAAGGGCGTGAACGCCGACCGCCATCTTACTTATGCCGATCTTAGCATAGGGAGAGCTGCTGCTGCTGATGATTCTGTAGGGAGAGCGTTAGGCAGGGAAGAAGAACCGAAAAACTGCTTCTGCTGTTAGCGATTTCCACTTACAACACAACACTTTGTCTGCAGTAACAGGGGAGGCTCTATTTTTGTGCTTCAGCTCTGTTGGTTATTAGGCTGCCTTATAAAGCTCCCTGATAGCTGCATTGCTGTTGCACACTGCTGTGCAAACTGCTTTTTTTAAAAGCAAAAATACTTTTCTTCCTCTTTTCTGCACAGTTACCAAGCGTTCATTTTTCCACCCTTTTGTGTGTGCACTGTGCAGCAGTCCTGCTTATTAGGCTGCCTGTGTCCATACTTGGACTGAGAGAATCATTGTTAGCGTCCTCAAATCTCTAGTGAGATCCAAATTCTCACCAATCCTATAGACACCCTCCACCTTGTCATACACCATTCAATTTCAGTCTGTTACATTGAGGTGTAATATCTACTGGGCCTTAGACAATAGTTCAGCGTCCTCAAATCTATAGTGAGATTCAAATTCTCACAAATCCTATAAACACCCTCCACCTTGTCATACACCATCCAATTTCAGCCTGTTACATTGAGATGTAATCTCTACTGGGCCTGAGACAATAGTTCAGCGTCCTCAAATCTACAATGAGATTCAAAATCTCACCAATCCTATAGACACCCTCCACCTTGTCATTCACCATCCAATTTCAGCCTGTTACATTGAGGTGTAATCTCTACTGGGCCTGAGACAATAGTTCAACGTCCTCAAATCTATAGTGAGATTCAAAATCTCACAAATCCTATAGACACCCTCCACCTTGTCATACACCATCCAATTTCAGCCTGCTACATTGAGGTGTAATCTCTACTGGGCCTGAGACAATAGTTCAGCATCCTCAAATCTATAGTGAGATTCAAATTCTCACAAATCTTATAGACACCCTCCACCTTGTCATACACCATCCAATTTCAGTCTGTTACATTGAGGTGTAATCTCTACTGGGCCTGAGACAATAGTTCAGCGTCCTCAAATCTACAGTGAGATTCAAAATCTCACCAATCCTATAGACACCCTCCACCTTGTCATTCACCATCCAATTTCAGCCTGTTACATTGAGGTGTAATCTCTACTGGGCCTGAGACAATAGTTCAGCGTCCTCAAATCTATAGTGAGATTCAAATTCTCACAAATCCTATAGACACCCTCAACCTTGTCATACACCATCCAATTTCAGTCTGTTACATTGAGGTGTAATATCTACTGGGCTTTAGACAATAGTTCAGCGTCCTCAAATCTATAGTGAGATTCAAATTCTCACAAATCCTATAAACCCGTTCCACCTTAAAATACACCATCCAATTTCAGCCTGTTACATTGAGGTGTAATCTCTACTGGGCCTGAGACAATATTTCAGCGTCCTCAAATCTACAGTGAGATTCAAAATCTCACCAATCCTATAGACACCCTCCACCTTGTCATTCACCATCCAATTTCAGCCTGTTACATTGAGGTGTAATCTCTACTGGGCCTGAGACAATAGTTCAGCGTCCTCAAATCTATAGTGAGATTCAAATTCTCACCAATCCTATAGACACCCTCCACCTTGTCATACACCATCCAATTTCAGTCTGTTACATTGAGGTGTAATCTCTACTGGGCCTGAGACAATAGTTCAGCGTCCTCAAATCTATAGTGAGATTCAAATTCTCACCAATCCTATAGACACCCTCCACCTTGTCATACACCATCCAATTTCAGCCTGTTACATTGAGATGTAATCTCTTCTGCGCCTGAAACAATAGTTCAGCGTCCTCAAATCTATAGTGAGATTCAAATTCTCACCAATCCTATAGACACCCTACACCTTGTCATACACCATCCAATTTCAGTCTGTTACATTGAGGTGTAATCTCTCCTGGGCCTGAGACAATAGTTCTGCGCCCTCAAATCTATAGTGAGATTCAAATTCTCACCAATCCTATAGACACCCTCGACCTTGTCATACACCATCCAATTTCAGCCTGTTACATTGAGGTGTAATCTCTCCTGGGCCTGAGACAATAGTTCTGCGTCCTCAAATCTATAGTGAGATTCAAAATCTCACCAATAGTAGATACACCTTCTACCTTGTGTTACAGTACCATGTAGCTGGTGGTATTTTGGGTACATTTTCAAAAAAATGAGGAAGTATGGTGGAAGACACCATGGAAGTGGGCGGGGTTGCCAGCTGGTCCCGATGGTGGTGGTGGTGGTGTTGCATCTGTTGGTAGTGGTAAAAGCACAATAGCACCTAAGGCAGGAGGTGTTGAGCCTGCGTCATCGTCTGGCTCCACAAGGCCTCGAAGGCTATCTTTTCTGGGAGTAGATAAACCACTTTTAAAGCCGGAGCTTCAGGAACAAGTTTTGGCTTACATTGCTGACACAGCCTCCATCTCTCTCGCCTCCTCTTCTGAAGTTTCAAAAAAATAAAAGCACTGAGTCGTCATTGGAGGCTCCTGGTCAGGAACAACACCTTTCCTTGTGTCCTTCACCCCTACCAAAAGTGAAGGATGTGTCAGGCCACACTACCGATTACTCCATGTAGCTCTTTTCACATACCATGCCTGGGTTAGCAAGTAAAATGGTGAATTCCCCAGTCCAAGATGAATCTGACATGGAGTGCACTGATGCACAGCCACTGCTAGATTTTTCTGCTGGTACATTCACTCAGAGCACTACATTGTCCTCGCAGTGTACTGAGGCAGAATCAGACCCTGATGAAACTCAGGTGCCCCTTCCCGCATACTATACCACCTTACACAGTGACACAGAGGAAGATGCACATAAAATTGAAGAGGAGGTGATGGTTGAAACGTGTTACAAAAACCAAAGGAGTTGCAGGACAGCATGAACAGACGGTCAAATTAGCACAGCGTGCAAGGCCTCAAAATGTCTTTCATAGTAGGAAGAGTGACGTGTGGCACTTTTTTGAACAAAAACCTAATGATCAAGCAAAAGTTATCTGTAAGGCTGGTTTCACATTTGCGTTTTTTAGCGCTGGAAAAAAACGCACACATGCGCATGCGTTTTTTCCCCTATATTTAACATGGGTGCGCATACCTGCGCACTGGTCAGCGCATGTATGCGATTTTCATGCGCTGCGTTTTTTTGGGGTGTGCGTTGGGATTTTCCAGACGCAGCATGTTGCATTTTTTGGCCCTGCAAAAAAGCGCATGCGCACATATGCGCACGTTTTGCGCTAAAAATGGCCATTATAACCTATGGATGCGCATATGTGCGCACTGGCATGCTCATGTATGCGTTTTTTTGCATATGCGTTTTTTTTTTTAAACCATGGAATTTAGGGGTTTGGGTTAGAGTTAGGGTTAGTTAAGGGGGTTTAGGGTTAGGGTTATGGTCAGGGTCAGGGTTAGGGTTAGGGTTAAGTATGGTTTTGTTAAGGATTAGGGTCATGGTTAGGGTCAGGATTAGGGTTAAGTATGGTTTTGTTAAGGGTCAGGGTTAGGGTTAGGGTTAGGGTTAGGGTCAGGGTTAGGGTCAGGATTAGGGTTAAGTATGGTTTTGTTAAGGATTAGGGTCAGGGTTAGGGTCAGGATTAGGGTTAAGTATGGTTTTGTTAAGGGTTAGGGTCAGGGTTAGGGTTAGGGTTAGGGTCAGGGTTAGGGTCAGGATTAGGGTTAAGTATGGTTTTGTTAAGGATTAGGGTCAGGGTTAGGGTCAGGATTAGGGTTAAGTATGGTTTTGTTAAGGGTTAGGGTCAGGGTTAGGGTTAGGGTTAGGGTCAGGGTTAGGGTTAGGGTTAGGGTTAGGGTCAGGGTTAGGGTCAGGATTAGGGTTAAGTATGGTTTTGTTAAGGATTAGGGTCAGGGTTAGGGTCAGGATTAGGGTTAAGTATGGTTTTGTTAAGGATTAGGGTCAGGGTTAGGGTCAGGATTAGGGTTAAGTATGGTTTTGTTAAGGGTTAGGGTCAGGGTTAGGGTTAGGGTTAGGGTTAGGGTTAGGGTCAGGATTAGGGTTAAGTATGGTTTTGTTAAGGATTAGGGTCAGGGTTAGGGTCAGGATTAGGGTTAAGTATGGTTTTGTTAAGGGTTAGGGTCAGGGTTAGGGTTAGGGTTAGGGTCAGGGTTAGGGTCAGGATTAGGGTTAGGGTTAGGGTTAGGGTTAAGTATGGTTTTGTTAAGGGTTAGGGTCAGGGTTAGGGTTAGGGTTAGGGTCAGGGTTAGGGTCAGGGTTAGGGTTAGGGTCAGGGTTAGGGTTAGGGTCAGGGTTAGGGTTAGGGTTAGTTAGGGTTTAGGGTTTGGGTTAGGGTTAAGTATGATTTGGTTAAGGGTTAGGGTCAGGGTTAGGGTTAGGGTTAGGGTCAGGGTTAGGGTTAGGGTTAGGGTCAGGGTTAGGGTTAGTAAAGTCATGGTTTGGGTAGTGTGAGGGGCCACCTAAAAATGTTGGAAAAAAACGCAAACGCGGTAAAAACGCGCTAAAAACGCATACAAACGCATAAAAACGCTGCGTTTTTTTCATGCATGCTCATAAAAATGCTTGAAAAAAACGCAGCAGTTGTATGCTTATGTATGCGTTTTTTCAATGCGTTTTTTTGCGGGAAAAACGCGCTGCAAAAAAAAGCAAGTGTGAAACTAGCCTTAGAAGTGCGCAAAGACCTTTAGCTGAGGAAAAAAATCTGAGAAATTTGAATACCAGTTGCATGCTTAGACATTTAACCACCATGCACTTGCAAGCGAGGACGGACTACCAAACCTCACGTACCACATGTGCACCTGCTCCGAATGAAGGTAGTCAGCAACGCTACATCGCTTCCCCCACTGTAAGCCCACCGGTTAGCACACCACAAGCAGCAAATGTCGAGGTGTCGTCGCAAGGGCAAAGCAGTCATGGAATCACAATGTTATTGTTACGAAAGACTGAATCTAGGCCATCAGCAACACCACCATCACCAACCCTCTCTCAGTCCGCCATGTCCACCACTAGTTCCACCATATGCAGCTCTCAAGTCCAGCTCACCCTACCAGAGACTCTGAGTAGGACAAGAAAGTACTCATCCTCTCATCCGCGTACACTGGTTTTGAACTCCCACATTGCCAAACTAATCTCGTTAGAGATGATGCCCTACCGGTTGGTTGAAAGCAAAACTTTCCGCGAGCTCATGGCCTACGCAGTACCATGCTATGACCTACCCAGTCGGCAATTCTTTTCGCAAAAAGACATCCCAGCCCTCCACGTGCATGTGAAAGACCGCATTGTCCATGCACTCAAGCAATCAGTGAGTGGAAAGGTGCACCTCACAACAGATGCGTTGTCCAGTAGGCATGGCCAGGGCCGTTATGTGTCCATCACTGCGCACTGGGTTAATGTGGTGGATGCAGGGTCCACAGGGGACAGCAGCGGTGGGACAGTGCTGCCTAGCCCACGGTATAGGAAACAGATGGCTATAGGTGTTCGACCCTCCTCCTCCTCCAGAAGCGAAAGCTCGTCCACAGAGCGCAGTCGCACGAGCACTCCATCCGCAGCTGCCAGTGTTGCACACGAGGTGTCCCACTATCGAACAGCTGGTGGTAAGCGTCAGCAGGCTGTGTTGAAGATGATGTGTTTGGGCGACAACAGACACACCGCGGAGGTACTGGTCGACTACTTGCAGCGACAAACTGAGTCATGGCTGGGCAGTCTACATCTTGAGGCAGGCAAGGTAGTTAGTGATAACGGCCGGAATTTTGTGGCAGCCATAGCCCTTTCAAAACTCAGACACATACCTTGCTTGGCTCACACCTTGAACCTGGTGTTGCAGTGCTTCCTCAATAATTATCCGGAGTTAACACCCCTGCTCCATAAGGTGCGAAGACTGTGCTCGCACATCCGCCGGTCGCCCGTACACTCCAGTCGCATGCAGAAGCTGCAGCGATTGCTCCACCTTCCCAAGCACCACCTAATTATCGACGTTGCAACAAGGTGGAACTCCACCCTGCACATGGTCCAGAGGCTGTGCGAACAGAGGCAGGCTGTAATTCATTTGTGCGAGGATACACGGGCAGGCAGTTTGCAGGCAGACATGGAGTTGTCTGGTGTGCAGTGGTCGAAGCTGAAAGACCTCTGTAAAGTCCTTCAGTGTTTTGAGGAATGCACACGGCTGGTAAGCGCAGACGACGCTATCATAAGCATGAGCATCCCACTTATGCGTCTGCTCATGCAAACTTTGACGCACATTAAGGAGCAGGCGTCTGCAGCCGAGGAGGAAGAGGAGGAGGGAAGCCTTGATGGCAGTCAGCCATTGTCTGCTCAGGGTAGTCTCGTGGACGAGGTGGAGGAAGTAGAGGAAGAGGAGGAGGAGGATGGGGATGATTATTTTGGGGAGGAGGATGCTTCTCAGGGGGCAAGAAAAAATTTTGGTGTGGCAAGGTCAGGTACAGGGTTTGTGCGTGACTGGAGGGATGTGGATTTGCCAGAAAGTGCTCCTCCACCCAGCACTCGCAGTGCATCATTGACACCTGGAACATTGGCCCACATGTCTGATTATGCCTTGAAGATCCTAAAAAGGGACCCCCGCATTGCCAAAATGATGAACGATGACGACTACTGGTTGGCCAGCATCCTGGATCCACGCTATAAAGGCAAATTCCAAAACATCATGCCACAGGAGAACTTAGAGCTAATATTGGCTAACAAACAAGCAAATCTGGTAAACCGTTTGTTTGAGGCATTCCCAGCACACAGCGGCGGTGATGTTTTTCCAATGAGCCATAGGGGGCAACATGGAAGAGGTGTTCGTGGTGCACACAGCCGAAGTGGCGTTGGACACAGGGGTTTCATGACCAGGTTGTGGACTGATTTTTCAAGTACCGCTCACACGACTGGTAATACTGCATCAATCGAAAGTGACAGGAGACAGCAGTTGTCAACTATGGTAACAAACTACTTCTCCTCCCATATCGATGCTCTCCTTCACCGGTCATTCCCCTTTGAGTATTGGGCCAGTAAACTTGACACCTGGCCTGAATTGGCACAATATGCCTTACAGGAGCTCGCTTGCCCTGCTGCTAGTGTGTTATCTGAACGAGTCTTCAGTGCTGCTGGATCAATCCTGACTAGAGTTGAGCGAAACGGGTCGAAAAAATTCAAAAGTCGCCGACTTTTGGCAAAGTCGGGTTTCATGAAACGAAACCCGACCCTAGGATGAGGTCGGCCACGAGGTCGGCGACTTACGCGCCAAAGTCGCGTTTCAAAAGTTTATTTTGCGCTCTTTTTCAGCCAATCAGGATCCACGGACACTGTGGGCAACGTGATGACATAGGCACGGGTCACCACCATCTTTCAGAAGGGCATGCAAGTGATTGGCTTGCTTTGGTGGGCGTCACAGGGGGTATAAAAGGGCGTGCACCCCGACCGCCATCTTACTTCTGCCGATCTCAGTATAGGGAGAGGTTGCTGCTGATTCTGTAGGGAGAGCGTTAGGCAGGGAAGAAGACCAAAAAACTGCTTCTGCTGATAGCGATTTGGCCTGCACAACACACCAGTCACTGTGTGTGCAGTGCAAGGGGAGGCTATATAGTGGTGTATCAGTGGTGTTGGTTGTTGGGCTGCCTTCTAAGGCTTCCTGACAGGCTGGCATTGCTGTTTACCCACTGCTCCGCAAACTGCTTTTTTAAAAGCAATCCAATCTCCCTTATCCTCTAGTCACTTTGGTCACAGCTGTGCCATCGAGCCTGTCACATAGCGCTCAGATATTCATTGGGCCTCAAACTGCTTTTTTAAAAGCAATCCCAATTTTTTTTTTTTGTCCTGCTGAGAAGAAAAAAAACTGCTTCTGCTGCTGATAGCAATTTGGCCTGCACAACACACCAGTCACTGTGTGCAGTGCAAGGGGAGGCTATATAGTGGTGTATCAGTGGTGTTGGTTGTTGGGCTGCCTTTTAAGGCTTCCTGACAGGCTGGCATTGCTGTTTACCCACTGCTCCGCAAACTGCTTTTTTAAAAGCAATCCAATCTCCCTTATCCTCTAGTCACTTAGGTCACAGCTGTGCCATCGAGCTTGTCACATAGCGCTCAGATATTCATTGGGCCTCACACAATCCAAAAGTGTCCAGTGTCCAAAAGTGTGTGCAGAGATTCAAACTCTCACTTATCCTCTAGTCACTTAGGTCACAGCTGTGCCATCGAGCTTGTCACATAGCGCTCAGATATTCATTGGGCCTCACACAATCCAAAAGTGTCCAGTGTCCAAAAGTGTGTGCAGAGATTCAAAATCTCACTTATTCTCTAGTCACTTAGGTCACAGCTGTGCCATCGAGCCTGTCACATAGCGCTCAGATATTCATTGGGCCTCACACAATCCAAAAGTGTCCAGTGTCCAAAAGTGTGTGCAGAGATTCAAAATCTCACTTATTCTCTAGTCACTTAGGTCACAGCTGTGCCATCGAGCTTGTCACATAGCGCTCAGATATTCATTGGGCCTCACACAATCCAAAAGTGTCCAGTGTCCAAAAGTGTGTGCAGAGATTCAAACTCTCACTTATCCTCTAGTCACTTAGGTCACAGCTGTGCCATCGAGCTTGTCACATAGCGCTCAGATATTCATTGGGCCTCACACAATCCAAAAGTGTCCAGTGTCCAAAAGTGTGTGCAGAGATTCAAAATCTCACTTATTCTCTAGTCACTTAGGTCACAGCTGTGCCATCGAGCCTGTCACATAGCGCTCAGATATTCATTGGGCCTCACACAATCCAAAAGTGTCCAGTGTCCAAAAGTGTGTGCAGAGATTCAAAATCTCACTTATTCTCTAGTCACTTAGGTCACAGCTGTGCCATCGAGCTTGTCACATAGCGCTCAGATATTCATTGGGCCTCACACAATCCAAAAGTGTCCAGTGTCCAAAAGTGTGTGCAGAGATTCAAACTCTCACTTATCCTCTAGTCACTTAGGTCACAGCTGTGCCATCGAGCTTGTCACATAGCGCTCAGATATTCATTGGGCCTCACACAATCCAAAAGTGTCCAGTGTCCAAAAGTGTATGCAGAGATTCAAACTCTCACTTATCCTCTAGTCACTTAGGTCACAGCTGTGCCATCGAGCTTGTCACATAGCGCTCAGATATTCATTGGGCCTCACACAATCCAAAAGTGTCCAGTGTCCAAAAGTGTGTGCAGAGATTCAAACTCTCACTTATCCTCTAGTCACTTAGGTCACAGCTGTGCCATCGAGCTTGTCACATAGCGCTCAGATATTCATTGGGCCTCACACAATCCAAAAGTGTCCAGTGTCCAAAAGTGTGTGCAGAGATTCAAAATCTCACTTATTCTCTAGTCACTTAGGTCACAGCTGTGCCATCGAGCCTGTCACATAGCGCTCAGATATTCATTGGGCCTCACACAATCCAAAAGTGTCCAGTGTCCAAAAGTGTGTGCAGAGATTCAAAATCTCACTTATTCTCTAGTCACTTAGGTCACAGCTGTGCCATCGAGCTTGTCACATAGCGCTCAGATATTCATTGGGCCTCACACAATCCAAAAGTGTCCAGTGTCCAAAAGTGTGTGCAGAGATTCAAAATCTCACTTATTCTCTAGTCACTTAGGTCACAGCTGTGCCATCGAGCCTGTCACATAGCGCTCAGATATTCATTGGGCCTCACACAATCCAAAAGTGTCCAGTGTCCAAAAGTGTGTGCAGAGATTCAAAATCTCACTTATTCTCTAGTCACTTAGGTCACAGCTGTGCCATCGAGCTTGTCACATAGCGCTCAGATATTCATTGGGCCTCACACAATCCAAAAGTGTCCAGTGTCCAAAAGTGTGTGCAGAGATTCAAACTCTCACTTATCCTCTAGTCACTTAGGTCACAGCTGTGCCATCGAGCTTGTCACATAGCGCTCAGATATTCATTGGGCCTCACACAATCCAAAAGTGTCCAGTGTCCAAAAGTGTGTGCAGAGATTCAAAATCTCACTTATTCTCTAGTCACTTAGGTCACAGCTGTGCCATCGAGCCTGTCACATAGCGCTCAGATATTCATTGGGCCTCACACAATCCAAAAGTGTCCAGTGTCCAAAAGTGTGTGCAGAAATTCAAAATCTCCCCTGTCCTATAGACACCTTGTACCTTGTTTTACATACTATATAGTTTGTTGGATTTTGTCTACATTTCTACCAAAAATGAGGAAGGCTGGTGGAAGAGGCCGTGGAATTGGGCGGGGGTTGGCAGCTGGTAATGATGGTGTTGGTGGTGGATCTGATGATAGTGGCAAGAGCAAAATAGGACCGAATGCAGGAGGTGTTGAGCCTGCGTCATCGTCTGGCTACATAAGGCCTCGAACGCTTAGTTTTCTAGGAGTTGGCAAACCGCTTTTAAAGCCAGAGCATCAGGAAAAAGTTTTGTCTTACATTGCTGACTCAGCCTCCAGCTCTATCGCCTCCTCTTCTTCAGTTGTAAAAAGTAAAAGCACTGAGTCGTCATTGGAGGCTCATGTTCATGAACCACACCTTTCCTTGTGTCCTTCACCCCAACCAAGATTGAAGGATGACGCAGGCCATACTACTGATTACTCCATGGAGCTGTTTTCACATACCATGCCTGGATTATCAAGTGAAATGGTGAATTACCCAGGCCAAGATGAATCTGACATGGAGTGCAGTGATGCACAGCCGCTGATGGATGATTCTGCTGGTACATTCACTCAGAGCACTACATTGTCCTCGCAGTGTACAGAGCCAGATTCTGACCCTGATGAGACTCAGGTGCCCCTTCCCGCACACTATACCACCATACACGGTGACACAGAGGAAGGTGCACATGACATAGAAGAGGAGGTGATGGATGACCCAGTTGTTGACCCAGATTGGCATCCATTGGGGAAGAGGGTGCTGCTTCCAATAGCTCAGATGAGGAGCATCCACAGCAGACATCGACATCGCAACAGCTGTTATCTGGCAGGTCGGGAGCACTCCAAAGACAGGTTCCAAACATCAAAAGAGTTGCTGGACAGCTTGTCCAGAGGGTCAAAAGATCACAGCGTGCTAGGCCGCAAAATGTCTGCCAAAGTAGGAAGAGTGCAGTGTGGCACTTTTTTGAACAAAATCCTCATGATCAGGCCAAGGTTATCTGTAAGAAGTGCACAAAGACCTTTAGCCGAGGGAAAAATCTGAAAAATTTGAATACCAGTTGCATGCTTAGACATTTAACCAGCATGCACTTGCAAGCGTGGACACAACACCAAACCTCAAGTGCCACATGTGCAACTGATCACAACAAAGGTAGTCAGCAACGCTACATTGTTTCCCCCACTGTAAGCCCACCGGTTAGCACAGCAGCAAATGTTGAGGTGTCGTTGCAAGGCCACAGCAGTCAGGGAATCCCACTGTTATATCAACGAAAGACTGATTCTAGGCCATCAGAAAGAACACCAACTCCATCACCATCATCAACCCTCTCTCAGTCCGCCCTGTCCACCGCTACTTCCACCATATGCAGCTCTCAAGTCCAGCTCACCCTCCCAGACACTATGAGTAGGTCAAGAAAGTACTCAATCTCTCATCCGCGTACACTGGGTTTGAACGCCCACATTGCCAAACTAATCTCGTTTGAGATGATGCCCTTTCGGTTGGTGGAAAGCACAGCTTTCCACGAACTCATGGCCTATGCAGTACCACACTATGACCTACCCAGTCACCACTTCTTCTCTCGCAAAGCCATCCCAGCCCTCCACCATCATGTGAAAGACCGCATTGTCCATGCACTCAAGCAGTCAGTGAGCGGAAAGGTGCACCTCACAACTGATGCATGGTCCAGTCGGCATGGCCAGGGCCGTTACGTGTCCATCACTGCGCACTGGGTTAATGTGGTGGATGCAGGGTCCACAGGGGACAGCGGTGGTGGGACAGTGCTGCCTAGCCCACGGCATAGGAAACAGTTGGCTGTAGGCGTTCGACCCTCCTCCTCCTCCACCTCCTCCAGAAGCGAAAGCTCGTCCACAGAGCGCAGTCGTACGAGCACTCCATCTGCAGCTGCCACTGTTGCACACGATGTGTCCCCCTATCGAGCAGCTAGTGGAAAGCGTCAGCAGGCTGTGTTGCAGATGATGTGTTTGGGCGACAGACACACCGCCGAGGTGCTGGCCGAGTACTTGAAGCGACAAACTGAGTCATGGCTGGGCAGTGTACATCTTGAGGCAGGCAAGGTAGTTAGTGATAACGGCCGTAATTTTGTGGCAGCCATAGCCCTTTCAAAACTCAGCCACATACCTTGCTTGGCTCACACCTTGAACCTGGTGGTGCAGTGCTTCCTCAAAAATTATCCGGAGTTAACAGCCCTGCCCCAGAAGGTGCGAAGACTGTGCGCGCACATCCGCCGGTCGCCTGTACACTCCGTTCGTATGCAGAAGCTGCAGCGATTGCTCCACCTTCCCAACCACCGCCTCATTATCGACATTGCAACAAGGTGGAACTCCACCCTGCACATGGTGGAGCGGCTGTGCGAGCAGAGGCAGGCCATAATGCATTTGTGGGAGGATACACGGCCAGGCACTTTGAGAGCAGACATGGAGTTGACAGGTGTGCAGTGGTCGAAGCTGAAAGACCTTTGTAAAGTCCTTCAGTGTTTTGAGGAATGCACACGGCTGGTAAGCGCAGACGACGCCATCCTAAGCATGAGCATCCCACTTATGCGTCTGCTCATGCAAACTTTGACGCACCTTAAGGAGCAGGCGTCTGCAGCCAATGTTGATGAGGAGGAAGAGGAGGAGGGAATCCTTGATGACATTCAGCCATTGTCTGCTCAGGGACCTCTCCTGGACGAGGTGGAGGAAGAAGAGGAGGAGGATGATGATGGGGATGATTACTTAGGGGAGGAGGATGCATCTCGTGGGGCAAGTGAAAATGTTGGCGTGGCAAGGTCTGGTACAGGGTTTGTGCGTGACTGGAGGGATGCGGATTTGCCAGAAAGTGCTCCTCCACCCAGCACTCGCAGTGCATCATTGACACCGGGAACATTGGCCCACATGTCAGATTATGCCTTGCAGATCCTAAAAAGGGACCCCCGCATTGCCAAAATGATGAACGATGACGACTACTGGTTGGCCAGCATCCTGGATCCACGCTATAAAGGCAAATTACAAAACATCATGCCACAGGAGAACCTTGACCTAATATTGGCTAATAAACAAGCAACTCTGGTAAATCGGTTGCTTGAGGCATTCCCAGCACACAGCAGTGGTGATGGTTCGTACGGGCCGGGGGCAGCTTGGCAGAGGTGTTCGTGGTGCACACAGCAGAAGTGGCGTTGGAGACAGGGGTTTCATGACAATGTTGTGGACTGATTTTTCAAATACCGCTCACACAACTGGTAATACTGCATCGATGGAAAGTGACAGGAGACAGCAGTTGTCAACTATGGTAACAAACTACTTTTCCTCCCATATCGATGTTCTCCCACACAGGTCATTCCCCTTTGACTATTGGGCCGCTAAACTGGACACCTGGCCTGAATTGGCCCAATATGCCTTACAGGAGCTCGCTTGCCCAGCTGCAAGTGTGCTATCGGAAAGAGTCTTCAGTGCAGCTGGATCAATCCTGACAGAAAAAAGGACCCGTCTGTCAACCCAAAATGTGGATGATCTAACCTTCATTAAAATGAACCACGCATGGGTTTCCAAGGATTTTGTCCCACCTTCCCCTGATGACACATAGGGTGACAGAAAAATGGCTTGCTTTGGTCCACCTCTTCCTGGTACTTCACCTATTTCGCCTTTTGCATCAGCTGAATGTCCAACATCAACATATGCCACTTTCTAAAACTCCCTAACTGTGCTGCCTCCCCCCCATGGCCGGGGTCACCACCTACCGCACGACACCGTGCGAGTGCCGTTGCCCTGGACAGGTGGGTAGGCCGACTCTTGGGCGCGGGCACTGGCACAGGGTCCCTCATAGTGCAATCAAGTGTCTCTGACGGTGGTGGTGCACACCCGCCGTCAGACACACCGCTGTACTATGAGGGGCCCAGTGCCAGTACCGACGCCCACGAGTGGGCCCCCCTTGCTTGGGCAGGGCCCCAGCATTTGCAATCTTTACCTCTCCCTGCTCCTCCGCTGTGTAATCTGGGCCGTCAAATCCATACTGTGCCTGACACCGTCTGAGCCTGCCTCCTGAGACATATATTTTGAATGTGTACGCTATCCATACATGTTATCCAGGGATACGGTACCCTTTCTAACCTTTGTGCAATCACGTGCAATCCATACTGGGCCTAACACCGTCTGAGCCTGCCTCATGCTGTATAGACATATATTTTGAATGTGTACGCTATCCATACATGTTATCCAGGGATACGGTACCCTTTCTAACCTTTGTGCAATCACGTGCAATCCATACTGGGCCTAACACCGTCTGAGCCTGCCTCATGCTGTATAGACATATATTTTGAATGTGTACGCTATCCATACATGTTATCCAGGGATACGGTACCCTTTCTAACCTTTGTGCAATCACGTGCAATCCATACTGGGCCTAACACCGTCTGAGCCTGCCTCATGCTGTATAGACATATATTTTGAATGTGTACGCTATCCATACATGTTATCCAGGGATACGGTACCCTTTCTAACCTTTGTGCAATCACGTGCAATCCATACTGGGCCTAACACCGTCTGAGCCTGCCTCCTGAGACATATATTTTGAATGTGTACGCTATCCATACTTGTTATCCAGGGATACGGTACCCTTTCTAACCTTTGTGCAATCACGTGCAATCCATACTGGGCCTAACACCGTCTGAGCCTGCCTCCTGAGACATATATTTTGAATGTGTACGCTATCCATACTTGTTATCCAGGGATACGGTACCCTTTCTAACCTTTGTGCAATCACGTGCGATCCATACTGGGCCTAACACCGTCTGAGCCTGCCTCCTGAGACATATATTTTGAATGTGTACGCTATCCATACATGTTATCCAGGGATACGGTACCCTTTCTAACCTTTGTGCAATCACGTGCAATCCATACTGGGCCTAACACCGTCTGAGCCTGCCTCATGCTGTATAGACATATATTTTGAATGTGTACGCTGTCCATACATGTTATCCAGGGATACGGTACCCTTTCTAACCTTTGTGCAATCACGTGCAATCCATACTGGGCCTAACACCGTCTGAGCCTGCCTCATGCTGTATAGACATATATTTTGAATGTGTACGCTATCCATACATGTTATCCGGGGATACGGTACCCTTTCTAACCTTTGTGCAATCACGTGCAATCCATACTGGGCCTAACACCATCTGAGCCTGCCTCCTGAGACATATATTTTGAATGTGTACGCTATCCATACATGTTATCCGGGGATACGGTACCCTTTCTAACCTTTGTGCAATCACGTGCAATCCATACTGGGCCTAACACCGTCTGAGCCTGCCTCATGCTGTATAGACATATATTTTGAATGTGTACGCTATCCATACATGTTATCCGGGGATACGGTACCCTTTCTAACCTTTGTGCAATCACGTGCAATCCATATTGGGCCTAACACCGTCTGAGCCTGCCTCCTGAGACATATATTTTGAATGTGTACGCTATCCATACATGTTATCTGGGGATACGGTACCCTTTCTCACCTTTGTGCAATCACGTGTAATCCATACTGGGCGTGAGAACGGCTGGCGAGCTGTTAAGCAAGCTACAGCACCTGTCCAGACAAGTACAGGGATTCCCTAGCGAGGAGACTTATTTGATTGTTTTCAATGTTGGGACAGCAATTTTTGGGGAGCACTATACTCTGGAGAATGATAGATGGGGCCCACCATACACTGGAACATTCCAAAGGTGGACATCAGACACTGGAGCAGCATTTACAGGGCCCATTATACACTAGAGCATTAGAAATGGGGCCCATTATGTTTGGAGCATTATTTGGGCCCATAAGACAGTGGAGCTTCATCCATGGGGACCAACATATACTGTAGCATTATGTGGAGCTCATCATATACTGTTTCAAACATTATATGGGACCAATGATTCTGTATGGAGAAATAGATGGGCCTCGTCATGAGATGTAAAAAGTGAGGTATTTTTCATTGTACTATACCGCTATTTCTCTGCCGTATCGGAGCATGATGAGTTGTGGTATGTGTTAAAGGGGCGCTCTTTCGCCCAGGGCACATGAAAACCTGGAGCCAGCCCTCCCCCCCCACAGTTTGTAGCGAAATAACCCCCATTTTTCAGTGCGTAACTTGTATTATGAAGTTAATTAAGGTTGACAAGCTTAAGAAAGAAGAATTGATGCTTTTGGCATTCAAATGGGCACTGTAGGTGTGTTTCCTGTCCTCCTCTCACTGCCGACTTTTATTCCCCATTGACTTACATTGGGTTTCGTGTTTCGGGACGACCCCGACTTTTCCCTATAATCGGACGATCTTGCTCTACCTGACTTTTGGAAAAGTCGGGTTTCACGAAACGAAACGCGACCCTAAAAAACCAAAAGTCGCTCAACTCTAATCCTGACAGAAAAAAGGACCCGTCTGTCGACCCAAAATGTTGATGATCTAACCTTCATGCATGGGTTTCAAAGGATTTTGTCCCACCCTCTCCTGCTGACACGTATGTTGCCAGAAAAATGGCTCGCTTTTGTCCTCCTCTTCCGCGGACTTCTCCAATTACTCCATTTGCAGCTGCTGAATGTCCAAAATCAACATATGCCAATTTTTCCACCTCCCTAACTGGGCTGCCTCCCCCCACAGGGCCTGGGTCACCACCTGGCGCACGCACCCGTGCGAGTGCCGTTGCCCTGGACACGTGGGTGGGCACACTCCTTGGCAACGGCACTGGCACAATGTCCCTCATAGTAGAATCAAGTGTCTCTGATGGTGTGGGTGCACACCCGCCATCAGACACACCGGCCTACTATGAGGGGCCCTGTGCCAGTACCGCCGCCCACAAGTGGGCCCCCCCTGCTTGCTCAGGGTACCAGCACTTGCAATACTTACCTCTTCCTGCTCCACCACTGTGTAGTCTGGCCTGTTAAATACTTCACTGGGACTGCCAATACAAATTTGGTGAAATGATAGATGATAGTTAAGACGTAGCTATGCCCTGTCCTGCTGGGCTCTATCTTCAGATGATCAATGGCTTCCATTTGTTATGGACGTTGACTCACAATGAGATGCAGTGGTAGTTTATCATCAGCTTTCACGGTTTTCCGATTCACAGACGTGTAACATTCCTGCCCACATTTTTAAATGTGTCCTCTCATGCCAATCCAATAGAATCGCTTACGGCCTGTGGCTTGTGTCTTTTGCACTCCAAAGTTACCTGACAGATCATGATAGGCAGTGAGGACAATGTCTATATCTGTCCCTGTGATCACAATTTGATGGAGATGAGTAACGATGATGGGTTCCACGGTACTGCGATACAGCAAACCTTTCTTCACAAGAACTGTTTTCGCTGTCTCCCCAGACAAAGTAATTGAGGGTCAACATCGCCTCTGAGAATTTTCCCGGGAGTTTTTACCGTGATTAGTAATTCCAAAATTTCTGCAATCAGTCGACTTTCCGTCTGTACTTGTATCCATCTCGTTTCCTCTTGCGGAGAGTCTGGACTGTCTTACTGAGACTGAAATATATATGAAGACTGAAAAATACCCCAACAGTGTATACTGGTGTACGCTTCGAATACATAACCCTTTTTCTACTTTTTAGATTCTTGTTGAATCCATACTGGGCCTCAGACCGTCTAAGTCTGCCCCCTGATATATAGACATAGGTTTTTAATGTTTAAACTATGCTATATATACCTGTTATCCGGTGATACTGTACCCTTTTTCAACTTTGTACAATCACGTCAAATCCATACTGGGCCTGAGACCCTCTGAGTCTGCCTCCAGATATATAGACATATGTTTTTAATGTTTAAACTATTCTATATATATGTACTGTGGGGAATAGACAGCTCAGCTGGGATCTTTGCTTTGGCACAAGCGTGTGGCTATGAAGTCACTTCAGCAGACAAGCAATTTCCACATGAATATGGACACGGCATATTTATTGTGCACACTTGTTACTCAATGTTACACATGCCAAACATGAAATAAAACATCTAAGGCCGTCTGGCCACTAACTAACAATAGCAGGCTAACTACAAAATAAACCTATATAACAGCAAACAAGTCCATGTAATCTTACTGTGTCAGCTCCCAGCTCAGCAGACGAGATAGCCTCTGAGATCCCAGCTCCTCCTGATTATATCAGCTGGACCAGTCAGGAAGCCAAAACCTGGATTGAATTAGTGGAGGGGAACTACCAGTCCTTTCCATGCTGATCACTAAGGAAACCAGGACTGGATTACAGTGAAATAAACTGGCTTCATCATCAGTACAGGGAGACATATGAAATGAAACGGGGAGAAATATACCTGTTTTCTAGTACCTCTCCCCTTGGCACCTCACACACCCCCCTCCTCTGTTCGAGCCCGTGGGGTCGGACATGACGAGTCACCAAGCAGTGCGTTCTAGACAACGCATCTGCATTTCTGTGCGCTGTGCCCGCCCTGTGCTCAACGGAAAATTTAAACCCTTGTAATGCTAAGAACCAGCATGTCACCCGCGCATTGCCTTCTTTTGCCCGGGACATCCACGTTAGGGGCAAATGGTCCGTCACTAGTCTAAACTGGCGACCTAGTAAATAATAGCGCAAGGTGCACAGGGCCCATTTCACAGCCAGGGCTTCCCGCTCAACTACACTGTAGTTCTTTTTTGCTCTCGTAAGCTTTCTGCTTAGATAGGCCACTGGGTGTTCCTCGCCATTTACTTCTTGAGACAAAACCGCTCCGAGGCCCACCCCAGAGGCGTCCGTTTGGACAATAAACTCCCGTTTAAAGTCTGGTGCAACCAACACTGGTTGGTCACAGAGGACTGTTTTCAATCGCTGAAAGGCCTCCTCTGCTTCTGCGTTCCACTTTATTGTGACAGATTTCGACCCCTTAGTAAGATCTGTGAGAGGAGCTGCGATGGTCGCAAAATGTTTGATGAACCGCCTATAATAACCAATGATCCCTAAAAAAGCTCCAACCTGTTTTTTGGTTACCGGTCGTGGCCAATTTTGAATAGCGTCCACTTTATTGGCTTGAGGCTTCACGACGCCTCTCCCTATGCTATATCCCAGATAGCGAGCCTCTTCCTATCCCAACGTACATTTCTTGGGATTGGCCGTCAACCCAGCTGTTTTTTAGGGAGTCTAAGACGGCTTGTACTTTTGACAAATGCGTGTCCCAGTCATCGCTAAAGATAATGATGTCGTCCAAGTACGCGGATGCATACTGGCCATGGGGTTTTAGGACAATATCCATTAGACGTTGGAAGGTGGCTGCGGCACCATGCAACCCAAATGGCATATCTCGGTACTGGAATAATCCCTGGGGTGTAACAAAGGCAGTTTTCTCTTTGGCTGATTCTGTGAGGGGAATCTGCCAATAACCTTTTGTTAAGTCAATAGTGGATATGTACCTGGCCGAACCCAGTCTCTCTATCAGTTCATCGACTCTTGGCATCGGGTAGGCATCGAATTTCGATACTTCGTTTACTTTCCGAAAATCGTTACAAAATCGGATAGTCCCATCGGGTTTGGGCACCAGTACGATAGGGCTAGCCCAATCACTCCGGGACTCCTCAATGACCCCGAGCTCTAACATCTTCTTCACTTCCTGGGCAATGGCTTGTCTCCGAGCCTCCGGAATTCGATATGGTTTTAGCCGTACCCGCGCCTGTGGATCAGTAATAATGTCATGTTTAATTAGGTGAGTCCGGCCAGGAATTTCCGAGAAAATATCTGCGTTCCTCTGTATGAACTCCCTGGTCTCTCGTTTTTGGCTTTCGGATAGCGTGTCTGCAATACCCACTTCTGGCGGAGCTACCTGGGGGTCCTTTACCTTAGAAGGTGGTACCCCTCGAGGCCCATCCTCAAGGGCAGCGCCTGCAACCAGACTCTCCCTGTCCCTCCAGGCCTTAAGCAAGTTTATGTGGTACATTTGTTCGGGCTTTCTCTTGTCTGGTTGGTGTATCTTATAATTTACTTCACCTATTCGTTCCAGCACTTCGTATGGTCCCTGCCATTTCGCAAGAAATTTATTCTCTACGGTAGGCACCAATACCAAACACCCTGTCTCCGGGTTGAAAGACTCGTGTTTTTGCCGCTCGGTTGTATACCGTGCTTTGGGCATGTTGTGCGCGCTCTAAACACTCTTTAACTATTGGCATAACTGCTGCAATTCGGTCCTGCATAAGTGTTATGTGTTCAATTACACTGCGATAAGGAGTCACCTCTTGTTCCCAAGTCTCCTTGGCAATATCTAACAGGCCTCTAGGACACCGCCCATAAACCAACTCAAAAGGTGAAAAGCCTGTGGAGGATTGGGGTACCTCACGTATAGCGAACAGGAGGTATGGTAGTAGGGCATCCCAATCTCTCCCGTCCTTATCCACCACCCTTTTCAACATTCCCTTTAGGGTTTTGTTAAAGCGCTCCACCAAACCATCAGTCTGAGGGTGATATACTGAGGTACGCAAATGGGAGATTTTTAGTAGTTTACATAAATCCTTAAGTATACGAGACATAAAGGGGGTCCCTTGATCCGTAAGTATCTCTTTCGGAATGCCGGTGCAGGAAAACATATTAACCAGCTCCTTTGAAATTGATTTCGCATTGGCATTCCGCAAGGGCACTGCTTCGGGATAACGCGTGGCGTAATCCAATACTACCAAAATGTACTGATGACCCCTGGCAGATTTTACTAATGGACCGACTATATCCATTGCTATCCTCTCGAAGGGAACCTCTATTATTGGTAAGGGCACTAAGGGGCTTCTAAAATGTGACATAGGTGCGGTCAATTGACACGTAGGACATGACCGACCGTACTGGGTCACGTCTCCCACTAGACCCGGCCAAAAGAAACATTGCAGAATACGGTGTTTTGTCTTTTCTACCGCCAGGTGTCCTCCCAAGGGATGTTTATGTGCCAACTCCAAAACTACCTGGCGAAAGGACTTAGGTACCACTAGTTGTTCTACCACCACCCCTCGCACCTTGTCTATGTGATACAACATATCCTGCTGCACCGCCACGTGTGGGAACTCGTTTTGAGCCCCTGGGTACAATGGTCTTCCCTCGGAGACCTTTATGTTTTCCCACGCCCTTGCTAGAGTAGGATCCTGGTGCTGAGCGGTCCCGAACTTACCACGGGCCACCTCAAGATCAGGCATTTCTAAAACATCCTCTAGCTGGTCTGCCTCGCCTGCATACACAGCCAGAGGAGAGTCCACAGATTCTAGTACTTCCTCTGAGATGAGTTCTCCGTCGTCTTGCTGCAATGGTTCAGGGGCTAGCTCCGGAGCACCGTCTCCAACTAGAGGGTTCATGCCACTTTTGAAGTTCCACAAGTCCCAAAATAAGGGAAAGTCTCTCCCCAGGATTACACTGTGTCCCATAGACTTTATGACTGCTGCCTGATGTCTTTTGGTCCCTACTGGCGTGGCAAGAGTAACCCAGGCAGTGGGGTAGTTCTTAGTATCCCTATGGATGCAACTAATGCCCACAGTTAAGTTCGTTAGGGCGCTAGAGTCCACCAAACTGGAATGTACCAAAGTTACTTGACTGCCGGAATCCAAGACGGCATTCACACTATAACCGTCAACCTCGACGTGGCACACATGTTGTTCATTTCCCATGAGGGTCTCCGCCACACAGACTGACTGCACATATAACGAAAGACGCCTCATAGCGTTACAGTCCATTGGCTCTGTAGTCATTGGGGCAGTTAGCTGCTACATGGCCAAGCCCGCGACATCGCCAACATTGTATAGGCCCTTGTCTCCTCGATGGAGATCCCAGACGAGGTCTGCTGGCTTGATGTGAGCCCGTACCACCTCCATAGTCCTTTGTGGGTCTGCCACCCTTCATTGTGACGTTCTCTTCTTTTGAAGATGAAGTAGGTTTCGCAGGACTCTCCAGCGATTTCTTGGGGAGCCAGTGGGGTGCTAACGTACCTTGGAGTAGACTTTCAGAAGCATTGTAGCTTTCGACCATATTCACCAACTGGTCAGCGGTAGTTGGGTCACCCTGTCCAACCCACCTCTGGATCTTAGCGGGCAAGGACCGCAGGTACTTGTCTAGAACAACACGCTCCACCATCTGTCCGGACGTCAAAGCCTCTGGTTGCAGCCATTTTTTTACTAGATGGATGAGATCATGCATTTGTGAGCGGGCTGGCTGATGCTAAACAAAATTCCATAAATGCACCCTCTGTGCGCGTACATACGTGTTTACTCCCAGCCTTGCCAGGATTTCGCCTTTGAGTTTGATATAGTCTATAGCATCCGCTCCACTCATATCGTAATAGGCCTTTTGTGGATCTCCGCTCAGAAATGGAGCAACTACCTCAGCCCATCTGTCCAGCGGTAAGTGCTCACGTTCTGCAATACGTTCAAACACAGTGAGGTATGCTTCCACATCATCGTCTGCGGTCACTTTAAGCAAAGTCTTCTGTACGGCTTTCTGCGCACTAGCAGTGCTTTGTGCACGGTCTCCCTCATCTCGGGGTTGCCGAACCAAGGCCTGTTTTATTGCCTCCAACTGCTCTTGCTGCATCTGGTGTTGCTGCTCCAGAGCCTTCTGGAAGCAAGTATTAGTCTGCTGTTGCTGCACATTTGCTTGCAATAACTGCTTCACTAGTTCCTCCAAATTACTGGACTCTTGGCTCTTCAAAAGCGCAGAAGCTTTCAGCCAGGACATACACAGCGTTTTCTCTGCAGTCACAGTCCAGCAGCCACAAGTGCCCGCATTCGAAACACCATTTGTGGGGAATAGACAGCTCAGCTGGGATCTTTGCTTTGGCACAAGCATGTGGCTATGAAGTCACTTCAGCAGACAAGCAATTTCCACATGAATATGGACACGGCATATTTATTGTGCACACTTGTTACTCAATGTTACAATGCCAAACATGAAATAAAACATCTAAGGCCGTCTGGCCACTAACTAACAATAGCAGGCTAACTACAAAATAAACCTATATAACAGCAAACAAGTCCATGTAATCTTACTGTGTCAGCTCCCAGCTCAGCAGACGAGATAGCCTCTGAGATCCCAGCTCCTCCTGATTATATCAGCTGGACCAGTCAGGAAGCCAAAACCTGGATTGAATTAGTGGAGGGGAACTACCAGTCCTTTCCATGCTGATCACTAAGGAAACCAGGACTGGATTACAGTGAAATAAACTGGCTTCATCATCAGTACAGGGAGACATATGAAATGAAACGGGGAGAAATATACCTGTTTTCTAGTACCTCTCCCCTTGGCACCTCACAGTACCTGTTATCCGGTGATACTGTACCGTTTTTCTCAACTTTGTTCAATCACGTCAAATCCATACTGGGCCTGAGACCCTCTGAGTCTGCCTCCTGATATATAGACATAGGTTTTTCAGGTGTACACTATGCTACATATATACCTGTTATCCGGTGATACTGTACCCTTTCTCAACTTTCTTACAATCTTGTCGAATCCATACTGGGCCTGAGAACGTCTGAGTCTGCCTGCTGATTAGAGATGAGTGGTGCTCGAGTCGACCTGTTCGCCAAGTTAAAATTCCAGCTGTTTTGGGCGGTGTTCGAGCAGTTCGTCGAACTCCTACACTTTGCTTAAAATTCGGCTGTTCGAGGTTCCGTTCGAGAACAGTTCATTCACCAAAAGCATAACTTCATTTTCACATTAATAATGGTTTTCAATGTTAATAGACTGTTTCATGGCATAGTAGCAGTGTGTGGTAGCAAGCGGTGTAGTACACCTGTCAAGGAGCTACACCGTGTGTGTTTCTAATTATTTTTTACCGCATCTTGTCCAGAAAATCCTTTTGGGCCTTGTAGCACTGTCTGCTACTCAGCAGAGGAGCCCACCAGTGAACCAAGCTATGCCGCCTGTTTATGTAAGAACTGAGTGCTACCTAGCATAGGAGCCCAGCTGTTAAGCAAGCTACTGCACCTGTGGTTTGGACACTTAATTTTTTCATTTTTTCTGGAATGCCGGTTAGGCCTAATTCTGGAATTCCGGTTGACCTGCACTTACTGGGAAATACTCGTTCGCGTAGAAGAATTGGAATCCCAGATCCCCATCACTAACGTGGTTCAGCGGGTTATCTGCACCTGTAAGCGACACGCTGGACCTTTCAGTGTAGTGCGCATGCAGCCCCGGACATGTAAGGGCATGACAAACCTGTTATTGATCGATCTCGCGTGCCAGAGCCTCGCGTGTCACTCTAGTAAGCTTGACGCGTACCGCGGGGGCATGCCGGAGTCTCGTTCGTTAACGGAATTAAGCTGACAAATCGCTAGCACAACTAAAAGCGGACATCCACCACCACCCACAGAATCAACAAAGCTTGCAATCTGTCAATCTTTTCTGTAGCTGGCATGGTAGTGGTTTCCCGGGTGGAGTCGAATTAAGCCGCAGGCTCCACTCCAGGTGGTGCCCTTCTGGACATTCCTTTAAGGTTCAGCTTTGCAACCATGCTGCCCCCGGAAACCAAACACTTTGCCTTCATGGACGCTGTTTGGAGGTTCGTGGGAATAACGCCGCCCGATCGGCAGTTGGCCTAATTTATGGTGGGAAGTCCGACAGTATATGATCGTCTTCGATTTCAGATTTTTACTGTTTTTTGGTATTTTACATTTTTATTCCAGCCTTTCTTGACTTCATAAGGGCATGACATGCCTATATCTGTGTCTCCTCCTCCTTTTACTCCTCCACCTCTTTTCTATATGTAGTTGCCGCTTTCCATATTTTTTTTTGTATTCTGAGCATTTTGTCTGCTTTGGGACACCTTTTAAGGTGTTTTGTAATTGTTTTCTATGTGTTTGTATGTGTTTCTGTTTGCCTGCCATTGTTTTCAATGGTGTTCGACGTTGTTCGTCGAACGTTCGACAAACATTCGATGAACTTGCCTCGTGTTCGACGAACCAAAACGAACTGGAACACTAGCGGGGTGGCTCAGCACTACTCCTGAATATAGAGATGTACATTTTTAATGTTTAAACTAAGCTATATATACCTGGTACCTGGTGATACTGTACCCTTTCTGCCAGGAAGTCCTCCTCCACCCACCACTCTAAGTGTATCATTGACACCTGGAACATTGTCCCACATGTGTGATTATTTCTTGCGGATCTTCTTGTTATATTGTGGTGTGATCCATTCTGAGCGTGTGACAGTCTGTGGGTTACTCCTGCAATTTAGATGTACATTTAAAAATTACCCCAACACTAGTGTATACAGCTCAACACTTGTGATACATTACCCATTTACTGCTTTTTATATTCTGGTCTAATCCAAACTAACCAAGTGAGAGTTATTTTCTGACTGTGGAAATAAATACTGAGATTGACAACAATGACCCCTACACTGTGTACAGCTGTACTCTTCAGATCCATTACCGTTTTACGGCTTTTTATATTGTGTTGTAATCCATACTGAGCCTGAGAGCGTCTGTGTCTGCCTCCTGAAATATCTACAGAGATTTAGAATGTTTAAACTGTACTATATATACCTGCTATCTGATGATACTGTACACTTTTTCTACTTTTTATATTCTTGTCTAATCCATACTGAGCCTGTGAGCGTCTCTGTGTGACTGATGGCATATATAGGGAGATTGACAATCATCCTTTGACTGTATAGAGCTGTACGCTTCTGATACAGTACCATATATCTGATGTTATTTGGGGTTCATTTTCTGTAACATTTTGAAGTTTGGTGGAAGAGGCTGCGGACGTGGGCTGGGGGGGAAGCTGGTGCTGATGGTGGTGGTGCATCTGCTGGTAGTGGCAAAAGCACAATAGCGGCTAAGGCAGGAGGTGTTGAGCCTGGGTCATGGTCTGGCTGCGGAACACCTGGAATGCTACCTTTTCTGGGAGTAGGTTAACCGCTTTTAAAGCCGGAGCATCAGGAACTGGTTTTGGCTTACATTGCCGAATCAGACTCCAGCAAATATGCCCTCCTCTTCTGAAGTTTCAAAAAATGCAAGCACTGAGTCATCAAGTGCTGGCTCCTGGTCAGGAAGAACCCCTTTCCTCGTGTCCTTCACCCCCACCAAAAGTGAATGATGCAGCAGGCCACACTTCACATTAGTCCATGTAGCTCTTTCTATCATACCATGCCTGGGTTATCAAGTCAAATCGTGAATTCCCCAGCCCAAGATGAATCTGACATGGAGTGTGGGTGGCCAGCCAGGGCAGTGGGGTTAATCGGTAACGGGTCAGCGTCTCAGAGGGATGTGTCACGTTGGTGGTGATGACCCGTTCCGTGGCCCTGGGCGTCCATGCAAAGAGGTGAATAACGTTTATAGGTGAATGATACGTGACGCCACATGTGGTTTCTGATCAGATTGACCCACACTGCAGTGGCGCTTCTCTGGGACAGATGTTGTGGTGCAGCTAAGATGTAGAAGCCCTGCACAGGTAGGGCCGTAGTCGCAGGGCAGATGAAAGAGTTGGTAGATGGTGTGCAGTGCAGGATGTAGCAGAGCCGTGCGCCAGGCACAGGAGAAAGATGACAGACACAGTCATGCAGTTCCTTTACCTGTACTCGGTAAGTGCCATCCAGGACCCAGAGAACAGATGGAGAAGGAGTTGGTCAGCCTGGAATCAAATTAGGAATTCTCTCTCTGCAGATAGGTAGTGTGGCCTCTGTTCTAGCGCTTATGTGAGGTACTCGCAGTACTGAGTTCACTGAAGTTCCCCCTGTTGACTCTCTTTTCTCGTATGGCAAGCAGCCGTAGCCTTTTCCTTCTGGCTCACACATGTCGCTGCTGTGGCCTCCAAGCCTTAGTTGGGAACAGAGCATTTACAGTTGCTACTTCCTCTGGTTTCTGCTGCAGGACCGTCAGTGTCCCTACAAACTCAGAGACCGGAATCCCGACCATGCGCTCCAGCTAGGAGTGAGCCTTAACTCTGCTCATCCTCCAGCTCCCCTTCTCACGTCCACACACTTCCCCTTCCCTTCACAGACTGCCCTAACTTACCTCCTCCCAACCACAGAGAGCAGCTCCTCAGCAGTCAGGTTCAGAGGTCTCCCTGCTGGCCTGGAGTGGGAAATGTGTTGTGTGTTGGTTTAACTGCTAGAGAGATCCTTCATTGCTCCCAAGCATGACATCACACTCACTAGGAGGAAGGTAATGCCACTGTGGCGACCGTACTCCTGGGGGCGCCACAAGTGCACTGATGCCCAGCCACTGCTAGATGATTCTGCTGGTACATTGACCCAGACCACTACATTCTCCTCGCACTCTACACAGCCATAATCTGACCCTGATGAAACTCAGGTTATCCTTCCCGCATACTATACCACCTTACACGGTGACAAAGAGGAAGGTGCAGATGAAAATGCAGGTTCCTTGTGCAGGTGGGGGGGCATACTCATGGGCGATGGCACTGGCACAGGGCCCCTCATAGTACGCAAAAGTGTCTCTGCCGGTGGAAGGGCCCACCCGCCGTCAGACACACTGCCGTACTATGAGGGGCCAGTGCTGTTGCCAACGAATGGGTCCCCCCTGTTTGCTCAGGATCACAGCACTTGCAAAGTTGAAATACTTACCTCTCCCTGCTCCACCGCCGTGACGTCTTCGGCATTTCCTGACAGTGACATTCTGGTCAGAGAGCGCAATGACATCACGTCTGTACGCCCTCTGCCTAAACAGTCCAAGTGCAGTGAGATGGAAGATGGGGAGGACGAGGAGTCCAGACTAGTACAGGGATTCCTTAGCGAGGAGACTTGTTTAATTGTTTTCAATGTTGGGACAGTTATTTTTGGGGAGCACTATACTCTGGAGAATGATATATGAGGCCCACCATACACTGGAGCATTCCAAAGGTGGACATCAGACACTGTAGCAGCATTTACAGGGCCCACTATGCACTGGAGCATTAGAAATGGGGCCCATTATATATGGAGCATTATTTGGGCCCATAACACAGTGGAGCTTCATCCATGGGGCCCATCATATACTGTAGCATTATGTGGAGCTCATCATATACTGTTTCAAACATTATATGGGACCAATGATTCTGTATGGAGAAATACATGGGCCTCATTACTCTGTATAGCGCACTATGCGGTGGCCATAATACTGTATGGAGTAATATACTGTCCGTTTTTGGAGCTATTGGCG